>NC_137121.1:4908054-4975554 GCF_949357685.1 Gobio gobio
ACCACTACAGGACATCAGAGCCAGCGGCAGACGGCAGAAGGACTGGCCGAGGAAAGGCTGCTCTCGCCGGGGTTAATGAGCGCTGAACGCCCGCCTGGATCTCACAACTCCAAAAACACAAGATTATTTTTTTTAAATAGGCGCTCTCTTTATAAATAAACCACAGATTTGAGCTTTAAACAACTACATTCCCACCTGAAAAAGTCTTAAAACGACATTTTGTGACACAATAGTACTATCTTTAATTTATGCAGGGTTTCTCATCACGTCACTTTACCACGTGACCACAGCGAGCAGGCTCCTGATTGGTTAACGCGGCGCGAATTGACGCCAAAGTTCAAAATTTTCAACTCGGGCGTCAGACACGAATTCGCTTCAAACGTGTGAATGCACAAAAGCACCATTCGCGTGTAAAGCGCGTATCGCGCAAGACGCTCAATTCGCGTCCAATTCGCGCCATTCGCGCAAACTGGACGCGCGAATGAGGCGGATTCGCGTCCTTCGCGCCGCGAGACCTCCAGACGCGCGTCAACTCGCCTTTCCATTGACTTAACATTGAAATCACTCGCGCCAGACGCTCTATTCGCGTTTGGTGTGAACGCAGCATTAATCTGCATCGCTATTTGTACTCGTTGTGAATACGCAGGACAAGTAATTAGGTGGGGTTTTTTTTTTTTTTTATCACTTTTACTCGGGACATGCTAGCTGGCAACATAGGATTCCATTCATTATGCTAAGCTAAGCTAGCTAAGCTAAAACAATGCATGCACTGAGACAAAAATGCATTTGCCCACATATCTAAATGCAGGAAAGAAGTTGAATAAGCCCAATTTCTAAAAACGTTTTTTGGAGTGTTCATTTAAAGCCCCGGTCACATGAATGGCTCACAGATCGTCTCAGTCGTTTGAATGCAGATCTTGGTCCACACCGCCTCAAAAACAAACCAAAGCCCTGCGACGAGCACTGACCTACTCGCAGCTCCTGTCCGAAGACCGTGCGTTCACCCAGCGCTGAGCAGTTCCAGCGGCCGTAGCGAAACTGGTACTGGCATTCGTTGATGCCCAACTGAGCCCCCTCCCCGATCACGATGATGGCGTCGGGCCGGCTCTGGCAGATGGCGCGCTGGCGAGGGGCGAGGCCGGGGATCTTATTGCAGATGATGTTCGCACCAAGGGCCACCACAGAGGAAAGAGCCCTGTGGGACAGAAGAGACACAACCAGAGAGTAAAGAAAGGGGATGAACACACACCAGCCTTAAAGTCTACATGAAATCACATCATTATTCACAACATCAAAACAACTTTTCCCTCCCTCCCTCTCTTCTCTGATGACGAGGGCGCGGCAACCTGTCACTCAAATGAGATCCACCAATAGCAAATCACAGCCATCCAATCAATTCCTCACGGACAAAATCAACAGGGTTCTTGCAGGTTTCAGAAAGTCACATTTAAGACCTTTTTAAGACATTTTAAGACCATAAAGATTGAAATTTAAGACCTATACGACGCATTACCAAAATTATTTAAATCAAAGAAATAATAAAAAAAGCAATAAAGCAATGACATTAGTAACCCTCCACAGCCAACAACGTGCCAAATGCCCAAAAACTTAGGCCCAAAATGAAAATAGGCTAAAACAAACTTGCCCTCAAATAGAATAGATTACAAAACAGCATATTAATAGCCTAATAGAGATTGAACAGGGGATGCACTAGGGAGATAGGATAAACTAGGGATGCACGATTTGGGGAAGATATCTAATTGCGATTATTCTGGTTAAAATGCAAATGTTTTTTTTTTTTTTTTTTTACAAATGAAAAGTGTATGCATATAACATTTTATATATTAATGTTTATATATTAACAAGACTAATAATAATGATTATATTCAATAAATACAAATATTTAACAAAATTAGAAATACTACTATTACAATAACATTTTAATTATTAAAAAAATAAAAATAGAGTATTTAAGAATAAATATAACAATATAATAATAATACTAATAAAATAACATTTATATTTTACAGAAAACTTATTTTACAAAAAAAAACCTGCTGGGTTACCTGTTAATATGCAGACAGCCTATGACTAAAAACCATTAGAAAGGTCTAAAGGTTTATTGTAAAAAATAAAATAAAAAAATAAAGAAATTCTGTGCTTTTTATCTGTGATATAAATTTCTTAAAGTCTATGTACTTAATATGAAATATGAGCCTCTTATGCATCCACTGTGGGGGAAAAACTGTACATTGGAGAAAAACATATGGGTTGTCATATAAATTTATTTAGAGAGAAGTATTATTTTTCATATTTGTTACCCAAACTTTCATTCATACTGTAAGCCAGAGGGCACCCTCGAGCAGAAACTCCACATTAGCCTCAGAGAAGTAATCCTTAGCCCTAATGTGAAGCTAGCGATGTAGGATAAACAGAAGATAGAAACGCTTTGACTGATGAAACGAAGACAATAAACACGACTGCATCAAGCTATGGTGTATTTGAGTTCTTCAAACCTTCACTATTGTCATAATAATAAGGTATGCAGTGCTGATTGAGTGCAGACTTTATCACTGTTTAGAATAATATAAAACAATGCATGTTTTATATTATAAAACATCTGCCTCATTCTGTCCAGAAAAAAATACAACGTTATTAAATGTAGACGTATTTTGCGGGCAGGTAATTGCATTTATCACGGGATTTGTAGTTTTATCACCGAATACGTGTACCAACACCCCCAGAAAGAACTACAACACACCGAACGAACGCTCTGAGGGCGGCGCAGCAAAGACTCTAGAGCTCCGCTTTCGCGATTCGATACTTTTTTGCTACAGTGTAACGTTAATAACTTTCTGCAGCCAGCATTTCTGGAAATGAACGAGGATAACACTTTTTTTAAGACCTAACTAAATTAAATTTAAGACCTCGGGTGAAAATCTGGCCGTTTTCAAGACATTTTAAGGCCTTAAATTTAAAAAATAAAATTTTAGACTTTTTAAGACCCCGCGGGAACCCTGATCAAGCCCCGCCCTACATTTGTTCTTGTTTGTGATGCGTTTCACTCGGATATACATCAAAAAAGACTAGTGCAACTTCCATTTCAAGCCGATTTTAAAGTGCTTTTTGTACCGTTCTTTATTTTAACAATTACAAAACCTGCATAAAGATTATATTTCTATTAATTTCCTAATTGTTTCATGTGCATTGACTGTTAGTGGACGAACTTTACTGCCTCTCAAATTAATAAGACTTGCACATTTCCATTAACTCAAACACACACCAGCCTTAAAGTCTACATGAAATAACTTTCTTATTTTATTATGGAATATTGCAGTATTATCATTATTCACAACATCAAAACAACTTTTCCCTCCCTCTCTTCTCTGATGATGAGGGCGGGGCAATCTGTCACTCAAATGAGATCCACCAATAGCAAACCACAGCCATCCAATCAATTCCTCACAGACAAAATCAAGCCCCGCCCTACATTTGTTCTTGTTTGTGAAGCAGTTTCACACGGATATACGTCAAAACAGGGAATAAAACACTAGCGAAACTTCCATTTCATGTCGACTTTAAGTCTTTAAAGTGCCTTTTGTACCGTTCTTTCTTTTAACAATAACAAAACCTGCATAAAGATTATATTTCTATTAATTTACTAATTCATGTGCATTGACTGTTAGTGGACGAACTTTACTGCCTCTCAAATTAATAAGACTTGCACATTTTCCCCAAACATGTATTACTCAACAAATGTGATTAATTCACTGTAGTTATACATGTAGCAGTAAAAGCAGGTATTACAGATATGACCACTACAAAGAATAGAATATATTAGAATAGCATTGAATAACGCATAACTGCAGAACAGAAGAGAACAAGAGTTAATCGAATAGATATTTAAAAACTGACTGTAATGAATGAAATCGAACTGAATAGACCAGAACAGCATAACTGAACATGACATAGAACAGAAGCGAGTACAATATAATCGATCAAAATAGAATAGAACTGAACAGAAGTGAAGTGAATAGGCAGACGAAAAACTTCAATATAGAATAGAATCAACAGGACAAGATAGAATGGACCAAGACAGTACAAAATAGGACAAAAAAAATAAATAGAATAGAAAAGAAAAATATAACTGAATATGAATGAATAAAATAGAATTTCATAGAACAGAACAGCATAATTGAACATGACAGAATAGAATATGCAAAAGCATAACTGTAATATAGAACAGAATCTGAATAGAACAGATCAAGACATAACTGTAGAGAACAAATAGAATAAACTGAAAAAACTGAACGTGAATAAATAAAATACAATATAATTCAATAGAACAGAAGAGAAGAGCAATAACTGAACATGACATTTAATAATAGTGAGTAGAATGTAACTGAACAAAACAGAATATAATTTGATATAGAATACAATAGAACAGAATAGAATAGACCAAGACAACTGTATAGCAAAATGTGACAAAAGCAAATAGAATAAGAAATAAATCATAACTCAATTTGAATAAATAAAATAGAATTGAATAGAACAGAACTGCATAATTTAACATAGAAGAATGTAACCGTAATTTTCAATTCAAAACATAATTGAATTGAACAGAAGTTAATATCCAAAAGCGTACATGTGACACAGAATAGAATCAGAATAGAATAAATTAAGACAACTTTAGAGCAGAAAAGGGCAAAACAAATAGAGTACAACTGAACAGTGAACATGAAGGAATAAAATGGAAAATAATTGAATAGACCAGAACACCAATAACTGAACATTTAATAAAAGTGAGTAGAATGTAATTAATCAAAACAGAATTGAATTGAAGAGAAGTGAATAGGCCAACAAAAATGTTTAATATAGAGTAGAATCAACAGGACATAATATAATAGACCAAGACATAACTATACAGCAAAATAGGACAACAACAAATTGAATAGAAAATAAAAACATAATAATAAAATAGAATTGAATAGATCAGAACAGTATGATTGAACATGACAGAATAAAAATGAGCAGAATGTAATTGAACAAAACAGAATAGAATTTAACAGAAGTGAATAGGCAAAAGCATAACTGTAACATAGAATAGAATCAGAATAGTATAAACCAAGACATAGCTACAGTAACTGTAGAGCAGAATAGGATGGAAACCATTAGAGTAGACAAAAAAAACATAGCTCAATGTTGAATGAAAAAAAACAATAGAACTGAATAGACCAGAACAGCATGATTTAACAGGACAAAATGTAATTGAACAAAATAGAATAGAATTGAACAGAAGTTAATATGCAAAGGTATAATTGTAACAGCATAGAATCAGAGTAGAATAGACAAAGACAACTGTAGAGCAGAATAGGACAAAAAACAAATAGATTAGAAAAAACAACTGAACGTGAATTACTAAAATACAATAGAATTGAATAGACCAGAACAGCAATAAATAAACATTATTTTTAAGTGAATAGGATGTAATTGAACAAAACAGAATAGAATTGAACAGAAGTGAATATGCCAACACAAACTTTGATATAGAATAGAATCAACAGGACAGAATAGAATAGACCAATGCATCACCAGAGAGTGGAATAGGACAAAAACAAATAGAATAGAAAATAAATCACAACTAAATGTGAATAAATAAAATAGTATTGAATAGAACAGAACAGCACAGCATAATAATTTAACATAGCAGAATGTAATTGAACAAAACAAAATAGAATTGTAAAACAGAAGTGAATATGCAAAACCATACCTGTAACATAGAATAGAGATAGAACATAGAATAGAATAGACCAAGACAACTCTAGAGCAGAATAGGGCAAAACAAATAGAATTGACCAAAACATAACCGTAGAGTGAAATAGGTCAAAAACAAATAGAATAGAAAAGAAAAACATAACTGAATTTGAATTAATAAAATGGAATTGAATAGACCAGAACAGCACAATTGAACATGACAGAATAAAAAAGTGAGCAGAATTTAATTGAACAAAACATAATATAATTGAACAGAAGTGAATATGCAAAAGCATAACTGCAATATAGAATAGAATCAGAATATAACAGACCAAGACAACTCTAGAGAAAAATAGGAACAAGCAGAATAGAAAAAAACAACTGAAAGTGAGTGAATAAAATACAATAGAATTTAATAAAATTGACCAGAACAACATAAATGAACATGACATAAGTGAGCAGAATGTAAGAATAGAACAGAAGTGAACTGTAATTTAGAATAGAATCGTAATAGAGTAATCCAAGACGTAAATCTAAAGCATAATAGGACAAAAACAAATAGAATAGAGAAGAAAAACATAACTGTACATTAATTAATAAAAAATCAAATCAAATAGAATTAAATAGACCAGAACATGACATGAATCATGATCAAATTGAACACCGTTCACTGTTATATATATATATTCACAGAAGTGAATATGCAAAAGCACAACTGTAGCAAAGAATAGAATCAGAATAGAATAGACCAAGACATACAGTAACTGTAAAGCAGAATATGATCAAAACAATTAGAGTAGACAAAGAAAAACACAGCTGAATGTGAATTAATAAAATACTTTAGAATTGAATAGACCAGAGCAGCATAAATGAACATGACAGAATAAAAGAGAGCAGAATGTAAGAATAGAACTGAACAGAAGTGAACTGTAATTTAGAATAGAATCGGAATAGAGTAATCCAAGACGTAAATGTAGAGCAGAATAGGACAAATAGAATAGAAAAAAACATAACTGAACATGAATTAATAAAATCTAATAGAATTAAATAGACCAGAACATGACATGAATCATAATAGAATAAAACTCAACAGAGCATGACTGTTAACATAGAGTAGAATCAGAATAGAACAGACCAAGACAACTGTAGAGCAGAATAGGACAAAAAAATAGAATAGAAAATAAATCAAAACTCAATGTGAATAAATGAAATAGAATTAAATAGAAAAGCGCAATTTAACGTAGCAGACTGTAATTGAACGAAACAGAATACAATTTAACAGAAGTGACTATGCAAAAGCATAATTGTTAACATAGAATAGAATCAGAATAGAATAGACCAAGACATAAATGTAGAGCAGAATAGGAAGGACAAAAACAAATAGAACAGAAAAGAAAAGAAAAACATAAATGAACATGAATTAATAAAATCTAATAGAATTAAATAGACCAGAACATGACATGAATCATGATAGAATAAAACTGATCAGAATAGAATTGAACAGAAGTGACTGCAAAAGCATAACTGTACAAAAGCATAACATAGAATAGAATCAGAATAGAATAGACCAAGACAACTGTAGAGCAGAACTGCAGAACAGCATAAATGAACATAATAGAATAAAAGTGAGCAGAATGTACGAATAGAACTGAACAGAAATTAACTGTAATTTAGATTAGAATTGGAATAGAGTAATCCAATAAAATAGAATAGAATTAAATAGAACCGAACATGACATGAATCATGATAGAATAAAGCTGAATAGAATTGAACACCGCCACTGTTATATATATTCACAGAAGTGAATGTGCACAAGCATAACTGTAACATAGAATAGAATCAGAATAGAACAGACCAAGACATACAGTAACTGTAGAGCAGAATACGATGAAAACAATTAGAGCAGACAAAGAAAAACACAGCTGAATGTGAATGAATAAAATACAATAGAATTGAATAGACCAAAACAGCATAAATGAACATGACAGAATAAAGGAGAGCAGATTGTAAGAATAGAACTGAACAGAAGTAATTTAAAATAGAATTGGAATAGAGTAATCCAAGACGTTAATGTAGAGCAGAATAGGAGAAATAGGAATAGAAAAGAAAAGCACAATGAACATGAATTAATAAAATCTAATAGAATTAAATAGACCAGAACATGACATGAATCATAATAGAATAAAGCCAAACAGAATAGAATTGAACAGAAGTGACTATGTAAAAGCATGACTTTTAACATAGAGTAGAATCAGAATAGAACAGAATAGGACAAAAACAAATAGAATAGAAAATAAATCAAAACTCAATGTGAATAAATAAAATTTAATGAAATTGAACAGCGTAATTTAACATAGCAGAATGTAATTGAACAAAACAGAATAGAATTGAACAAGACAACTGTAGCGCAGAATAGGACAAAAACAAATAGAATAGAAAATAAATAAAAACGTCACTGTTATATATATTCAAAGAAGTGAATGTGCAAAAGCATAACTGTAACATAGAATAGAATCAGAATAGAACAGACCAAGACATACAGTAACTGTAGAGCAGAATACGATGAAAACAATTAGAGTAGACAAAGAAAAACACAGCTGAATGTGAATGAATAAACTGTGCGTGAATAAAATCGAATAGAATTAAATAGACAGAACATGACAGAATAGAATTGAACACCGTCACTGAACATGATAGAGTAGAATAAAACATAAAATGGAACACCACCACTGAGCAGAAAACATAATAGAATAGAAAAGAGCAGAACTGGAATACTGTACACATAACAGAACAGAGTAGAACAATGTGTTACTGGTTATGAAGATCAGATTTTTCATGCCCTCTTTTTTGATTCAAGTCATATTTTCATGCAACTGTGACCACACAAAGTGGGTCATGTTCCAAACGCACACATCTCTGTCATCGCGGGGCTTTCGGTGTTGATACAGCCCTCGACAGCGCTCTTAGAAATGCACGCGGAGTATTCTCTCCGCTGTGTTTGCATGAACCCGCGCGGCTAAACTCTGTTTACGAGCACTGAACCCATTCAGATATGTGCCTTTCAAACATGTCAGAGACGAGGACTGTAAAAAACTGGGCAAGACGCATGCCAACTTTGTGCAATGACGTCACCGGCCGCCGAGGACTCCACCGCAAGCGAGGCGAGTTGCAACAGGCAATGCGTGTGTCAGCAAAAAAAACAAACAAAAAAAAAAAAAAGGGCACGCAGGAGCGGACGCTGCCGGGAGAATAGCTGCGACTTATGGATCCCACGTCAAAATAGATCAAACAGCGCTGAACAAAGAGCAGGAATGTTCATTGGAAATCGGATACGGCTGGTTTGATTCTTTTCTGGTTGTGTTTCCATGTCCACAAAGGCTTAAGAATTACTCTTAAACACAAAAGCACATGTGTGATGAAGTCGAGGGACCCCTCCTGCTCTGTGTTTAAGAAACATCTCCTGTTTCTGCATATAATAGAGCGGGTAAAAGTGTGTGTTTATTTAAACCCTTCTGCGAACACAAACTAACACTCGACCACACGTTAATATAGCGGCGCGACGCAGCCTTCAAAACCCGTGTGTTTGGGCATTAAGTGCTCCGCTATGAGGACTGGGTTTTGCTGCCAAATCCAATCCAAAGATCTGTTCCAAACCTAGTGAGCTGCCAACCTAGAGAGCATCATAGACACTAACGTACCTGGCTGGATTCTAAAGGATGCATCCCATTTATCTTTGGTTATCCCCTGCAAAATGCTTTTAAATGGCAAAAGTGAGAAACTTATTGATTTTAAATATAGTTAGGGGTCATTTTTCATTCAGCTAGGATGCATTCAATTGAAAAAGACATTTTAAATGTTACAAAAAAAGATTCTGTTGCCATTCATTTATCACAATGTGAAGATAATAACCATTGTCAACAATCAGAAATGAGCAGCAAATCCTCTTATTAGAATATTTAAAATGCCTTTTTCCCAATTAGCACTAATGCCAAGCGCGAGTCACTCAAACACTGTAGCAACTGCATAACAACACCCTAGCAACCACATAAGCTGCAAAAAACTCAAAACACCATAGCAACAGCATAACAACAACCTGGCATGCACATAACGAGCTACAAAACACCTTGAATGCATAACAACACCCTGGCAACCACATAACAAGCTACAAAACACCTCAACTGTATAACAACACCCAGGCAACCACATAAGCTAAAAAACACCTTAACTGCATAACAACACTCTGGCAACCACATAACGAGGTAAAAAAAAAAACATAAAAACTGCATAACACCCTGGCAACCACATAACGGGCTACAAAACACCTTAACTGTATAACAACACCCTGGCAACCACATAACGGGCTACAAAACACCTTAACTGTATAACAACACCATGGCAACCACATAAGCTAAAAAACACCTTAACTGCATAACAACACCCTGCCATCCACATAACGGGCTACAAAACACATTAACTGCATAACAACACCCTGGCAACCACATAAGCTACAAAACACCTTAACTGCATAACAACACCCTGGCAACCATATAAGCTACAAAACACCTTAACTGCATAACAACACCCTGGCAACCACATAACAGCTACAAAACACCTTGACTGCATAACAACACACTGGCAACCACATAACGAGCTACAAAACACTTTAACTGCATAACAACACCCTGGCAACCACATAAGCTACAAAACACCATAAAAACTGCCTAACAACACCCTGGCAACCACATAACAAGCTACAAAACATCTTAACTGCATAACAACACCCTGGAAACCACATAAGCTGCAAAAAACTCAAAACACCATAGCAACAGCTTAACAACACCCTGGCAACCACATAAGCTTCAAAAGACCTTAACTGCATAACAACACCCTGGAAACCACATAAGCTACAATCATCTTAACTGCATAACAACACCCTGGCAACCACATAACAAGTTACAAAAAACTCAAAACACCATAGCAACAGCATAACAACACCCTGGCATCCACATAACGGGCTACAAAACACCTTAACTGCATAAAAACACCCTGGCAACCACATAAGCTGCAAAAAACTCAAAACACCATAGCAACAGCATAACAACACCTTGGCATTGACATAACAAGCTACAAAACACCTTAACTGTATAACAACACCCTGGCAACCACATTACGGGCTACAAACCACCTTAACTGCATAACAACACCCTGGCAACCACATAACAAGCTACAAACATCTTAACTGCATAACAACACCCTGGCAACCACATAACAAGCTACAAACATCTTAACTGCATAACAACACCCTGGCAACCACATAACAAGCTGCAAAAAACTCAAAACACCATAGCAACAGCAGAACAACACCTTGGCATCCACAAAACAAACTACAAAACACCTTAACTGCATAACAACACCCTGGCAACCACATAAGTTACAAAACACCATAAAAACTGTATAACAACACCCTGGCAACCACATAAGCTACAAAACAACTTAACTGTATAACAACACCCTGGAAAACCACATAACAAGCTACAAACATCTTAACTGCATAACAACACCCTTGCACTCACATAACAAGCTACATAACACCTTAACTGCATAACAACACCCTGGCATCCACATAACAAGCTACATAACACCTTAACTGCATAACAACACCCTGGCAACCACATAACAAGCTACAAACATCTTAACTGCATAACAACACCCTGGAAACCACATAACAAGCTACAAAACACCTTAACTGCATAACAACACCCTGGCATCCACATAACAAGCTACAAACATCTTAACTGCATAACAACACCCTGGAAACCACATAACAAGCTACATAACACCTTAACTGCATAACAACACCCTGGCAACCACATAACAAGCTACAAACATCTTAACTGCATAACAACACCCTGGCAACCACATAACAAGCTACAAACATCTTAACTGCATAACAACACCCTGGCAACCACATAACAAGCTACAAACATCTTAACTGCATAACAACACCCTGGCAACCACATAACAAGCTACAAAACACCTTAACTGCATAACAACACCCTGGCAACCACATAACAAGCTACAAACTTCTTAACTGCATAACAACACCCTGGCAACCACATAACAAGCTGCAAAAAACTCAAAACACCATAGCAACAGCATAACAACACCTTGGCATCCACAAAACAAACTACAAAACACCTTAACTGCATAACAACACCCTGGCAACCACATAAGTTACAAAACACCATACAAACTGCATAACAACACCCTGGCAACCACATAACAAGCTACAAAACACCTTAACTGTATAACAACACCCTGGAAAACCACATAAACTACAAAACACCTTAACTGCATTACAACACCCTAGCAACCACCTAACAAGCTACAAAACACTTTAACTGCATAACAACACCCTGGCAACCACATAAGCTACAAAACACCGTAACTGCATAACAACACCCTGGCAACCACATAACGAGCTACAAAACACCTTTACTGCATAGCAACACCGTGGCGACCACATAACGAGCTACAAAACACCTTAACTGCATAACAACACCCTGGCAACCACATAATGAGGAAAAAAAACACCATAAAAACTGCATAACAACAGCCTGGCAGCCACATAACAAGCTACAAAACACTCAAAACACTGTAGCAACAGCATAACAACACCATGGCAACCACATAAGCTACAAAATCATCAAAACACTGTAGCAACGTCAAAACACCTTTAAACTGCATAATAACACCCTGACAGCCACATAACGAGTTAAAACACGTAGCAACTGCATAACAACACCCTGGCAACCACATAACAACTGCATAACACCCTGGCAACCACATAGCGAGCTACAAAATGCAAAAAACAATGTAGCAACTGCATAACAACACCCTGGAAACCACATAACAAGCTAAAAAACACCATAGCAACTACATAACAGCCTGGCAACCACATAACGAGCTACAAAACACCTTAGCAACTGCATAACACCCTGGCAACCACATAACGAGCTACAAAACACCTTAGCAACTGCATAACACCCTGGCAATCACATAACAAGCTAATAAACACCATAGCAACTACATAACACCCTGGCAACCACAAAACGAGCTACAAAACACCTTAGCAACTACATAACAGCCTGGCAACCACATAACGAGCTACAAAACACCTTAGCAACTGCATAACACCCTGGCAACCACATAACAAGCTAGAAAAACACCATAGCAACTGCATAGCACCCTGGCAAACCAAATAACAAGCTAATAAACACCATAGCAACTACATAACACCCTGGCAACCACATAACAAGCTACAAAACACCTTAGCAACTACATAACACCCTGGCAACCACAAAACGAGCTACAAAACACCTTAGCAACTGCATAACACCCTGGCAACCACATAACAAGCTAGAAAAACACCATAGCAACTGCATAGCACCCTGGCAAACCAAATAACAAGCTAATAAACACCATAGCAACTACATAACACCCTGGCAACCACATAACAAGCTACAAAACACCTTAGCAACTGCATAACACCCTGGCAACCACATAACAAGCTAGAAAAACACCATAGCAACTGCATAGCACCCTGGCAAACCAAATAACAAGCTAATAAACACCATAGCAACTACATAACACCCTGGCAACCACATAACGAGCTACAAAACACCTTAGCAACTGCATAACACCCTGGCAACCACATAACGAGCTACAAAACACCATAGCAACTGCATAACACCCTGGCAACCACATAACAAGCTTCAAAACACCATAGCAACTGCATAACACTCTGGCAACCACATAACGAGCTAAAAAACACAGTAGCAACCGCATAACAACACCCTGGCAACCACATAACGAGCTACAATGTGCAAAACACAAAAGCCAATGTTTTTTTGCCATGACAATGGATGATGAGACTACAGGATTTGCAAAACGAATGATATGATATAGTCATCACATAGTTTCATCTGCAAATGTTTTTTCCCATAGCACCATAAATCAGATTGTGGGCCGCAGAACATGCTGCTCTAGAAACAAATGAAATGCTCCACCCTTTTTTTTCGTTTTTTTTTTTTTTTTTGGCTTTCATTTAAAACCTCTTATTATGGCTGTCCTGCTCATCCACAGTCATAAAGTACCAACTGACGTTGTTTCTGGTTAAACAAGTGATGTCTTTGGTTAAACAAGTTGAATATAGACGTTTCCTTCACAGCAGGTTTATTGTGATGTAAAGTGCAAAAGCAATGACCTGAAGTCACACACTGCGGTTTAATATCTCAAATTAATATTGTGCATTTTTGCTCGCGTCTGAGAGTCAGAGATCACACTCTTCTCTTTCACACATTCACTTTCTCCTTAACTTTATAGCTCTGAAATGAGGGATAGTTTAAGAATGAAATATTAAGATGCACATCAACCTCAACCTTGCATGTCTTCTCAACTAGTCCTCGTGTTTTTCTGACCACACAGGTAATGCATTCTGCTTTAACTCCTACAAAACACGCATGGTATTTTCCCATCTGAAAATAGCTGTGTTTTTACCAAGCGACCCTACACTTAAATAGCCCCAAATGTAAGTTTAATTGTGGTCCATATAAAATATGACAAAATAAATCAGTTCTGTCTCACCAGGAAGATTTCAAACATGAGTAGGATTTCCTGGTAAATGAGGAATAAATAATCCCCAGGATGAGTAAATGCACTCTACTTTTAAACACAAGAAAATAAATGTTCCCTGTGCGCTTGGCTCCAGCTATCACCCAGTCCATTCTACTTAAAACAAATCCTGCTAAAACAAACTCTAAACTACCAACATGGATGAACTGGCACCAGAAAACTCTCAAACCTCAGACTGCATCTCCAAGCATTCAGAAAAATGGAAATGTGACTTTTATGGGCTTAGTTGTACGTCTAAAACGGCCGTTTATTAAAACTACGTCTCTTTCGGAATAGCAAAGCATCTTTCAAGCTAATAATGGGACAGAGGGAATTGATATTTTTCACAAAAGGAGTTGTTTTTTTATTATCTGAGATAAAATGTTATGATGACGGGTGGTGTTTTAAGGGGGTTCAATTACGGGTTTTGTTTGAAAATAAACTGTAATATCTTTCATTTTACAGAACAAATGTTCCATGTCTGAATTTTTTTTTGGGGGGGGGGGGGGGGGGTCTTGTTATCTACACATTAAATCAAGATGCTTTTACTTGAGAAGCAAAATTACTTAAGATATTTTGTATATTTTTGCTGAGTACAAGTAAAAAAAAGCTGCCAATGCACTGTAAATAAAAAAGATATGATCAATAAGTCATGTTTTTACATTTCTTTAACTCCTAAAAATAAGCACTTTTCAACAACAAGATTCATTTTTTCAAAGATTGAAATGACTCAAACACCCATTATAACTGAATTCAACATGAAAACGTTTATTTTTCTGACTCTAATGGCAGGCATTTTTCTCGTTTTCAGCAAAAACCTTTCATTTCAATATATTTTTTTCAGAAAACAAGTCTGATTTGAGTATGTTTAGCTGTTTGTACTGGAAAACAAGACAAAATCCTGAGTTTTATGTCACATTTAAGTACTTTTTCAGCTTTTCCCACACCAAATGTTCCTCACAACCTCTTAAAAAAGCGTTCAGATGAAGTCGATTCCCTCTGTGAGAGATTCCCTAATGCTTCCCGAAAAGCTCAAACATGCCCATGACTATTAGCGAGAGCCACGTACTTCCTTTTTAACCTCCCTTTAAAAGCCATTAATTCCACCAAATGTATCACATTTGCAATGTGCCGAATAAAGACGGTTTCAAATGTAAATAGTGTCGTGCAAACCAATGCGCTATACATAGACTTACCCGCTTAAATGGCAATAAAAACCCACATCTATTTTAAAAATTGAGTTTGGGGTCTCCAGCCGCTAAATTAAGACCTGGGTCTGGAGGTCATTTAACAAAGAGACACAACAAGGCTTGATGATTAGGAAAATAACTGTACAGACCAAATGCATCGCTGTCAGTCAAACCTGCTGCTCAGAAGAGATGAGCCGAGAAGTGACACTACTTGCCCCGGAGACTGGGGCAAGTTGTCACACATGGAAAGCGTCATAAGGGCGTTATATCTCGGTAACTATAAAGCTTTGCGTTTAAAACTTGTTTTTGACTTTTGTGAATTCTATCTTCCAAAGTAAAATTCCAGCACAATAAACCCACAAAGACAAATATATATATAAAAATTGGGGCAAGTTGTCACATGCATTTTATTCATTTTGTTGATTAAAGGTCCCATGGCATGGCATTTTTCTATTATTTTATAGTGTTTCCTGAGGTGTACTTATATTATTAGTATGATTTTTACATCATAAAATGTCATAATTTAGAAATAAAAGGCATTTTTTCTATACTGCTGTTTGCCCTGTGGCTGAATGCCCTGCTTCAAGAGGCGTGTCTGCTGTGAGACTTCAGGAAAAACGCCCACTGTTGTGATTGGCTGACATCTTTGCATTTTAAATGAGCGGAGGGGGCGTGGTTTAACGAGGCACGAGCAGGCACGAGTCTGCCAGAGAGACGGATGGACCTGTGTTCACTTCTCATCAGTTCTCTCAGCATGTCTCAGTTCAGGGTGAACTGTTGTAGTTACTAGCATATACTTCAGGTTATTAGTTTATTTCTAGTCGGAGGGACTGTCACTCATGTCAGAAAGTTAGTAACTTTAGTAAATTATGGATCAGCGCTGACTCGAGACGCGAACCGTTCAGAACGATTCAGTCCGATTTGGTGAACTGGTTCGGTTCACTAAAAAGAACCGATTCAAAAGAATGATTCGTTCGCCAACCGGACATCACGGAGACGAAGCGATTGCTAACAAAGTTATTTATAGTAACTACTGAGTTATGAGAGCGCTGTCAGTCAGCGCGAGTTTATTGTGTTTGTATCTGAGAGTTCTGAATAAACACGAGTCCCAGTCACACCGAGTCCTCTTCATCATTATTCTACCAACTTTGTAACACATGCAATGTATCATTACAGCGAGATGAACGAGTTAGTAAGTGTTGAATATAGCATTATTTCTAGATATGTTCCAATCATATGAATAGCGTCATTGACGCGCATTGAGTAACTTACACAGCGCAAACAAAGACACAACAGCTGTAATCGAATGTAATCCAGTTTATTGTGGGGAAAGCTGGCTAGCCTAGCCCAGATACCCTCACGCTTACCCTCCTTCTGCTTAATCTCACGCCGCGTTTGGTGCCTCCGCTGTGGGCCAGATGCAGTACTGGGGGTCCGGGATGTTGGAGGCCGAGCTTCGGCGTGTGTGAAGTTTATCTCTAAAGATGTGACTGCTGATGTTAAACAGAAAAGACTGTATGCACATTTAAGAACAGATAGACGCGACGAGGACGTACAAAAACACTGACTCTCAAGATAGAAAACACGAAAACACCGTTCTGTCGGGAGAGAGAGAAGCCACTGCGTGTCCACAAATAATAAATAATTAGCTACAGATCAGAAGGAACTGAAGAAAGACTTCTGTTTTCATTTGTACATCCAAACACTGAGAAACTGCCAGTGTTCACTCGTTCACAAGTAACGTTAATGATCTCTCGAGTGTTTGCATGGGCGTGCCAGATTCTCTGGGCGGGGGAAAGGGAGGAAACCGTGCCTGCTTGGACGTCAAACCAGGAGCCTTCAGGATTGGCTAGTCGGGCCTGTCATTTTCTCAAAGGCAGAGAGAGACAGCCAGAACTCGGTTTTACCCCGATCAACATTTCTATCCACTTGGGGACAATATTCAGGCTAGGGGAACTCATATTAATGTTGAAATACCTCATAAAATGAAAATTTCATGCCATGGGACCTTTAATAATAGCGGTGTTGTGTTACGTTAACCTTTCATGATTTTTCATCCTCATTTACAGTTCACATTATGGTGGAAAGTCTTTAAATAGCCCCCCGTAATACCCCGTAAAGTGGGACAACTTGCCCCAGAAATAACAGCTGTAATGTTCATGTTTGTAGTCAAGAGTTTGAGATTTGTGACTACACAGAAATACACATGAACGGTGTGACAACTAGCCCCCATACACTGTAAAAAAAAAAAAAAATTAAAAAGTGAGTTACCTGGGTGCCTTAATTTTGAGTTCATTGAAATGAAAAATTTGAGTTAATACAATGAACATTTGAGAATCGACATCACCCTTTATTCAAATATTATTGTTGAATTTAGTATTTTTTCATGTCATTAAATTGTTTAGAGCATAAGAAACAAATTGACTTTGTTTGTTTTTGTTGAAAAATGATGTTATGATTTGTCCTCTGTATTTGACACCATTTAAAAAAATAAAATGACATGAAATTGCATGTATAGGCAAAAACAATGGGATTTATTTTTATTTTTAATGAATTTTTAGGTTTCAGGATTTTTTTATAAAGATGATTCTGAACTATGAACGATATAACGACATGCGTTGATATACCATTTTACTTTATGCAGTGTGTGGGTAAAATGGACATACTTGTATTTTCCCATTCAAAGCAATGCATCTACACAGCATCTAATTTGCATATCAATGTGTTCTTGGTGCAACATATAAGATGGGAGTAATAATTGGCAACATTTTCATAATAATATCCAGTATTTCATAGGAATATTAATATGTAATTTCTTTCCCTATTCACTTGTTGTGTCTCCGGATAAACATGATTGAAGTCATTTAAAATATTTAAAAAGTAAGTAACCTGGGTGCCTTTAAAATTTTGAGTTCATTGAAATTAAAATCGACATCACCCTTTATTCAAATATTATTACAAGATTTTGTCAGCATATTGCGTAATTGTGTTTTATTTGTAATAGTGCAGTAAAACATGCCAAATTGTGCTATTTTCATGATTTATCACAACAATACAATAATATTTTGAGTTTCTATTTATTAAACCGATGTCCTTCATTGTATTAACTCAAATTTTTATTCCAATGAACTCAAAATGTTAAGGCAACCTTTTTTTTAAGTTAAACCAACAATATTTTTTTACAGTGTACTTCATTAGTATTATTGCAGTCAATTGCATTCGCATGCAAAAGGTGTAACATGGCAGGTGAAGGTTAAACTGATAAACCGTCTATCTGTGAAACCAAAGCAGCTCACACACACACACACACACACACACACACACACACACACACACACACACACACACACACACACACACACACTTTATATATGAATCTTACTGAACTTCTCTGCCACTCAGTGGCCAAATGAAATTCTCTCCCATTCAACTTCAACACTGAACAACACTTACATTTCCCCAGCAGAACCAGATTTGCATTTTAATATCCTTGTGTTCACTGTAACAGATAAAAAGCAGATATTCCTATCGATCCTGACTCTAAAAATAACTTCCAGTGTGGCAACCTAACTTCAATAAAACCTGTAAGCTTAGATGAAGCACATTTCCAGTTCACCTGACAAAACAAACATAATTTCCATTATAGCTTCATGAACGTATTCACTATTATCACTATTAAACCCAGAACGCACGAGCACAAAGTAAGCGTCTCAACACCATCAACATCACACCATTCATTAAGCTGATCTAAATATTAACCACCATATTTACTCAATCCATCACGTGTTCATTCAAGAAAACCCCCTTCAGATGCAGACATCTCCCTATAGATCAATACTAAACGTTAATGTTTTATTAATCCATCCTCGCGCACAATCACTCAAAGGTTTGGACACGTCTACTCGTTCTCGTGTAATAGGAGCATGATTTAAAAAGAACTCTGGGAATGGTAAATATTACACAAATGACCCCTCCAGGATTCAATGCAATAAGACTTTTTCTCCTTTTTATGTCTTCATTTGATCACAACTGAATTTTCCATGAAGTTCCAAATTCCAAATGGAATCTTGTATCTCAGGCACTATAAAGTTCCTTTGGGATTGTGTGTGAGGGATGAGACACTAAACACTTGTTAGACGGTTTTCTACATTTCAAAACATGCATTAAATGTTAGTTGAGCTCAATGTGTGTGTGCCTGGACCGATTTAAAGCATCTCTGCCATCGACGGTCAAGTGTGTCCAAACTTTAGTCTGGCTTTACATGAAGAGATTTGGAGGTTTGTAAACTCACAGGTAGCTCCCGCTGGTGAGGATGAGGAAGATCTGCGGATAGTAGACAGACAGCAGCACACTGCGCGACGAGAAGAGGATCATGGTGACATATGGAGCGAGCGGACGCTTTTCCGACGGGCTGAGAGAAAGAAACGCGTTTAGTTCCAGTTGCGCGTCCGTGGTGTTCGGTAACGGAGCTTCCTTTACGCGGCGCGTAACTCCCAGACGCGTGTGTGTGCGAAGGAGACGCGCTGTGTCATCGCGCAGTTCGTTCAGTCGGAGCGGGCTGATGGTTTTTGGGGGGATTCGGGGATGGAAACAGAAGTGGCTCTCTCCTCTCCGGAGACTCCGGGCTGCCATTGGGCAGAGGACGGCACCATCACACCACCATCCGCCCACTTTTGGATAAAGGGGCCACTAGGGGCCACACTGACATCGCGTCCGTGCCCGCGGGAGAGAGAGGTAACCGAGGCTCCCTAATGCAAGAATAGCTTCACTTCAAAGGTTTGAGTATGAGCACAGAAGTTGTGTCATTCGTGTAGTTATTCCACCGACACCCTTCTAGCAGCGTGCGAATTCTTCCTGGACTATGTTGTGATTTTTGGCGCGAAATCGTCGTTTTAGCGCGCCTCATACTATCCAAACAGTCTTTCTAAGTTGATATAGGATATGTAGACTTATATATTAATGTGATAAACAATACGGATTCTGTCCATTGCTGTTGCTTGTCTATTTAGCGACGTGACTTGTGTTTGTGTGCATTTATTTAATACGTGAAAATAGCTACACTCCCTCACAATATTGTTGTGTGTGTGTGTGTTTACGCAACCATCTTAAAACTGCCTATACTTGTATGCAAATAAATATGTAGCCTAGGTTATTTTCACGTGGCTAGATGGCAGAAATTTTGTTAGCTGCAGAAGTCACCATAGCAACAGTAGAACATCGAGAGTTTTCTTTTAGAATCTTCGAATTGACAGAACCATAGCAACAGCAGAACCTGCAGAGTTTTCTTTTAGAATCTTCTAATTAAGAGAACCATAGCAACAGTAGAACCTCCAGAGTTTTCTTTTAGAATCTTCTAATTAAGAGAACCATAGCAACAGTAGAACCTCCAGAGGTTTCTTTTAGAATCTTCGAATTAAGAGAACCATAGCAACAGTAGAACCTCCAGAGTTTTCTTTTAGAATCTTCGAATTAAGAGAACCATAGCAACAGTAGAACCTCCAGAGTTTTCTTTTAGAATCTTCGAATTAAGGGAACCATAGCAACAGTAGAACCTAGAGTGTTTTCTTTTAAAATCTTCGAATTGACAGAGCCATAGCAACAGCAGAACCTTGAGTGTTTTCTTTTAGAATATTCGAATTAAGAGAACCATAGCAACAGTAGAACCTCAAGTGTTTTCTGTTAGAATCTTCGAATTGGCAGAGCCATAGAAACAGCAACAGCAGAACCTCGAGTGTTTTCTGTTAGAATTTTCTAATTAAGAGAACCATAGCAACAGCAGAACCTCAACTGTTTTCTGTTAGAATCTTCGAATTGACAGAGCCATAGCAACAGTAGAACCTCGAGTGTTTACTGTTAGAATCTTCGAATTGACAGAACCATAGCAACAGTAGAACCTCGAGTGTTTACTGTTAGAATCTTCGAATTGACAGAACCATAGCAACAGCAGAACCTCGAGTGTTTTCTGTTAGAATCTTCGAATTGACAGAACCATAGCAACAGCAGAACCTTGAGTGTTTTCTGTTAGAATCTTCGAATTGACAGAGCCATAGCAACAGCAGAACCTCGAGTGTTTTCTGTTAGAATCTTCGAATTGACAGAGCCATAGCAACAGTAGAACCTCGAGTGTTTTCTGTTAGAATCTTCGAATTGACAGAGCCATAGCAACAGCAGAACCTCGAGTGTTTTCTGTTAGAATCTTCGAATTGACAGAACCATAGCAACAGCAGAACCTTGAGTGTTTTCTGTTAGAATCTTCGAATTGACAGAGCCATAGCAACAGCAGAACCTCGAGTGTTTACTGTTAGAATCTTCGAATTGACCGAGCCATAGTAACAGTAGAACCTCGAGTGTTTACTGTTAGAATCTTCGAATTGACAGAACCATAGCAACAGCAGAACCTCGAGTGTTTTCTGTTAGAATCTTCGAATTGACAGAGCCATAGCAACAGCAGAACCTCGAGTGTTTTCTATTAGAATCTTCGAATTGACAGAGCCATAGCAACAGCAGAACCTCGAGTGTTTTCTGTTAGAATCTTCGAATTGACAGAGCCATAGCAACAGCAGAACCTCGAGTGTTTTCTGTTAGAATCTTCGAATTGACAGAGCCATAGCAACAGTAGAACCTCGAGTGTTTTCTGTTAGAATCTTCGAATTGACAGAGCCATAGCAACAGCAGAACCTCGAGTGTTTTCTGTTAGAATCTTCGAATTGACAGAACCATAGCAACAGCAGAACCTTGAGTGTTTTCTGTTAGAATCTTCGAATTGACAGAGCCATAGCAACAGCAGAACCTCGAGTGTTTACTGTTAGAATCTTCGAATTGACCGAGCCATAGTAACAGTAGAACCTCGAGTGTTTACTGTTAGAATCTTCGAATTGACAGAACCATAGCAACAGCAGAACCTCGAGTGTTTTCTGTTAGAATCTTCGAATTGACAGAACCATAGCAACAGCAGAACCTTGAGTGTTTTCTGTTAGAATCTTCAAATTGACAGAACCATAGCAACAGTAGAACCTTGAGTGTTTTCTGTTAGAATCTTCAAATTGACAGAGCCATAGCAACAGTAGAACCATAGCAACAGTAGAACCATAGCAACCGTAGAACCTCGAGTGTTTTCTGTTAGAATCTTCGAAGTGACAGAGCCATAACAACAGCAGAACCTCGAATGTTTTCTGTTAGAATCTTCGAATTGACAGAACCATAGCAACAGTAGAACCTGGAGAGTTCTGTCAATGCGAAGATTCTAAAACAAAACTCTCATGGTTCTACTGTTGCTATGGTTCTACTGTTGCTATGGTTCTGTCAATTCGAAGATTCAAACAGAAAACTCTCTACTGTTGCTATGGTTCTACTGTTGCTAAGGTTCTGTCAATTTGAAGATTCTAACAGAAAACTCTCGAGGTTCTACTGTTGCTATGGTTCTGTCAATTCGAAGATTCAAACAGAAAACTCTCAGGGTTCTACTGTTGCTATGGTTCTGTCAATTCGAAGATTCTAACAGAAAACTCTTGGGGTTCTGCTGTTGCTATGGTTCTGTCAATTTTAAGATTCTAACAGAAAACTCTTGCGGTTCTACTGTTGCTATGGTTCTGTCAATTAGAAGATTCTAACAGAAAACTCTTGGGGTTCTGCTGTTGCTATGGTTCTGTCAATTCGAAGATTCTAACAGAAAACTCTTGAGGTTCTACTGTTGCTATGGTTCTGCCAAATTGAAGATTCTAACAGAAAACTTTCTAGGTTCTACTGTTGCTATGGTGACATCAATTCGAAGATTCAAACAGAAAACTCTCGGGGTTCTGCTGTTGCTATGGTTCTGTCAATTTGAAGATTCTAACAGAAAACTCTTTGGGTTCTACTGTTGCTATGGTTCTGTCAATTCAAAGATTCAAACAGAAAACTCTCGAGGTTTGACTGTTGCTATGGCGACGTCCGTGGCGAACGCAACTTCGGTCAGCGATTGATTTTCACTTTGTTCACTTTTCCATGAACCAGATTCCACTTTTCACAATCATGGCTTGTAACAACAGCAGAACCATTTTTTGTTAGTAATTGAACCTTTAATGCTGCCTTCACGTGCAATCGGAAATGTCCTACTCCCTACTCCTCGAGCTCATCGCTTTAAAATGTTGACTTGTTCACGTCTCATTTTTTTAAACTAGGAAACTACCATTTACGATAACCCCGACAGCACGTGAGGAACCTTTTTCGAGGATGAGTACACTCTAAAAAAAAAGGTTCTATATTGCACCAAAAATGGTTCTTGCCTCGTAATCATAGGGGGACCTTTTTTAGTGCTATTAGCACCAATTTTGCTGCTTCAGTGGTTCTTCAGCGGTTCTTCAGTGGTTCTTCAGCCGTTCTTCAATGGTTCTTCAGCGGTTCTTCTCTGGTTCTTTGACTAAAGTGCTCTATAGCACCTCTGAAGAACCGCTGAAAAACCACTGAAGCACCAAAATTGGTGCTATATAGCACTAAAAAAGGTTCCCCTATGATTACGAGCCAAGAACCATTTTTGGTGCCATATAGACCCTTTTTTTTTTTACAATTGTACAAGTTAGCATACGCCAGTCCAAAGATAAGCCGTAAATCTGTGCGAGTGAAATGCAATGCTTGTACCTGCATGTGCTGTATATGTCATGTCAGAGAAAGAGGGTGAAGGGGGTATAGTGACAGATATCAAGCCTGGGGGGGCAAAACAGGTTTGACCTGACAAGACCCCACATTATCAGAAGATCTCAAAGCATGCTCTCAGTCATATGAGGTCTTGGGAGCAATCTTCCGTCTTCTGAGGACTGCATGATTAATCTCAGAGCTTCGACATAATGACAAATGTGCCTGCGAGAGGCCAGAAACGAGGAGAAAGAAGAGGTTTTCAGTCTTACCGTAAGCCGCGTATAATCACCTGTTTTGGGTAAATAACAGCGGCATGAATGGATTTCCACTTCAAAAGATGGTCTGCGCACGCAGATCTAGATCTTAATATAGAATTTCTCAAATGCACAGCACGAAACAAAACAAACAAACGGGAGAGAGCAAAGAGTTAAATCTAAAAGTGAATCATGAATAGACTAGATGACAGGCGACCCTCTGTTGGAATACGAATAAATCCCTAAAGAATTCAGGTGAGGTCTTGCAAAACTGGAGGGTGAAGGAATGTGGAAATACAACTCGGCATGCTGTTATTACTGAGGGTATAGAGAGGTGAACGCAAACCACAGACGAATCTTCCTTTAAACTAGTTAAACATGGCTGGAAAGATCAAATTCACCCTATTCGCTTTCAACCCCGAGAGCTGCAGCAGGTGTACAGATCACTTTTAGGATCAATTGCATGCATTTATATAATGCACATGCAAACTTCGGTAACACTTTATTTTGATGGTCCCTTTTGAACATTGTGTTGACTACAAGTAACTTTGCAACTACATGTCAACTAGCTCTCATTAGAGTATTAGTAGACTGTCTACTTAATATCTGCCAACTCTTTATTGTGACGGTCCTCCAACAGACATTCTACTGACTATAAGTAACTTTGCAACTACATGTCAACTTATTCTAACCCTAACCCAGTCTACTAATACTCTACTAAACCGCTAATGAGAGTTAGTAGACATGTTGATGCAACATTACTTATAGTCAACAGAATATGTTTAAGGGACCATCAAAATAAAGTGAAAGATTAGAAGTGCGGGACGCAAACAAAGCAATGCTCCTTGATTTTATTCAGCAAATGTGTTAGCTTTAGGGTTGGGGTTTTGGAGCGATATAGACACACATATGCATTAAAGTTTGCGTTCTCCCGTTAGAAAACATTGTGCTATAATTCACCGAAAACTACTGTGTGATCTCATATTTGCACTGTTAACCATGCATTACAGGACTAGGGGTTGAAAAAGCTGTTTTGATGATATGCATCAACTCCCCCCTATAACTCCCCAATGTTTGCATTGCATTTAAAGCGCTTGTGCATGGTTCCTCCACTTACCCGAGCCTGGAATAAATGAGGCCGAAACACAGGAGCACGTTAAAGATCCACAAGCGCCGGGGTCTGACCATGGTGAGGGTGAGGGAGTCCACCTCACATCGGCCACTCCGTCCCACCTGCGCAGGTAAACACGCTGTTTCCGTCTCTCCGACGGGTCTTTCCGATTCCCTGGGAAGTTGGAAATCTGAGAGCCATAGTCGGGGTTCGGATCAAGGATGCTTTGCCGTCTGGTTCCCGGGTTTGAAAGCGAGATTGAGGGGTTTTGCGAACGCTGTGTTTTCAAGGAGGAGCGAGTCGAATGTTTTCAGGTGAACCTGCCGTGAGCGAGTTCCTCCTCTCTCTCTCTCTCTCTCTCTCTCTCTCTCTCTCTCTCTGGGTTGGAATGCCGACGGTTTTATGTTCCAGGCTCATCGACTGCTGCTGGTTTGTTAAATTCTTTCCATTTCTCCGCAGGTGAAAGTCTAGGGCAGGTAACACAAGCTTTTCTCCACGCCCCTCACAGATGAGAGCATTTTACAGGCATGAAGCACGTGCTTCGGCTGCACGGACCGCAAATGAAAGGCATCGAGGCTCAGCCCTCTCTTTTCATAATGAAATTGCACAATCAAGTGATCATTCCGTGCATGCATACGTTACATGGTTGATATTTGAGGCGGGAGCAAGATTTTCTGACTTGATTCGGCCCCTTTTACACATTCAAAGATTATGTCATGCCAAGCAACAGATTTTTAGGATGCTAGAAACATCATATTAAGCAATGCACTGCAAAAAATGCTTTTCTTACTTAGTATTTTTGTCTTGTTTTCAGTGCAAATATCTAAAAAATCTTACATTAAGAAGCATTTACTAGACAAGCAAAAGTTTTTGTCTTATTTTGGGGGAAAATACCTCAAAATTTAAGGGAGTTTTTGCTTAAAATAAACAAAATAATCTGCCAATGGGGTAAACAAAATAATCTTAATTCAAACGGAAAACAAGATTATTTTGCTTACCCCATTGGCAGATTATTTTGCTTATTTTAAGCAAAAACTCACTTAATTTTGTAGTTATTTTCCCCCAAAACAAGACAAAAACTTTTGCAAAATAAGCAAAATAATCTGCCAATGGGGTAAACTAAATAATCTTGTTTTCCGTTTGAATTAAGATCATTTTGTTTACATCATTGTCAGATTATTTTGCTTATTTTGAGCAAAAACTCCCTTAATTTTGAGTTATTTTCCCCCAAGACAAGACAAAAACTTTTGCTTGTCTAGTAAATGCTTCTTAATGTAAGATTTTTTAGATATTAGGACTGAAAACAAGACAAAAATACTAAGTAAGAAAAGCATTTTTTGCAGTTATGGATGCGTCCCCATGAGATGTTTAACATCGGAATCGTTTCAGGTCTTCTGCATCTCAGATGTTTCTCCATCAACAACGGAGTTGATTGTTTTTATGTCCTCTAAGCAACTCAAAAAGCACTCAATCTGGCTGATAAGAGGTTAAAAAGATGCATGCAAAACTCAAGCACTGACAGATTTAATATATCAGCAAATATTTAAAAAAAAGCCCATTTCAAATAGTGAACAACTACACACGAGCTGAAGGTTGTTATCTCTGTTGAAGTCGACTGGCGTTTCTGTGCAGGTTCAGCCACAGACCAGAGCTCTGAGAAAGCAACACTCCCTCTTGTGGTAAAGAGCGCACATCTCACTGCAACCGCCCAGGATTACACATGATTTCTCTGGATTATATGGAGTACATTTAATAAGCATATTCTGAGGAACTAATGCCTTAAAGCTTATAATTAATACTCGGTACTCTTAGTAGAAAAACGTTGCTGGGGCAACACAAGAACTTTCCTATTCTACATGTGTTGATACTGGTTTTGGGTGGTATTGTGTGTGTGTGTGTCTGTGTGTGTGTGTGTGTGTGTGTGTGTGTGTGTGTGTGTGTGTGTGTGTGTGTGTGTGTGTGTGTGTGTGTGTGTGTGTGTGTGTGTGTGTGTGTGTGTGTGTGTGTGTGTGTGTGTGTGTGTGTGTGTGTGTGTGTGTGTGTGTGTGTGTGTGTGTATTGAGGTCCCCATGAGGAAACATGAGTTGTTGTTTTTTTTTGGAAATGTAAAAATTCAGAAAGATATTTGTACTGAAAAACAACACAAAGATACTGAGGAAGAAAATAATTTTTGTTCTTTAAAAGTATTTTAAGGATTGTTTCTTAACATTGATTTTATTGATTTATAATTTTAGGATTACTGCATTACCACTAGTCCGTGAATTTAGACTAGGTCATATATCTAATAACGCCAGTTAACAGATTTAATTGCTGGTTATCAGGAGTTTTAGGCATGCCAGCTGGAATGAACCATCGACCGGCACTGCCATACCACACACACACACACACACACACACACATACACACACACACACTCATACTCGCACACACATACACACAAAATCACATACACTCACACACACACACACACACACACACACACACACACTCGTACATACACACTCGCTCACACAAACACACTCACAGACACACACACATACACTCACACATGCTCACACATACACACTCGCTCACACAAACACACTCACAGACACACACACACTCATACACTCACTCATACACATACAATCGTACACTCATACTCGCACACACTCACAGACACGCACACACACACTCATACACTCACAAACACACACACTCGTACACACACAATCGTATACTCGTACACACACACACACACAGTCACACTCATAGTCGCACACACACAGTCACACTCACACATACTCACACACAATCGTACACTCATACTCGCACACACACTCACTCACACACTCGTACACTCATACTCACACACACACACAGTCACACTCACACACTCATACACTCGCACTCACACACACATACTCATACACTCATACTCACACACACACACAGTCACACTCACACACTCATACACTCGCACTCACACACACATACTCATACACTCATACTCACACTCATACTCACACACACGCACACACTCACTCACTCACTCACTCACTCACTCATACAAACACTCACACACACACACACACACACACTTATACACTCATACTCACACACACACACAGTCACACTCACACACTCATACACTCGCACTCACACACACATACTCATACACTCATACTCACACTCATACTCACACACACGCACACACTCACTCACTCACTCACTCATACAAACACTCACACACACACACACACACTCATACACTCATACTCACACACACACACAGTCACACTCACACACTCGCACTCACACACACATACTCATACACTCATACTCACACTCATACTCACACACACACGCACACACTCACTCACTCACTCACTCACTCACTCACTCATACAAACACACACACACACACACACACTCGTACACTCATACTCACACACACACACACAGTCACACTCACACACTCATACACTTGCACTCACACACACATACTCATACACTCATACTCACACTCATACTCACACACACACGCACACACTCACTCACTCACTCATACAAACACACACACACACACACACACACACACACACACACACACACACACTCGTACACTCATACTCACACACACACACACACACACACAGTCACACTCACACACTCATACACTTGCACTCACACACACATACTCATACACTCATACTCACACTCATACTCACACACACACGCACACACTCACTCACTCACTCACTCATACAAACACTCACACACACACACTCATACTCACACACACACACTCACACACGTACACTCATTTATGGCATTTTACTTTTTCAAGTAAAAGTATCTTGATTTAAGAATGTTTCGCTATTTGTACTGGAAAAAAAGAAAGTAAAGGCCCATTCTAGCCAAGAACGGTAACTATAACAATAAAGATAACAATGTAGTAATTAAAAAAATAAAAAAATAGCAGTCCACACCACAACTATAACAATAACGGCACAGAGGAACCATAAAAAAAAAATAAAATAAAAAAATCACACAACAAAAAAAACAGCGCACTTCTAATAAACAGAACGATATCGTTCCGCTGGTGAGGACGCTAATATAGTTATTGATATAGTTATAGTTCTAGGACAGGCTTTAAAGGGATAGTTCACCTTAAAATAAAAATGAAATCCTAATTTACTCGCCCTGGTGTTGTTATAATGCCTTATGCCCTTCTTTCTTTTATGGACCATAAACAGAGAATAAAAAATAAAAAAATGTCTCGGACATACAATGACAGTGAACCAGCTTAAAAAAGACGCAAAGTATCACAATAATGTTCTGGGGGTTTATTTTATTTATTATTTAACAAAAATCTTGACCTTGGCCATTGGTCAAAATGTTGTTTTTCTGGTTTGTTTTTCACCAAAACACAGTTCACCCCAGAACACTTGGAATATACGACACGTGTCACATGGGATCATTTTTTAAGTTGGTCGCTATTCACTGCCATTATATGGACATTTAAAAAAATTCTCTAATGATGATTTAATTTTCATTTTAAGGTGAACTATCCCTTTAAGAAAATAATTTTTTGCAGTGGCAACGTGAACTGAACTATATAGGCCTAACAATATGCAAAATTAACTTGCATATGAAAATGAAATGTTAAAAGTGCAATTGCAATGGTCTACATAAAAGCCATTGCTGACGTGTACAGCACAGAATTAGACCAAAACTCTTGCGTATTTACAGTCTCCATTTGCTCCCCATTGAATCTGCTTCCTAGGAGAAACAGTTGAGATGTTAAGAGATTGGGATATTTTGTCCAAAGAGACAAAAACCAAGGCCTGCAAATGCAAACGTGGCGGCGCGCAGATGAAGTAATGATTCTCCAGTACTTCCTGTAATGGCACTAGTGTGTCACTCATCTGTTCAGATGGTTCATTTTTGTTGACAGAGAGAAACCAAACAAACCACAGAAATGCTTTGTTCCTTGACATCCCTTCTTTTACAGTTTTAAGAGCTCACTTCAAAACGAGCTCACAGTTACTCCAGATGGCCGCTTGACGGATTGAAGCTCAATATAAAGTCGCTCAGGGGGTGATTGTTGCGGCGGGGCGGTGTTTGAAGCGTCCGCATAAAACCATGCTCTTGTTTGTCACCATGGCCGTAATTTTTTGATTTAGCTTCATTAAAATGTTTAAAGGACAACCAATCTGCGGCTTTTATGGAGTCCAATTGTCAGGACGGCATGTGTCACTGCATTTTCACGCCACATGTTTGTGTGCGTGCAGACGGTTTTGCGCTTTATTTGAGTCAAATGTGGACTTCAAAAAAGACAAAGAATGAAGTCATATAAAGACAAACAGGTCGAATGCACACAAATTGCTTCTCCATGAATGGCTAGCTTAGCCCACAGTGAGGCCTGATTGTCTATTCATTAGGTCGTTCATCAAAACATTGTATTGATATTGTATCATTATTGCGAAATGTGAAATTCCCCAATGTAACATAAACAGCTATTAAAAACAAACACCAAAACCTTTTATTTAAAGCATGTCCGAATTCATTCAGTTTTCCCAAAATTGTATTTTTATGCTAACTAGAATTTGAATGACTTGCAAACTCTACAGAAATCAATGGTCAAACTACCAAGTGCTCCGGATTGATCACTTGTGAGGTTCCATTTCTGATCTATTCCAGTTATTATGATGCAGTCTCATGTACTAAAAACGGAAACGTTTTCACTTTGCATTTTTCGCATACAGCCGAAAACAATGAATTGAATTGAAAACATTTATTGTCAATGTATTTGCATACAATGAAATTAGGAGTGCTGCTCCAGAATGATGGTTGAAAGACATACGGATATATAACCATATAACCAGACAACCATAACCTCTAGACTATACAGTACAGTTACAGACTTATTATTCACATGCTTGTTTAGTGCATTTGTTTAAGTCCCAATAATTTAAGTGCTCAAGTGGTGATATTTTTATATATTTGGCATTTTTGAGTTTAGAGTCCGGATTGCCACTGGAAAGAAGCTGTCCTTTGGTCTTGTGGTTCTTGATCTTAAAGGGATAGTTCACCCAAAAATGAAAATTAGCCCATAATTTACTCACCCTCAAGTCATCCTAGGTGTATATGACATTCTTCTTTCAGACGAATAAAATCTGAGTTATAATACAAAAGTCCAGGCTAATCCAAGCATTAGAATTTGATTCATAGTTGCTCTGTTTTTGAAGTCTATAAAAAGTGCATCTGTCCGTCATATAACTGCTCCACGCGGCTCTGGGGTGTTAATAAAGGCCTTCTGAAGCGAATCGATGCGTTTGTGTAAGAAAAATATCCATATTTAAAACTTTATCAAGTAAACTTTCGACCGACCGCCTTTCCTGTTCAATTAATGGAAAAATTGTTGAAATTTCCCCTGCCGATCGAAAGACTAACGCGACCAGCTCCGCTCGTCATGACGTCACGAACACATCTGGAGTTTCACTTTCAACATTCAACACTTTTCCATGGAAGGCGGTCGGTCGAAAGTTTACTTGATAAAGTTTTAAATATGGATATTTTTCTTACACAAACGTATCGATTCACTTCAGAAGGCCTTTATTAACACCCCAGAGCCGCGTGGAGCAGTTATATGACAGACAGATGCACTTTTTATGGACTTCAAAACAGAGCAACTATGAATCAAATTCTAATGCTTGGATTAGCCTGGACTTTTGTAATATAACGCCGATTTTGTTCGGCTAATTTTCATTTTTGGGTGAACTATCCCTTTAAGGATCTGTGCCGTCTGCCGTCTGCCTGAGGGCAAAATATTAAACAGGTGGTGCCCTGGATGAGATATGTCCTTGGTGATGTTATTGGCAAGCCTAGAAATCGAGATGCACCCTAGCGACAGCAGATGTAATTTGTAGCCAGGGTCGTCTAGCAACTCTCCGTTGGCTTGCGAGCTGGAAAACCAAACTCTACCAAACATTGTGACAGTTCCGCGTGAAATCCCTGCTAACAAAGAATGGCACTGAAGTCATTCTTAAAAAAGAAAGATGTGTTCTGAGTTTTGCCGACCGGATACGGCAAAAGTTTAATCTGTCAACTAGCTCCGCTGATGGGAAAACACATGGGACTCAGCCACAACCTGCTTGTGATTGTTGTCTCACCACTGATGGTGCTCTGGTTGGTTGTAGCGCTATCCTATTGTGTGCAGAGGGAATCTGAAAGACAATCGTTTATCCCGCCTCTCAGATTGAGCCCTGCCAATGGTGTGTTCCCAGACCCAACATCTTGATGTGGGTCTGGCTTGTCAGGCTAGTTATTGGCCTTTGAAATGCTTAAAAATGCTGTATTATTCATGACAGGCCAGTAGATGGCGATGACACTTTGTAAGGAAATTTTTCAGGCCCCCAAAACGCCATTGTAGTGTAAATGAACAGCCAAAATGCATTTAAAGTTCTCAGTTTTTAGTTGAAAACGGTGATGTAAACGGCCCCTTAGAAGGTAGCAGCCTATTTAGACAGCAAAACTGTGTTTTAGAACAAAGGCGAAGTATAAAGTCAGTATGAAACGGAAGTTGCACTAGTGTTTTCTTCCATGTTGTGCCGTATGAGTGAAATTGCTTCTCAAACAAGAACAAATGTAGGACGGGGCTTGATTTTATCCGTGCGGGATTGATTGGATGGCTGTGGTTTGCTATTGGTGGATCTCATGTGAGTGACAGGTTGATATAGTCTTATTTTTACGAGATGTGAAATTCCCCTATGCAACATAAACAGCTATTAAAAACAAACACACAGTTAACTAGCACCACAACCTTTTATTTAAAGCATGCTCGAATTCATTCAGTTTTCCCAGTATTGTATTTTTATGCTTATTAGAATTTTAATTCCTTGCAACATGCCGATACCAAAATCAAATTTCTGATCTATTCCAGTTATGATGCAGTCTTATAGTACGTTTATACGTCAACGATGTACTAAAAATGGAAATGTTTTCACTTAGCATTTTTCACATACAGCCGACAACGTTATCAAACGATCCCCGTTCACACGGATCCGCAAAAACAATTAAAAATACTGTATTATTCATGCCAGGCCAGTAGATGGCGATGTCTCTTTGTAAAGAAACCTTTCAGGCCCCCAAAACGCCATCGTAGTGTAAATGAACAGCCAAAATGCAAGTTTTCTGTTTTTAGTTGAAAACGGTGGTGTAAACGGCCCCTTAGAAGGTAGCAGCCTATGTAGACAGCAAAACTAGGTTTTAGAACAAAGGCAATATATAAAGTCGGCATGAAATGGAGGTTTCACTAGTGTTTTATTCCCTGTTGTGCTGTCTGAGTGAAATTGCTTTTCAAACAAGAACAAATGTAGGGCGGGGCTTGATTTTATCTGTGCAGGATTGATTGGCTGATTGTGGTTTGCTATTGGTGGATCTCATGTGAGTGACAGGTTGCCCCGCCCTCGTCATCAGAGAAGAGAAGGGAAGTTATTCTGACTCAAGATTACACAAGACACTCAGTGTACTTATTGTAACAAACACCACTAATAAATGAGAAGATGAATAAAAATTGCCCTGAATACCAAACCGTGCGAGTCAGTGAACTGATCAACCTCTCTTTACTGTAAACGCTAATAGCTGAGTGTACACGAATGTCCTGTGGATAACCACACATTTGACTCATTTGATTTGTTTAGTTAATTTATGTGTATCTAGCGCAGGCAGATGACACAACTGACTTGGGCAAAGCAGAGGAGTAAAGATGGTGATTTACCAGACTGTCATTAGGTCAGGGTTTGGCTGGTTAACTGTTCCAGTTAGCCTCAGCATGTATATGTGCCGCAAAAGTGGTTGTTTTGCAATTACACAGATGCTTCACCAGTGACCGAACAACTGCCATAAGGATAAATGGGAATGATTTCCTACACTTGGTGTTTTTGTCTCGTTTTCCAGTGCAAATATCTTAACAATCCTAAATCAAAATACATTTAGTTGACAAGCAAAATTTGGTTACAGAGATCGGTCTGATTGGCTGCTCACAATTATTTTCATGTGCCTGGAATGAAAACAGTGATCAGCATGTGTAATGGAGGCAGCTAGTAAAGAGCTGGGCAGGTAAACCTCACACCCCTGGCCTCAATAGGCACACTAGCTTCTGCCTGCGGTCTTTAGCATCCTTGTTAGCATAGACAGAACACCCGTTCAAGCGCAGTTTTTTTGCCCAGACGCAGCCGATGCAAGGCGCCGACACAGTCGGCTTTCATCTCCATTCATCGAAGTCTTAACACCCTAGCAACCATCTATCATTTCTCTAGCAACTACTTAGAACAACCCAGCACCAATATAGCAACACCTTAAAGACCATCTAGCAGTTCTCTAACAACTACTTAGAACACCCTAGCAACCATCTAGCAATTCGAACAACTACTTAGAACACCCTAGCAACCATCTAGCAATAATCAAACAATTACTTAAAACAACCCAGCACCAATATAGCAACACCTTAACAACCATCTAGCAGTTCTCTAACAACTACTTAGAACACCCTAGCAACCATCTAGCAATTCGAACAACTACTTAGAACACCCTAGCAACCATCTAGCAATAATCAAACAATTACTTAAAACAACCCAGCACCAATATAGCAACACCTTAACAACCATCTAGCAGTTCTCTAACAACTACTTAGAACAGCCAGGCACCAATATAGCAACACCCTAGCAACCATCCAGCAATTCTTACAACTACTTAGAACAGCCAGGCACCAATATAGCAACACCCTAGCAACCATCTAGCAATTCTAACAACTGCTTAGTACCCCCTGGCACCAATATAGCAACACCCTGGCAACCATCTAGCAGTTCTCTAACAACTTCTTAGAACAGCCAGGCAACAACACCCTAGCAACCATCTTGCTATTCTAACAACTACTTAGAACACCCTAGCCACCATCTAGCAATTATCAAACAATTACTTAGAACAACCCAGCACCAATATAGCAACACCTTAACAACCATCTAGCAATTCACTAACAACTGCTTAGAACCCCCTGGCACCAATATAGCAACACCCTAGCAACCATCTAGCAATTCTAACAACTACTTACAACACCCTAGCAACTATCCAGCAATTCTAACAACTACTTAGAACACTCTAGCAACCATCTAGCAATTCTAACAACTACTTAGAACACCCTAGCAACCATCTAGCAATTATCAAACAATTACTTAGAACAACCCAGCACCAATATAGCAACACCTTAACGACCATCTAGCAATTCTCTAACAACTGCTTAGAACCCCGTGGCACCAATATAGCAACACCCTAGCAACAATTTAGCAGTTCTCTAACAACTACTTAGAACACCCTGGCACCAATATAGCAACACCCTAGCAACCATCTAGCAGTTCTCTAACAACTGCTTAGAACACCCTGGCACCAATATAGCAACACCCTAGCAACCATCTAGCAGTTCTCTAACAACTACTTAGAACACCCTGGCACCAATATAGCAACACCCTAGCAACCATCTAGCAGTTCTCTAACAACTGCTTAGAACACCCTGGCACCAATATAGCAACACCCTAGCAACCATCTAGCAGTTCTCTAACAACTACTTAGAACACCCTGGCACCAATATAGCAACACCCTAGCAACCATCTAGCAGTTCTCTAACAACTACTTAGAACACCCTGGCACCAATATAGCAACACCCTAGCAACCATCTAGCAGTTCTCTAACAACTACTTAGAACACCCTGGCACCAATATAGCAACACCCTAGCAACCATCTAGCAACAACTTCATTTTTTCTTACCCTACTGGTAGATATTTTTCTTGTTTTAAACAGAAACTCACTTAATTTTGATACATTTTTCAGAAAACAAGATATAATATCTAAGATATAAGACCTTAATATATATTAGGCCATTTAGCATCACAAGTAAATGTATATTGATTTAAGAATGTTTAGACAAGACAAAAAAAAATTGTTTTGCAGTGTAACAGATACTTTCTCCAGAACTCCTCGAGTTAAATGCACTTTATATCTGTAATGGGATTCGTCATAATCCAGTACAGGCCTGAAAAATAACACACATATATTGGAGTTCTGGGTATTTAGGTCTGTCATTGCCGGTAACTAGACTCTCCGGTTTTCGACCACTAGATCCTCATCTGCGCTAAAATGGCGTAATTCTCATTCTCCTGAGCTTGTCATAACTAGCTGAACGCTCCCAATAGAGGCTGTTTCCCTGCATTTCACTCATTCTCTACTGGGAATCCTGGAGGACAGAGAAGTTAACTTAGCTTTTTCTTGTTTTGGCGAAGCAACGTCTTTCTGTCTCTTTAAATATTATTAAGTGCTCTTGACCAATGGCTAAATAAAATCAGCCAGTGGGCAAGGTTGTGTTTGTGTAGGAGCTGGTTCAGCTGGAAGCTCCTCTCCCGGCCAGGGAAACAGATTTATCCGGCTTGCCAAACCCGAGAGAGGCGTCTAGGTTTGCCTCTGGTTGTCCGCGGCTCGAGCCCTTACAGGCCTCCTACAGCAGGCCGTGATGTGCTTCAGTTACTGACGAGGGTTCTGCAAACAATCATAATAAAAACTGCATCACTATTGATAATTCTCATATTTAGGACTGGAGATCTGAACCAACCCACTTCGTTTAAGTGGTAAACTTCATTGCGCAACTCGTCCCGCACCGTTTATGCTACAGGCATGATTCCTCAAATTTGGTGGGCTATTAATTCTTCTCTGATGGGATAGCTTTCTGATTTTTGCTGTTAACACTTGCAAAATCTGATCGGATATGCACAAAAATCAGATTTGGACCGACAGTCTGAACAAGTTTGAGATGCATTCCAAATGAAACTGTACAAGTGTTAATGCACCTGGTTGTTGAAAATGTTGTGTATAAATTGGTGTGTTCGCTTTTCAGAACGCCTTCTTTTCAGAGTAGGGTCTAACTAGTAACTACCAGTGACATAAGTGTAGGTTTATTGGCCGAACGCATGCAAAACACTAGTACCTGCCACTTTTAAAAAGCCATGCAAACACAGTTCATAGCCTTATTTATAACAACCCGGCACCAATATAGCAACACCCTAACAACCATCAAGCAATTCTTTAACAACTACTTTGAACACAGCAGCACTGATAGAGCAACACCCTAACAACCATCTAGGATTTCAACTACTTAGAACACACCGGCACTGATATAGCAACACCCTAACAACCATTTAGTATTTCAACTACTTAGAACAAACCAGCACTGATATAGAAACACCCTAACAACCATCTGACAATCAACTACTTAGAACACACCAGCACTGATATAGCAACACCCTAGCGACCATCTAGCATTTCAACTACTTAGAACACACCAGCACTGATATAGCAACACCCTAGTGACCATCTAGCATTTCAACTACTTAGAACACACCAGCACTGATATGGCAACACCCTAGCGACCATCTAGCATTTCAACTACTTAGAACACACCAGCACTGAAATAGCAACACCCTAGTGACCATCTAGCATTTCAGCTACTTAGAACACACCAGCACTGATATAGCAACACCCTAACAACCATCTAGCATTTCAACTACTTAGAACACACCACTACTGATATAGCAACACCCTAACAACCATCTGACAATCAACTACTTAGAACACACCAGCACTGATATAGCAACACCCTAGCAACCATCTAGCAATTCTCTACCAACTACTTAGAACCCACCAGCACTGATATAGCAACACCCTAGCAACCATCTAGCATTTCAACTACTTAGAACACACCAGCACTGATATAGCAACACCCTAGCGACCATCTAGCATTTCAACTACTTAGAACACACCAGCACTGATATAGCAACACCCATAGCGACCATCTAGCATTTCAACTAATTAGAACACACCACTACTGATATAGCAACACCCTAACAACCATCTGACAATCAACTACTTCGAACACACCAGCACTGATATAGCAACACCCTAGCAACCATCTAGCAATTCTCTAACAACTACTTAGAACCCACCAGCACTGATATAGCAACACCCTAGCAACCATCTAGCATTTCAACTACTTAGAACACACCAGCACTGATATAGCAACACCCTAGCGACCATCTAGCATTTCAACTACTTAGAACACACCAGCACTGATATAGCAACACCCTAGCGACCATCTAGCATTTCAGCTACTTGGAACACACCAGCACTGATATAGCAACACCCTAGCGACCATCTAGCATTTCAACTACTTAGAACAGACCAGCACTGATATAGCAACACCCTAGCGACCATCTAGCATTTCAACTACTTAGAACACACCAGCACTGATATAGCAACACCCTAGCGACCATCTAGCATTTCAGCTACTTGGAACACACCAGCACTGATATAGCAACACCCTAGTGACCATCTAGCATTTCAACTACTTAGAACAGACCAGCACTGATATAGCAACACCCTAGCGACCATCTAGCATTTCAACTACTTAGAACAGACCAGCACTGATATAGCAACACCCCAGTGACCATCTAGCATTTCAACTACTTAGAACAGACCAGCACTGATATAGCAACACCCTAGTGACCATCTAGCATTTCAACTACTTAGAACACACCAGCACTGATATAGCAACACCCTAGCGGCCATCTAGCATTTCAGCTACTTAGAATAGACCAGCACTGATATAGCAACACCCTAGCGACCATCTAGCATTTCAGCTACTTAGAACACACCAGCACTGAAATAGCAACACCCTAGTGACCATCTAGCATTTCAACTACTTAGAACACACCAGCACTGATATAGCAACACCCTAGCGACCATCTAGCATTTCAGCTACTTGGAACACACCAGCACTGATATAGCAACACCCTAGCGACCATCTAGCATTTCAACTACTTAGAACAGACCAGCACTGATATAGCAACACCCTAGCGACCATCTAGCATTTCAGCTACTTGGAACACACCAGCACTGATATAGCAACACCCTAGCGGCCATCTAGCATTTCAGCTACTTAGAATAGACCAGCACTGATATAGCAACACCCTAGCGACCATCTAGCATTTCAGCTACTTAGAACACACCAGCACTGAAATAGCAACACCCTAGTGACCATCTAGCATTTCAACTACTTAGAACACACCAGCACTGATATAGCAACACCCTAGCGACCATCTAGCATTTCAACTACTTAGAACAGACCAGCACTGATATAGCAACACCCCAGTGACCATCTAGCATTTCAACTACTTAGAACACACCAGCACTGATATAGCAACACCCTAGTGACCATCTAGCATTTCAACTACTTAGAACACACCAGCACTGATATAGCAACACCCTAGTGACCATCTAACATTTCAGCTACTTAGAACACACCAGCACTGATATAGCAACACCCTAACAACCATCTAGCATTTCAACTACTTAGAACACACCACTACTGATATAGCAACACCCTAACAACCATCTGACAATCAACTACTTAGAACACACCAGCACTGATATAGCAACACCCTAGCAACCATCTAGCAATTCTCTAACAACTACTTAGAACCCACCAGCACTGATATAGCAACACCCTAGCAACCATCTAGCATTTCAACTACTTAGAACACACCAGCACTGATATAGCAACACCCTAGCGACCATCTAGCATTTCAACTACTTAGAACACACCAGCACTGATATAGCAACACCCATAGCGACCATCTAGCATTTCAACTAATTAGAACCCACCAGCACTGATATAGCAACACCCTAGCGACCATCTAGCATTTCAACTACTTAGAACACACCAGCACTGATATAGCAACACCCTAGCGACCATCTAGCATTTCAGCTACTTGGAACACACCAGCACTGATATAGCAACACCCTAGTGACCATCTAGCATTTCAACTACTTAGAACAGACCAGCACTGATATAGCAACACCCTAGCGACCATCTAGCATTTCAACTACTTAGAACAGACCAGCACTGATATAGCAACACCCTAGCGACCATCTAGCATTTCAACTACTTAGAACAGACCAGCACTGATATAGCAACACCCCAGTGACCATCTAGCATTTCAACTACTTAGAACACACCAGCACTGATATAGCAACACCCTAGTGACCATCTAGCATTTCAACTACTTAGAACACACCAGCACGGATATAGCAACACCCTAGCGGCCATCTAGCATTTCAGCTACTTAGAATAGACCAGCGCTGATATAGCAACACCCTAGCGACCATCTAGCATTTCAGCTACTTAGAACACACCAGCACTGAAATAGCAACACCCTAGTGACCATCTAGCATTTCAGCTACTTAGAACACACCAGCACTGAAATAGCAACACCCTAGTGACCATCTAGCATTTCAGCTACTTAGAACACACCAGCACTGAAATAGCAACACCCTAGTGACCATCTAGCATTTCAACTACTTAGAACACACCAGCACTGATATAGCAACACCCTAGCGACCATCTAGCATTTCAACTACTTAGAACAGACCAGCACTGATATAGCAACACCCCAGTGACCATCTAGCATTTCAGCTACTTAGAACACACCAGCACTGATATAGCAACACCCTAGTGACCATCTAGCATTTCAGCTACTTAGAACACACCAGCACTGATATAGCAACACCCTAGTGACCATCTAGCATTTCAGCTACTTAGAACAGACCAGCACTGATATAGCAACACCCTAGCGACCATCTAGCATTTCAGCTACTTAGAACAGACCAGCACTGATATAGCAACACCCTAGCGACCATCTAGCATTTCAGCTACTTAGAACAGACCAGCACTGATATAGCAACACCCTAGCGACCATCTAGCATTTCAGCTACTTAGAACAGACCAGCACTGATATAGCAACACCCTAGTGACCATCTAGCATTTCAGCTACTTAGAACACACCAGCACTGATATAGCAACACCCTAGCGACCATCTAGCATTTCAGCTACTTAGAACACACCAGCACTGATATAGCAACACCCTAGCGACCATCTAGCATTTCAGCTACTTAGAACACACCAGCACTGATATAGCAACAGCCTAGTGACCATCTAGCATTTCAGCTACTTAGAACAGACCAGCGCTGATATAGCAACACCCTAGCGACCATCTAGCATTTCAGCTACTTAGAACAGACCAGCACTGATATAGCAACACCCTAGCGACCATCTAGCATTTCAGCTAGTTAGAACAGACCAGCACTGATATAGCAACACCCTAGCGACCATCTAGCATTTCAGCTACTTAGAACAGACCAGCACTGATATAGCAACACCCTAGCGACCATCTAGCATTTCAGCTACTTAGAACAGACCAGCACTGATATAGCAACACCCTAGCGACCATCTAGCATTTCAGCTACTTAGAACAGACCAGCACTGATATAGCAACACCCTAGCAACCATCTAGCATTTCAGCTATTTAGAACAGACCAGCACTGATATAGCAACACCCTAGCGACCATCTAGCATTTCAACTACTTAGAACACACCAGCACTGAAATAGCAACACCCTAGTGACCATCTAACATTTCAACTACTTAGAACACACCAGCACTGATATAGCAACACCCTAGCGACCATCTAGCATTTCAACTACTTAGAACACACCAGCACTGATATAGCAACACCCTAGCGACCATCTAGCATTTCAACTACTTAGAACAGACCAGCACTGATATAGCAACACCCCAGTGACCATCTAGCATTTCAACTACTTAGAACACACCAGCACTGAAATAGCAACACCCTAGTGACCATCTAACATTTCAACTACTTAGAACACACCAGCACTGATATAGCAACACCCTAGCGACCATCTAGCATTTCAACTACTTAGAACACACCAGCACTGATATAGCAACACCCTAGCGACCATCTAGCATTTCAACTACTTAGAACAGACCAGCACTGATATAGCAACACCCTAGCGACCATCTAGCATTTCAACTACTTAGAACACACCAGCACTGATATAGCAACACCCTAGCGACCATCTAGCATTTCAACTACTTAGAACACACCAGCACAGATATAGCAACACCCTAGCGACCATCTAGCATTTCAACTACTTAGAACACACCAGCACTGATATAGCAACACCCTAGCGACCATCTAGCATTTCAACTACTTAGAACACACCAGCACAGATATAGCAACACCCTAGCGACCATCTAGCATTTCAACTACTTAGAACACACCAGCACTGATATAGCAACACCCTAGCGACCATCTAGCATTTCCAACTACTTAGAACACACCAGCACTGATATAGCAACACCCTAGTGACCATCTAGCATTTCAACTACTTAGAACACACCAGCACTGATATAGCAACACCCTAGCGACCATCTACAATTCTCTAACAGCCATTTTCTTCTGGACTGGAGTGTGGAATGCCTGTGACTTACTGTATTCATTGTGTGACTGTATGCACCTGTGTAACCGTGACAGTTCGGGACAAATACATGTACTATTACACTCCTACTGATAGACACGGTGTCAAAATAAAAGTCCTGCACAACAACCAGAGCGGCAGGACGTGAGTGATGGCTTACGTCACTTCAAAGTTCCAACTGGCAGTCCGAATGCAACCAGGAAAATGGTCCTACAATAAAATAAAGTGAATATCTGTTGTTTTTGTTGATGTGAGCACTGTTACATTTGCACATACACTCACCTAAAGGATTATTAGGAACACCTGTTCAATTTCTCATTAATGCAATTATCTAATCAACCAATCACATGGCAGTTGCTTCAATGCATTTAGGGGTGTGGTCCTGGTCAAGACAATCTCCTGAACTCCACACTGAATGTCAGAATGGGAAAGAAAGGTGATTTAAGACATTTTGAGCGTGGCATGGTTGTTGGTGCCAGACAGGCCGGTCTGAGTATTTCACAATCTGCTCAGTTACTGGGATTTTCACGCACAACCATTTCTAGGGTTTACAAAGAATAAAAGGGAAAAACATCCAGTATGCGGCAGTCCTGTTGGAGAAAATGCCTTGTTGATGCTAGAGGTCAGAGGAGAATGGGCCGACTGATTCAAGCTGATAGAAGAGCAACTTTGACTGAAATAACCACTCGTTACACCCGAGGTCTGCAGCAAAGCATTTGTGAAGCCACAACACGCACAACCTTGAGGCGGATGGGCTACAACAGCAGAAGACCCCACCGGGTACCACTCATCTCCACTACAAATAGGAAAAAGAGGCTACAATTTGCACGAGCTCACCAAAATTGGACAGTTGAAGACTGTAAAAATGTTGCCTGGTCTGATGAGTCTCGATTTCTGTTGAGACATTCAGATGGTAGAGTCAGAATTTGGCGTAAACAGAATGAGAACATGGATCCATCATGCCTTGTTACCACTGTGCAGGCTGGTGGTGGTGGTGTAATGGTGTGGGGGGTGTTTTCTTGGCACACTTTAGGCCCCTTAGTGCCAGTTGGGCATGGTTTAAATGCCACGGCCTACCTGAGCATTGTTTCTGACCATGTCCATCCCTTTATGAGCACCATGTCCCCATCCTCTGATGGCTACTTCCAGCAGGATAATGCACCGTCACAAAGCTCCAATCATTTCAAATTGGTTTCTTGAACATGACAATGAGTTCACTGGACTAAAATGGCCCCCACAGTCACCAGATCTCAACCCAATAGAGCATCTTTGGGATGTGGTGGAACGGGAGCTTCGTGCCCTGGATGTGCATCCCACAAATCTCCATCAACTGCAAGATGCTCTCCTATCAATATGGGCCAACATTTCTAAAGAAGGCTTTCAGCACCTTGTTGAATCAATGCCACGTAGAATTAAGGCCGTTCTGAAGGCGAAAGGGGGTCAAACACAGTATTAGTATGTGTTCCTAATAATCCTTTAGGTGAGTGTAGTGCGGGAATTGAGGATTTATATTCATTTTGCGAAGACACATTTATGTGTAAATGGACCCGTCTTAACAAAGATTGCTATCCAATCAGTAAAAACGCATAATTGAGTTAGTTGCAGCACTTACATCAGCTTGCTGTGCCATCGACCACCTTTCACAATGAGCGCTACTGTACTGGAAAGCGTTTGGTTAGACTAGACTGACCTCAAATTGGATCATCTAGACGACCTTTACTAGACTCGCACAACATAAAATCAGCAACCTGGAGCGACATAAATCCCAAACTCTCTTACAGTTTGGTATGGATAATGAATGCCGAGTCATGTTCGTTTTCTCTCCAGGAGCAGTGTATGCAGATACGCCGGGCCCAATCCGCAGTCTGGCTTCTGTTCTCAGCATGATTACCTCCAGTCTGAATGCTGGGACATGTCTTTAGTGGAAAGTGAGGTTGTGGTGCTGCTCGCCAAAGCCTGAATGCCACATTTTGAGAGCTTGGATAAGGATCCGAAAGAAGTCAATAGGGCTTTATGTTCCTCTCATGTAGAAACCCTCAGAAGCTAATTTTCTATTTGCAGATGAGGTCCACTTTGCATCAGGGGTCCGACTCCTAAAGCCTACTATGCCTTGTTTCGGATACAATGACTACAATGTCTGTATCAATACTGCCTTCATGTGCTATTGGAAATTTGTGGAAAAGTCGTGATTTCGAGCGTGCATTCAAATGTTTTGTTGGCGGAAAGAATAGGAATCATGGAGGACACCAGGTTTATTCTTGCCTAATTCTTATGGGGAAATCTTCTTAAAGCCAAAATGTACCAAAAACTTTGAGTAAAATGTAGCGTAGAACTATATAAACATCGACGCCGCTATCTAGTCAATCAGTGCTGATGATTCTGGACTTTCGGGTCGAATACATGCTATTTTTGCTGCGTATAAAACATTCAATATGCTTCACATGATTATTGATCGATGTAAATATGCTCTACTTTCACAAGGCGATTAAGTAAAGAATACCAGTAGTTACTATAAAGTTTATGGCCCAACTTGGAAACTCAGGTATTAAAATGATAGTTTCCCAGTAGTAAATATGACTTGAGAGGACGTTCATGTCCAATTTCCAACTAGGAAACTCGTACAATAATTCCGATATGTGAAGGCGGCACAATTTACTATTTTCCAGTTCAAATATCGAAATTAAGTGATTTAAAGTGTTTAAAACAAGAAAAAATGTCTCCCAGTGGGGTTGGTCTCCCATTTGGCAGATACTTTTCCTTGTTTTAAGCATAGTTGACTTCATTTTGATCCATTTTTCAGAAATGAATGCTTAATAACTTACATAACTTTGCTTCTATATATCAATTAAAACATTTCTGAGGTCAAAACAAGGAAAATAATCCAACTTTGAACTGTACTTAACCTTAAACTTAATCTCAGAACAAGAAAAAAAAGTTACATTTAAGTACAATCAACTTGAATTTTTAAGTAATTTCAACTTACATTACATTCAACTGATTCAAAAAATGAGTTGAATCTTGTAGAATTTATACAAAAAAGTTGCTTAACTTAGTTTGATGAGGTAAAGCAATGTAAAAACATATGTTGTCATAACTTATTGATCATATCATTTTTTGAAGTGAGGATATTTTGAGCATTGAATGATTTTTCAGACCGCATATTTCGTCTTGTTTTAAACATAAACTCACTTAATTTTGATGCATTTTTTCAGATTTAGTCATTTTGATTCTCAAATAAATTGATGTTTAGATATCTGAACTGTAACACAAGACAGAAAAACAGAGTATGTTTAGTAGCGTGATGAGATCACGTTGATACCGGACACAATGCGAGCCACTCACGCCATCCGCATCTGAGCTCTCTGAAGAATGATGCCTGTGAAGGAAAAGCAAATTCTCAATTACACATTGCATGCGCATGGACCCAACAATGCAGCTGCCAAACGGGGCATAACGGGAATGTGGTTTGAACTCCTGGTTGAAATATGATGTGGAGTCTAGAGTAGTTTTACACACTGCCGCTGTCGGTGTAAGGGAATATTGATTTATAACCTCTCCCCTAATTCCCCATTATCTAGTGTATAATTACCTTGTGGTGTCATGCACCTGTTTATGAAATCATTTGTCTTGCTACACTTCTGGAAAACCCTAGTTAAAGCTGTCGGTTCAAATCAACGCAACTTATATCAGTTGGGGATTTGCTGCACAATGCAAAAAAATTGGGGTTTTTTAGTCTTGTTTTCCAGTACAAATATTTAAACATTCTTAAATCAAGATGCATTTAATGGAGAAGCAAAATGACTTCAGATATATAAGACAGATGGGAGTGTAAAGTTCTGCGCGTGATCTACTGACGTTTCCATAATGACCAACGCAATCTACCAAACGCAACGCAAATAATCGTCTGGTTTAAGATGTGCTTTTTTTGGGGCGGGAAATAATGGCGCAAATACCAGTAAATTGACGAGTACAAACCTTAAAAAGTATTTAAATACTCTCCTCCCATAAATGTTGCGTCTGAAAGGGAAACTCCTACAAAGATCAGCCGCAAAAATAACTGTGTACACGCCTTTTCTGCGCTAATTTTTCACAGCGCGTCTTTAGTAAATCCTGACGGTTTTTTAACGCCATGAGAGGGTTTACGCTGGAGCAAGCTGTTAGTAAATCTGGCCCTAATAGTCTTATTTTAAGTGACTTTATGCTTCAAACAACAACAAATGCGCAGAATACGGTTGTCAGTTCTGTATTTGAGTCCTTAATACGCTTTCGGTTTTGGTTATTTGTGGGAGTGACAACAGCATTCTTTAACCAAACTCACATCAGTACATTTTCAGACCGTATCTTTTGAATGAATGATTCAATGACTCACTCGTGAAGACTTCACTTGTTTCATTACTGGATGAATCAGTGTTTTTGAGCGCATCTCTTGAATGAATGAATCAATGACTCACTGATAAAGACTTCACTTGTTTCATTACTGGATGAATCAAAGTTTTTGAACAAATCTCTTGAATGAATGAATCAATGACTCACTCATAAAGACTTCACTTGTTTCATTACCGGATGAATCAGTGTTTTTGAATGAATATCTTGAATGAATGATTCAATGTCTCACTCGTGAAGACTTCACTTGTTTCATTACTGGATGAATCAGCGTTTTTGAATGAATCTCTTGAATGAATGATTCAATGTCTCACTCGTGAAGACTTCACTTGTTTCATTACTGGATGAATCAGCATTTTTGAAAAAAACTCTTGAATGAATGATTGAATGACTCACTGATAAAGACTTCACTTGTTTCATTACTGGATGAATCAGCGTTTTTGAATGAATCTCTTGAATGAATGATTCAATGTCTCACTTCGTGAAGACTTCACTTGTTTCATTACTGGATGAATCAAAGTTTTTGAACAAATCTCTTGAATGAATGATTGAATGACTCACTGATAAAAACTTCACTTGTTTCATTACTGGATGAATCAGCGTTTTTGAACGAATCTCTTGAATGAATGATTCAATGACTCACTCATAAAGACTTCACTTGTTTCATTACTGGATGAATCAGCGTTTTTGAATGAATCTCTTGAATGAATGATTCAATGTCTCACTTCGTGAAGACTTCACTTGTTTCATTACTGGATGAATCAAAGTTTTTGAACAAATCTCTTGAATAAATGATTCAATGACTCACTCATAAAGACTTCACTTGTTTCATCACTGGATGATTCAGCATTTTTGAATGAATCTCTTGAATGAATGGATGACTTAAAGACCTATTTTTAAGTCACTTGTCGCCACCTGGTGTCGTAACAATGTAAATTATAATGCTGTGTATTCAATACAACCATTATGTGAGGCGCCAAATTACTTTCAAAAGGTGATTAACTCCTAATTTCCTGCTTTTTAATAGTAAGTTAGTTTTTGTTGCGTTTAAGTTTAGGTATTGGGTAGGATTAATGGATGTATGCAGAAAAAGGCACTAATATGTGCTTTATACTAATAAATCCCAGCCAGCAACATAGTGTCGGTACGTTGTAGTGCCCACATCTGATTCGCATTGAATCCACATGTACCAGATGTGGCCCGGATCTGGGCCGACAGTATTTGCTTAAATATATTATATTATTTTCCAATTATTAAATGAAATATGAATGCATTAATTGCCCAAGCAATGACAGACATTTTGTTTACAGCTGAAAATCAGGTGACTGACCATGAAGTGCAAATGTATTAATTTACAGATGTCCACATTAGAAACAATTACTGTCCAAATATGGCTCTGAACATTAAAACTGGGATACAAGAAAGTATTTTAGCACCTTTAATGGAGAACTGCTCTCACCAATGCCATTTTTCCCTCAGATGTCCATCGACGTTACTGAAATCAGTCTTGCAACACACACACACACTTCATTATTCATTATTGTTTATACAATATTAGATGTTGCCGCTTTACATTCAGCATGTAAATGTAGACGTGTGTATTAAAATGTGGCTTGGAGATCTTGGCGATCACACAGATTTCTTTCACACGAAATCCAAACACGGCACAACTGTTGGTCAGCCTTCGGCCTGGCAGCTAATGTGATATGTGTGGATGTTTTTAAAGACTGAAAGTTGGTCACTTCAAATCATTCATCATTAGGAGCGAGATGCTGTTTTAGATCAGAATGTTTTCAGCGGTCTTGTGGGATTATTCGCACCCCTGGGTTTGGGTTAGCGTGACGTGAGGCTTGAAATGAAAGCTAGTGCTCCTTGTCAAAGAAAATATAATCACTTGTGACTTTTCCATTATCACATGAAGCTCTCACGCAATCAATCAAGTTGCGTACACATTCAACTGGCTACTGTGTGACATCCTAATAACATGATCTCTCCTCGGATAATGACATCTTACCTGGCCTGTTAGCTTAGCCTGTAGCGTGTGTGAGCTAATATGATCTCTTTTTTTCATGAGGAAAATCATCTTTATTTATCCACCAGAACGGGTGCAATTGCATTTAACATGCTAAATAAGCGTTTAAAACCAGCCTGAGGTAGTTTGTTGGTTTTCCAACCTTTCAACTCACTAAACGCAGTCTGTTATGATCATTTAAGAAAGGTTTTGTGGCTCTTGTCGCACAGGGAGAACAAGACGATTTGTACAAATGTCATTGTGCATGCAAATTGGGACGCACCTATAGTTTTAGTTTTGAAATGCAGCATTTCAAAATAGCATTGAAGGACAGCAGTGATGGTGTTTTTGTTTTGTTTGGTCTGTGATTTTGCGGTCAACAGAAGATCTACTTACAAGAGTCTATTTAGAGCTGCGTTTTTGAACGAATCTCTTGAATGAATGATTCAATGACTCACTCATAAATGTTTCACTTGTTTCATTACTGGATGAATCAGCGTTTTTGAACGAATCTCTTGAATGAATGATTCAATGACTCACTCATAAATGTTTCACTTGTTTCATTACTGGATGAATCAGCGTTTTTGAATTAATCTCTTGAATGAATGATTCAATGACTCACTCATAAAGACTTCAATTGTTTCATTACTGTATGAACTAGCGTTTTTGAACAAATCTCTTGAATGAATGATTCAATGACTCACTCATAAAGACTTCACTTGTTTCGTTACTGGATGAATCAGTGTTTTTGAACAAATCTCTTGAATGAATGATTCAATGACTCACTCATAAAGACTTCACTTGTTTCATTACTGGATGAATCAGCGTTTTTGAATTAATCTCTTGAATGAATGATTCAATGACTCACTCATAAAGACTTCACTTGTTTCATTACTGGATGAATCAGTGTTTTTGAACAAATCTCTTGAATGAATGATTCAATGACTCACTCATAAAGACTTCACTTGTTTCATTACTGGATGAATCAGCGTTTTTGAATTAATCTCTTGAATGAATGATTCAATGACTCACTCATAAAGACTTCACTTTTTTCATTACTGGATGAATCAGCATTTTTGAACAAATCTCTTGAATGAATGATTCAATGACTCACTCGTAAAGACTTCACTTGTTTCATTACTGGATGAATCAGTGTTTTTAAACAAATCTCTTTAATGAATGATTCAATGACTCACTCATAAAGACTTCACTTGTTTCATTACTGGATGAATCAGCGTTTTTAAACAAATCTCTTTAATAAATGATTCAACGACACACATTTTTAAGTCACTAGTCGCAACCTGGTGCCATAACGATGTAAATTACAGCGTTATTTAATCAATAAAACAGTGTCAAGTTACTTTCAAACCGTGATTTGCTCTTTTTGATCGCTACTGATGTAGACATCAGTGTTTATATCCCAACTATAATCTTTTATCCCAGTAATTATTTGATAATATGCCTATAGATGACAACTGTTCCGATGTGATTTTGTTTAATAGACAGGCCGATTGTTGTCATTTAGGAATTAGATGGCATGGGTGTTTGAATCGAGATTAATCATCCAGCTCTAAGTCTGGTGTTTGCTGAGATGGAAAAGACAACCGTTAGCATTTTATGAATGTGTGTGTGTATTCTAGGACTCATCTTCAAGCAGACGCTGTGTAAACATGACCTCATCGTCAATGTGGATGTCAATGGCATTCTCAGACCTGTTAATAAAGTTGTGTTTTTCAAATGCTAGCATTTCATTTTCCACATTAGGCTGGTTTTAAATTCGCCATATGCAAAATGAGCTCAGCTCTCAATTTGAACTCAAACAGGGCTGGCTGATGGATTATAAACAATTATTCCACGTCGACTTGTGAAAGTCATTAGGTGCTGTTCTCTGGGCTGATGAGTGACAGATGACTGGAAAAGCTGGTGTGGAAACAGAAATCCACATTTACTATGAAAACTATGGGTACGTGGCATACGACTGAGGAAGATTTGACCATGTTGCTGTGATCGAATGGGTCACTAAAATGTGTGTGAAATAGGGTTATGTGTATAAACATGGGCTGAATCAAAAATCGCCCCTATACCCTCAAATAGGGCATTATTTGAGGGGACAGCCATTCGTAGTAGTGTCCGAAACCATAGTGGTTTCGGACCACTATGTGGTTATTGAGTGCACTCATTCTATCCCACATCCCGCAATAACGAGTGTACAGCCAACGGCCGTCCGACTTCACTCACTCGTTTTCATTCACTCCTTCAAGTGAACTTTATTAGTGGACTAACGTAGGGAATAGTGAATGAGGGTTTAGGGGGCGATTTCAGATTCAGTCATGGTGTACATGGAGAAATTAGAGAACACAACTTTCTTGCGCTCTGAAAAATGCTGGGTTAAAAACAACCCAAGTTGGGTTGAAAATGGACTAACCCAGCAATTGGGTTGTTTTAACCCAGTGAATGGGTTGTTTTAACCCAGCGGCTGGGTTGAATGTTTGCTTAAAACAACTCAATCGCTGGGTTAAAACAACCCAATTGCTGGGTTAGTCCATTTTCAACCTAACTTGGGTTATTTTTAACCCAGCATTTTTTTGAGTGTAGTATCAGCAAAGGTGGGCTTGTCATGTTAACTGTATAATTCATTCATTAATGATTAAGGATGGCTTTTTAATTATTTAATAATCTTTCGTGCATTATTTGCTCTTTATTGTATCAATTACACAAATTAAATGCCTAACACAATAAAACAGAAACAATGTTCCAATAAAACAAGTCATCATCATGAAACAAACTGTCTGACATTAGTGAAGTAAATCAATGCATGTAGAATTGAATAGTGTATTTTATTATAGTACATTCGGAGATATTTTTGCAAAGGTGATGTTGTCGCACTGCTGCAACCCAGGCAATCGGACGTGGGAGGGCTAAAAAACTTTTCCCCGTTGTTTAGTTTTGACCCTTTCTGTCATGAGACTTACTATTGCAGCCTATCACACAACAAGAACGGACCATTTTATCACTGAAAAGAAATTAATAAAACTCTTTAACTCTTTAAAGGGGGGGTGAAATGCTGTTTCATGCATACTGATCTTTTTGCACTGTTAAAGACTTGGATTCCCATGCTAAACATGGACACAGTTTCAAAAGCTAAGTTGGACGTTTGAAGGGAGTATTTCTTTGCCAAAATTAGTACTTCCTGTTAGTCATAAGTTTCGGAAAGTTTTTTTCGATCATGGGCTTGACGTCAACAGGGCGGAATTTCCTTGTATGGGCCGTACGGACAATTCTACCGGAAGAGCGCGCGCGCGCGAGAGAGAGAGAGAGAGAGAGAGAGAGAGAGAAAGAGAGAGAGAGAGAGAGAGAGAGAGAGAGAGAGAGAGAGAGAGAGAGAGCGTGAAAGCAATAGGCTACGCCCATCAAAGCGCTGGCTCGTAGCCAAATAACCCCGCGTTAAGGCAAAAGTGGATGGAATTTGCTTTTCCGGATCAGCAACTGAGTTGCGCAAATATTTATGTCTGTTCCCTGCATTTCGGTGCCGATTGTTTTATAAACAAGGCCCAGTTCGACGCCAGATTTTCAAATCGCCTAATACTGAAGGATGGAGCGGTCCCAGCGATAAAGGTCCCAACGTTGGAACCGCAGGCAGTGAGTAAGACTGCTTCAAATGTCTGTTTTTGCCTATGCCCATCAAGTAGCCCAAACATGACCATGTATTGATCAATGGAGCATGCGATGTATAGTGTGTAACGTTACATTTGTTTAGCTGGCCACTATATGTGTATGTTTGTGTATTGTAAAAGCACTCCAAACAACAATACACAAAGAGTGGGGAAATATGTTGAACTAAATAAGCGCGCTTCTTCATTCAAATGTGCTACTATTCCATGTCTTTCTATGTAAACACTAGCCTGATGCGCAAAACCAGTCCGCGTACTACAAATCATGTCTACACAAACCACGCGTAAACACACACACACACACACACACACACACACACACACACACACACACACACACACACGATATAATTAAAGTATAAATGTGTAAATAACACAAGCCGCTAAACATATTATATAGTTAGTGTAACTTATACCACATAGTCGACGTCCTGCTCTAGTCGTTTTTGCTGCTGCTCCTGTTCAACTTCAGCCTCTGGGTCTGATTCCGGATCATAGATGTATGGCTGTATCTGATTAAAAGCCATTTTTTATGTTGAATAAAGTTTTTTCCTGCTTTTAGGGATGACGCAGCTTTCAGACGCACTCAACACAGTAACAGCGGCGCGCGCTCGACATTCTTTAGCTCCGCCCACACAATACGCCCCCAGCCGCACGGCTTTTTTCGGAAAGACTCGGAACAGCACATCTTCCTTTTATAATTATAATAAAAATAAAGACTTTTCGGAGATATGCAGGATGCAATGCTACTCTATAGGTACTCAAGATTGACATGAGACTGACTGAAACTGAGTGCCCCCCCCCCCCCTTTAACAACAGAACCCCACAGCATTGATACCTTACAAATGGCGTCTCCACCCATAATGCACTTCGGTTCTCATGAGTGTGACGTCACCTGACAAAGACCGATTGTTCATGGAATGTTTATTTAAATGTAACTACTTGTTTCAGAACGTTCAGAGAACATTCAAAAGTAACGTATGCAAAATGATCAAATGGAATGTTCCCTCAACATTCCATCAACACATTTTTTTAAACGTTCAGATAACATTCAGAAAACTTGTTTTCATGACTTAATAGGAACATTAGCAAAACATTCTTAGAATATTTTTTGAGCTGAATAATAATGCCAAACCATAGTATTATATATATATATATATTATACACTCACCTAAAGGATTATTAGGAACACCTGTTCAATTTCTCATTAATGCAATTATCTAATCAACCAATCACATGGCAGTTGCTTCAATGCATTTAGGGGTGTGGTCCTGGTCAAGACAATCTCCTGAACTCCACACTGAATGTCAGAATGGGAAAGAAAGGAGATTTAAGACATTTTGAGCGTGGCATGGTTGTTGGTGCCAGACGGGCCGGTCTGAGTATTTCACAATCTGCTCAGTTACTGGGATTTTCTCGCACAACCATTTCTAGGGTTTACAAAGAATGGTGTGAAAAGGGAAAAACATCCAGTATGCGGCAGTCCTGTGGGAGAAAATGCCTTGTTGATGCTAGAGGTCAGAGGAGAATGGGCCGACTGATTCAAGCTGATAGAAGAGCAACTTTGACTGAAATAACCACTCGTTACAACCGAGGTGAGCAGCAAAGCATTTGTGAAGCCACAACACACACAACCTTGAGGCGGATGAGCTACAACAGCAGAAGACCCCACCGGGTACCACTCATCTCCACTACAAATAGGAAAAAGAGGCGACAATTTGCACGAGGTCACCAAAATTGGACAGTTGAAGACTGGAAAAATGTTGCCTGGTCTGATGAGTCTGGATTTCTGTTGAGACATTCAGATGGTAGAGTCAGAATTTGGCGTAAACAGAATGAGAACATGGATCCATCATGCCTTGTTACCACTGTGCAGGCTGGTGGTGGTGGTGTAATGGTGTGGGGGATGTTTTCTTGGCACACTTTAGGCCCCTTAGTGCCAATTGGGCATCGTTTAAATGCCACGGCCTACCTGAGCATTGTTTCTGACCATGTTCATCCCTTTATGACCACCATGTCCCCATCCTCTGATGGCTACTTCCAGCAGGATAATGCACCGTCACAAAGCTCCAATCATTTCAAATTGGTTTCTTGAACATGACAATGAGTTCACTGAACTAAAATGGCCCCCACAGTCACCAGATCTCAACCCAATAGAGCATCTTTGGGATGTGGTGGAACGGGAGCTTCGTGCCCTGGATGTGCATCCCACAAATCTCCATCAACTGCAAGATGCTCTCCTATCAATATGGGCCAAAATTTCTAAAGAATGCTTTCAGCACCTTGTTGAATCAATGCCACGTAGAATTAAGGCAGTTCTGAAGGCGAAAGGGGGTCAAACACAGTATTAGTATGTGTTCCTAATAATCCTTTAGGTGAGTGTGTGTGTATATATATATATCTGTACTTGCTCAGCAGCAGCACAGCAGTTCTATTCCACCAAGACCAAATACATTATCATCATCACCCTGTGGTCTGTGTGGGTCCTAATGCCCCAGTGATGGGGACACTATACTGTAAAGAACACCGCCCTTCAGATGAGACGTTAAACCGAGGTCCTTCGATAAAGAGTAGGGGTGTAACCCCGGCATCCTGGCCAAATTTGCCAATTGGCCCCTGTCCATCATGGCCTCCTAATCATTCCCATATACTGATTAGCTTCATCACTCTGTCTCCTCTCCACCATCAGCTGGTGTGTGGTGGGCGTTCTGGCGCAATATGGCTGCCGTCACATCATCCAGGTGGTGCTGCACATCGGTGGTTTGCTGTTTTCGGCATTTGAAATATCTGACATCATTTGGTGAAGTGATATGGAACTGCAATGCAGTGAAAACCTGCCTGGAACTACTTTAGCCGTGCGTTTCCCTGAAAATAACTACACACCTTTTAAACACTCTTCAACCAATCAGCATTCAACAGCCCTGTTGTATCAATATATACTGTATAACTCATGCAGGTTTGGGCTTTTTATTTTATAGCTAAGTGGTACATATTTGGTTAGACTTGAATGGACTGCATTTTTTTTTTGTTCTGTTCGAATGTTCTCGCTCATTTTCGCTGAATGTATTTGCTTTTGGTCAAAATCTGTCAATGGGACGTGGCTGAAGACGTTTCCGTTAACCAGACGAGACCCACAGCGGCCTGACCATCCAGCGCTTTCCCGTCAACCAAATTAAAACTCATCAGTAGTACTTACGGGAACCTGATTGAATCCCGCTATAAATTGTCGGACAGGAAGAAATGAGGACAGTTGGGTTAATATTTGAGTTGTGCAGTTCTCCCTCGATGCAAAAGACAATAAACTTCAATAGCATAATTAGGCCTGGAAACCGTGCAATTACAGACACATCTCCAGGGCCGAATCACAAGAGAAATGTTACGTTCAAGACTATTAAGTGGAGCAATGCTAGGAAAATATAATTCAGCATCAACCTAGTTTTAGTGACCACAACTACAGCTAATTATTTTTTCTCAGAAATATACAGAATATTCCAAAGTTAATGTGGGAAAGCATGATTGTTTGCATCCCAAAGCGAGGATGCCTCAGTCTGTGTTTGGTAGATGCAGTTCTCACCGCTGCCAGTGGATGTCGCTGCAGCGCATCAGATCCCGGACAACACGTCCTCCACTGAAAAGGCTGGCTATTGTGTTGTTTTTGTGCACGTCGTGACTTGTGAATGAGCATTGCTCCCAGTAAATGCAGCTCCCAGGCTGTTCATTTTCAGTATATTAGACTCCAAACACACAACAAATATCCTACTAATATTCCAATGAGAAACATGGCAGAGCTGGATCCTCTCAGAATGCATCATGCCACACAAAGTTCCTGGAAACGAGAGGAAATTAAATATTTTGGAAAAATAACAGGCAGTTGGCATGATAATAAAAATCAATTCATGCAGAAAAATTGCTTTTTTTCATACCTCAATTCGGAGATTGTAAAGTGTTCCCATATCAAGAGTTAAACTTAACTAAGCTATTCTACAAAACAAAGTGTTTCAATGCAGGATATTTGGGTAGTTGACACGTGACCCTGGACCACAAAACCAGTCATAAGGGTCAATTTGTTGGAAATAATAAGCTTTCCATTGATGTATAGTTTGTTAGGACAGGACAATATTTGGCTGAGATACAACTATTGAAACCAACTATGAAAAAAATCTAAATATTGAGAAGTTGTCCAAATGAAGTCCTTAGCAATGCATATTTCTACTAATAATACATTTTTGATATATGTACGGTAGGAAATATCTTCATGGAACATGATCTTTACATAATATCCTAATGATTTTTGGCATAAAAAAAAGAATTTTGACCCATACAATGTATTGTTGGATATTGCCACAAATATACCCGTGAGAACTGCTTTTGTGGGCCAGGGTCACATATATGCAGTAAAAATGCCTTTTTTGTTGTTGTAAAACACCACTTTTGAGGGAAAAATACAGAATATGTGGTGTGGAGTCTGATGTTTGAGAAATAATGTAAGGAGTCACTAATTGTCACGTCTTTCACTGTTTTTTGAACATACTGAAATGTGTCCTGCAATCTCAGAAAAAAAAGGTACAAATGCTGTCACTGGGGCAGTACCTTTTCAAAAGGTAGACTTTTATTCCTTTTAGGTACTAATATATACACTTTAGGTACTAATATGTACACTTTAGGTACTAATATGTACACTTTAGGTACTAATATGTACACTTTAGGTACTAATATGTACACTTTAGATACTAATATGTACACTTTAGGTACTAATATATACACTTTAGGTACTAATATGTACACTTTAGATACTAATATGTACACTTTAGGTACTAATATATACACTTTAGGTACTAATATGTACACTTTAGGTACTAATATATACACTTTAGGTACTAATATGTACACTTTAGGTACTAATATGTACACTTTAGGTACTAATATATACACTTTAGGTACTAATATGTACACTTTAGGTACTAATATGTACACTTTAGGTACTTATATGTACACTTTAGATACTAATATGTACACTTTAGGTACTAATATGTACACTTTAGGTACTAATATATACACTTTAGGTACTAATATGTACACTTTAGGTACTAATATGTACACTTTAGGTACTTATATGTACACTTTAGATACTAATATGTACACTTTAGGTACTAATATGTACACTTTAGGTACTAATATATACACTTTAGGTACTAATATGTACACTTTAGGTACTAATATGTACACTTTAGGTACTAATATATACACTTTAGGTACTAATATGTACACTTTAGGTACTAATATGTACACTTTAGGTACTTATATGTACACTTTAGATACTAATATGTACACTTTAGGTACTAATATGTACACTTTAGGTACTAATATATACACTTTAGGTACTAATATGTACACTTTAGGTACTAATATATACACTTTAGGTACTAATATACACTTTAGGTACTAATATGTACACTTTAGGTACTAATATATACACTTTAGGTACTAATATATACACTTTAGGTACTAATATGTACACTTTAGGTACTAATATGTACACTTTAGGTACTAATATGTACACTTTAGGTACTAATATACACTTTAGGTGTACACTTAGCTACTAATATATACACTTTAGGTACTAATATGTACACTTTAGGTACTAATATATACACTTTAGGTACTAATATGTACACTTTAGATACTAATATATACACTTTAGGTACTAATATGTACACTTTAGATACTAATATATACACTTTAGGTACTAATATGTACACTTTAGATACTAATATATACACTTTAGGTACTAATATGTACACTTTAGATACTAATATATACTAAATAATCGCTGCACATTCATGTAATTCTGTATTTTGCCCACACAAGTTGAAAAGCATTTGTTTGTGGATAGTAAAACACGTCTGCAACATTTATCAAGTTCATGAATAATTTTGCGTGCATTTATTAATCCTTTTGACACTAAAATCATCCCATAGAAAGCCAACTCACTACCCATAACGACCAATAACAACACGCAATATGTTTTTAAAAATAGATTTTTTTATTATATTTCAGCATAAACATACATCGAGCTAACATTTATCATTTATTAAAGCTGTAATGTAGCGCGTATATATAACAAGCCAAGTATTTATCATAATGTACTTTAAATAGCATTACAAGTAATGTCAGAAAGATACCAGCTCTGCTGTTGTTCATTAATACCAGTAACAATGAGACTACAGTATCACAGTCCACCAGCAGGTGGCGCGGTGTCCTCAGTTTCCTGAGCTTCAGGCTCGGTGTGCGGCAGTCTCTCTCTCGGTCAGATTACGTCTGTCTCGGTCGTGTCAGATTTTAGCAGGGCCCCTGATGGTCCCCAGAGACAGATTACATTCAAAAGACACACCAAACCTACTGAAACACGACCAGTTTCCCATGCGCTCGCCAAATGCCGCTCGGTGGCAAACACCTGCACATCATTAGTCATTAGATTTGTTAAGATAGGCTCGGTTTGCACGCACGAGAGAGCTCGGGGAACCCGCTGATTGCGCGTGCGAACGGCCACATGATATCTCCTCCAATTGAGCTCCGTTACACTGACGAGAACAACGCCGCGCTTCACGCGCCGAGCGTTCAAAATGTGCTGCTAATTAAAGCAAGCCTGGGCGGGGAATCTTTTGTTTTAATTCGTTTTTAATAAGATAAGACAAGCTTGCGTGATGACATGTTTTTCTTTGGAAAACAAAGAGCCGATTATCATAAGAAAACAAGCCCTGTGCACTTAAAGGAACAGTTCACCCAAAAATGACATGGGAAAAAGTCATCATTTACTCACCCTCATGTCGTTCCAAACCTGTGAAACACAACTTTTCATGCCATGAAAGAGCTGTTAAGTGTCAAATAAAGCAGCATACGAGCTGGCCATTGCTCTCAAATCTCATTTGATCATGCATATTCAAGTTATTGAAAAACCAGCGGTGTCGAGATGTCAGATCTGATCTGCGCAGACGTTCGGCTCAAATCTGGTGAATAAACACCAAAATGTAAAACCTTCCCTTTTGGTGTATAGCTCTCAAATTTGCAGTGGAGGGAGGACTGAATCTCAGTACTTAAGTAAAAGTACAAATACCCAGAGATATATTTACTTTAGTAAAAGTAGAAGTAGCACAATGACAACCCTACTTGAGTAAAAAGTACCTGATTTTAAATGTACTTTAAGTATTAAAAGTAAAAGTACTTGCATAACAATTTATTCTGGCAAAATATAAAGTCTATATTCTAATAATAAATCAAATAAAAACATTATGGGCTGTGGCATTTTAACTAAGTTATTTTGGGTTAATGTAAGTGTGCTTACCATCTGTGGCCGAGTTTACATTCTGGCTTACAATTCTGGTGATCAGGGAGATCTGCAGAGTTAAATATCATTATTCTGAAGCTATTTTCTCACTATAATGTTCAGTCAAAAGCTTTGACGTATTTAAATCTGCATATTTATGGTATTTTTATCTTTTATAAACGGCATTTTCCCCCTAATCTTATTAAATATAGGCTATGCTTCAGCTTTCCTTTTATATTCTTAAATTTTATCAATACATTAAATTAGAATAAGACAATATAGGGCTGTTACCAATCAAATTAAATCATTTACACTGAAAAATTACAACTTAATTAAATGATGTTATGAGATTGTTTTAAATATTTTTTTGAATACAAATATGAAATGTTGGAAAGAATGTTTTAACATGAAACTAAACTGCCAGTAGGTGGCGGCAGGTATTAATGAGTGAATCATTGAGTCGATTCGTTCAAACGGCTGATTCGTTCAAAAATGAGGCAGTCGTTTATGAACAGGTCATTGAATCTTTGAATCAACCGATTCATTCAAAACACTGAATCATTCAGTAACGCTCTGTTGCTGCTTTGTTTGGAACTATTTTCGCTGCTGAAATAGAACAAAAACAGTCAATATACTGCATCTAAAATGTAAGTAACTTTTTGTTAATTCATTGTTTATGGAACTGTCAGTGTCATATGAAATCAGTGACACATTTTCAGTCATGATGGCATTCAGGAAAACAGCGCTCTTGGTCGTTTGATGTTTTTAACTAACTTAAATATTAATATTAAAGTTATTAAATATTAAAAACTCCACATTTTGACTCATTACTGCAGTGTGTGACTGAGTTTATCTGTTTGAGCGTTGCTGATTTGTTTCCATTTCTCCTCATGAGGCTGCACGAGCCTCAACAGCGCAACCTTACCGTCAGTTCATTACAAGAGGACAAGCGTTAAAGGTAGGGTAGGTAAGATTTGGTTAAAAAACTTTTATTCCAAATTTGTTTAAACTTTCTTTATATATCAATACATAATTAAAATGTAAGTACTCTGAAAAAGAAAGTATGAAAATTGAGTGTCTGTAGACCTCTCACGACTGTTTTAAAGACAGCTCATTATTTCCATTCACTCCACCTTCTCCCTTCTGGGCTCTTTCCAAAGCCACGCCCCCAAAACACATGAACGCGCTACGGCGACCGCGATCAGCTCAGCTGAAAGATGCATTATTAACCTGAGGCGAGCGGAGAAGAAGTGCATGTAGTGACATCATGTCAGAATCACATGTAATAAAAAATCTAACTTTATCATTATGAATATAAACAAATAAGATGTCTTTTAGTACTCACTATCAAACTAGAATAACGATACTGGTAAAGTTTAAAATACACACACAACACAGTGTCTACGACACACACAGATACAAGATAAAAACATCAACATAAACATTGGTAGAGAATATAAAAACAAACCAAGGGCCGAAATAAACGTGCAGGTAAAGTTCCCGGTGAACATGGTAGAAGAGTTTAGACAGAGGGTAGTAGCTAAAGCTAACTTAGTTCTAAAAAAAGTTCCTGGATGCGGTGTACTAGCTTTTACACATGCATTTTGTTATCTAAAGTTACATTTTGCGAAATTCAACACGACAGCGATCAACTTGAGCTAAGCATATTGAGTATTTATCATCTCTACTAATGGCTCGCTAAGTGTATAACATTGTAACTTTATGCTAAGTAATGTTATGTTAGCTATATTAGGCAGCTTCGTGTGCTAGTGAGACATGCTTCATGAAGACATAAACCAAAAAAATGTCTAATCAAAATGAAAGATTACCTGTCCAGCAGAAATACAGCCTCGTGAACTCCTCAAATCAAACGGGTGCGCCAGGGTTGCCAGGTTTTCACAACAAAATCCGCCCAATTGCTACTCAAAACAAGCCCAAAACAAGCCCAATCGTGTTTCTCCGGTGTTTCTCCGTGTTTGGGGGGTAAAATATGTGTCTTTTTGGTAGGGCTGCCTGCTAAAATTCGCAAATCCCGGGGCAAAATATCACATAATTGGGGTCGCTTCAACCCGCGGACATGAAAAACAGCCGCAGCAACAGTGTTTGAAGTAGCCCTTGGCAACACTGGTGCGCATGTGGGCAGATCCTGGAGCAAAAGCGGTGGTTGCCATGGTAACGAGAGAGAGTGACAGGCGCCCAAGCCAATCACTTGATTCGGCCCGAACGAAAATAATGAGCGGTGTTTATTGCAGATTAAAAAGTCTAGAGTCACTCGATTTTTATACCCTCTTTTTCAGAGTACTTACATTTTAATTATGTATTGACATATAAAGACAGTTTAAACAAATTTGGACAAAAGTGTTTTAGATCATTCTTACCTACCCCACCTTTAAGTAAAGTAACAAAGTATTTGTACTTCGTTACATTCCACCACTGCAAATGTGAATCGTTTAGTTAAAAAATGGCGCTACGGATCCCCTAAAGGGACATGGTGAGGCAAAATTTTATTCCAGTGCTTTTGTGTTCGCTTGCAAAAGTTTCTCAGCGTTTCTCGGAGAAACGTGAGAGTTTTGTGAGCGAACGCGGTGTGTGGATGTGGCATGCGGACGCAAATTTTTTTTGAGAAAAGTGCAAATGTTTTAGCCTGGCTCCGCCCTCCTACGTACTTCCGCTCAATTTTCATTTTCCTTCAGTACTCCGTCTGGGTTTGAGGTAGCCAGTGTTTCCCACACTTAGACTAATTAGTGGTGGTGCGCCACAGAATCAACACCGGCCGCCACATATTGTGTCGTTATTCTTTTTTTTTTCTTTTTTTTTTTCGCTATTTAAAACACGCAGCGTATTCGTTCAGCTGCATTTGCTTTCCCTGCTCTCTCTCTCTCTCTCTCTCTCTGTCTCTCACGCACGTCTCTCGCTCTAAAATGACCAAACCTGCTTTTCATATGAAACAAAGTCTAAGCTTTTTAAATTTTTAAAGTAAATTCAAACAATAAATAGCGTTTAGGCGCTAATGTGGGATAACAATTAAAGCCAGAGGCATTGAAAAACAGTTGCGACATGCTCTCATCTCCGCGGTTGTTAGTTTAATTAGCGCAATTAGTGTAATTAAGGTTAAAATAGAGAATTTCAATGCAAAGAGGCAAATTTGAGTAATTTTGTGGCTGGAAAAATAATACGTTTCATTTGCAAAGCCATGGTTTACCCACTATAGGTGCCTGTATGGCTCTTTAATAAATATTAATCTAGTCTAGTTGCTCAAAAAAGTTTTGCAGATCGTAATTGTTTACTTATTTTTAGGTTTTGCATTTGAATACATATTTAGACATGATCAAACACTAGATTTCTGTAAATGTGAAATTTTAAAACTTAATAACTTACATCCTAATATTTTTGAATGATACTTATATAAGCACACACAAGTGAATATTAATGAATGCGAGCAAATATAATTTAACCCAAGAAAAGTTTAAAATAGTGCTAAAAAGGCAAACGTATTTTTCCCTATATGTACAGTAGGCTATATACATATGTATTGATACTGAATCAAGATCAAAATCGATATTTGTGCCAATCACCAACCCCCACATTTTGCAAGCGAACGCAACGTTTTTGTTTTTTTTGTTGGAAAGCACAAACGTTTTGTGAGCAAATGCAAAGGTTCTCAAGGAATGCAAATGTGTTTTCAAGCAAATGCAATGTTTCTCGAGGGAACGGGACATTTTTTCAAGCGAATGCAGCTGTTTATGGAGGAAATACAATGCAAATGAATACAAATGTTTTGCCAAAAAAGTTTACGTTTTTTTGGAGGAACGCAAAGGTTTTGCCAGCAAACTCAAACTTTCTCAGAGGAACGTAAAAGATTTGTGAGCGAACGCAGCGGTTTTTGGAAGAATGCAAACATTTTTCCAAAAAATTTGCCAGCAAATAAAAAAAACGTTTGCGTTTGTCGAGAAGCTTATATTTAAGCTCTTTTGCATTCGCTCACAAAACTTTGTGTTTCTCCCAACAAACAGAAGCATTAACTGGCAAAACTTTTGTGCTTTCCTAAGAAAAAACTGCAAAACTTATGCGTTTCTTGAGAACCTTTGCATTTACTGGCAAAAGTTTCACATTCCTCAGAGAAACGTTGCATTTGCTTAATAAACGTTTGCGTTTCTCAAGAAGCTTTGCAAGCAAATGCAACGTTACTTGGGAGAAACCTCAAATGTTTTGTCAGCAAATACAAAGTTTCTCAGCAGAACACGTTAGCTTTGTGAGCAAATGCAACATTTCTTGGGAGAAATGCAAAGTTTTGTGAGCAAATGCAGCGTTTTTCGGAGGAACTTTCTTGGGGGGGGGTGAAAGATTTGTGAGGGAACAACGCAGTTTTTCGAGAAACACAACATTTTTGCAAGGGAACGCAGTGTTTTTCAGAAGAATGCAAACATTGTTCCGGCAAATGCAAAGTTTCTCAGGGAAACGCAAAAGTTTTGCAAGCGAACACAGCGTTTTTTGTTGTTGTTGGAAAGCTCAAAAACGCAAATGTTTTCCAGCAAACTGAAAGTTTTTGGGGGAACGTGAAAGATTTGTGAGTGAACGCCATGGTTTTTCTTGGAAAGCACAAAAGTTGTGTCAGCAAATGCAAATGTTCTTGAGAAAACGATTTATTTATTTTTCAAATGCAAAGTTTCTTGGTGAAATGCAAAAGTTTTACCAGCAAACTGAACTGTTCTTGCGGGGGAATATGAAAGATTTGTGAGTGAACGCAGTGGTGTCACATGCCTGTCCTGTCTCGTGTAGCACATGTGGTGTTTTGTTATTTTGGGCCATGAGCTCCTGTCTGTGTCTGGATCCCACCCCCCTTGTTATCTCATTATTGGTTTAATTTGCCCCACCTGTTTTTCCCTCATTACCTGCCTGATTTGTTCCTTTTATAAGTTCCTTTTTGTTTGCAGTCTGTGTCGGATCGTTGTATTGTCTATGTCTCCCGGTTTCCCGCAATCGCTGTTGGTTTGTTTTGAGTTTGTATTTGTTATTTCTGATTATGTGTTTATGATGTTATTTTTTTATTAAACTTCATTATTTTCCTTTCAATTGAGTCCTCACCCCTTTTTCACCACACCGTTCGTGACAGAACGATCCGACCACTAGAGGACTCCGCAGGAGGAGTTCTTCCTCTCCCGCCTCACCATGGAGTTTAGTAGACGGCTACAGGTGATGCGGCAGGTGAACTCGAAATACGTCAGCAGGGGGCGGATGTAAGAGAGTTCGCCTGCCAATTCCTGACCAAGGTGTATCATCTGGTCCTCAATGAGGTGGAGAAAGCAGAGGTCTTCAACCTCTGCCTGGATATGGCCCTCAGTCCAGAGGAGAATGGGGAGTCTTGGGTTCTGGGAGTTTGTTGCCCGTCTGGACCCCAGTCCTCCAATGGTCCGATAGCTCCAGTGGTCCCAGCTCCGGTGGTCTCTAAGCGGAGGAGGAGAAGGAAGGTGCCATCCATGACTGTTCCGGTGGTCCCTGCTCCGGTGGTCTCAGTTCCGGTGGTCCCAGTTCTGGTGGTCCCTGCTCCGATGGTCTCAGTTCTGGTGGTCTCAGTCCCGGTGGTCCCTGCTCCGGTGGTCCCAGTTCCGGTGGTCCCAGTTCCGGTGGTCCCAGTCCCGGTGGTCCCTGTTCCGTTGGTCCAAGTCCCGGTGGTCCCAGTCCCGGTGGTCCCAGTCCCGGTGGTCCCAGTTCCGGTGGTCCCAGTCCCGGTGGTCCCAGTTCCGGTTGTCCCAGTCCCGGTTGTCCCAGTCCCGGTGGTCCCAGTCCCGGTGGTCCCAGTCCCGTTTGGTCCCTGTTCCGTTTGGTCCCTGTTCCGTTGGTCCAAGTCCCGGTGGTCCCAGTTCCGTTGGTCCCAGTTCCGTTGGTCCCAGTTCCGTTGGTCCCAGTTCCGTTGGTCCCAGTTCCGTTGGTCCCAGTTCCGTTGGTCCCACTTCCGGTGGTCCCAGTTCCGTTGGTCCCAGTTCCGTTGGTCCCAGTTCCGTTGGTCCCGAGTACGGCGGTTCCAGTTCCGTTGGTCCCAGTTCCGTTGGTCCCGAGTACGGCGGTTCCAGTTCCGTTGGTCCCGAGTACGGCGGTTCCAGTTCCGTTGGTCCCGAGTACGGCGGTTCCAGTTCCGTTGGTCCCAGTTCTGTTTTGTGAGCAAATGCAGCGTTTTTCGGAGGAACTTTCTTTGGGGGGGAGTGAAAGATTTGTGAGGGAACAATGCAGTTTTTCAAGGAACAACATTTTTGCAAGGGAACGCAGTGTTTTTCAGAAGAATGCAAACATTCTGCCAGCAAATGCAAAGTTTCTCAGGGAAGCGCAAAAGTTTTGCAAGCAAACACAGCCGGTTTTATTTTTGGAAAGCTCAAAAGCGCAAATGTTTTCCAGCAAACTGAAACTTTTTTGGGGAACGTGAAAGATTTGAGAGTGAACGCCATGTTTTTTGTTGGAAAGTACAAAAGGTCTTGTCAGCAAATGCAAAGGTTCTTGAGAAAACGAAAAGCTTCTTCAAAGTTCTGCCAGCAATCTTAAATGTTTCTTGGGGGAATAAGAAATGATATGTGAGCGAACGCAGCATTTTTCAGAGGAAAGGCAAAAGGTTTGTCAGCAAACACAAAGTTTCTTGGGAGAAACGCAAAGCGAAAGCAAAAGCCCCGAAATACCATTTCCCCATCACCATATTTCTCCGTAAGATGCAAACGTTTATAATGGAACATCTGTGTGAATGAGATTCAGCTGTGGATCAGTCTATGAATAACGACTTATATTCGGGGTCTGTTCCTCATACATCATGTGACCTCAGATGATGTGGAGAGTCACATGGACCAATCAGGATGGAAACGAGGATTCTTCCGTTCCTCTAACACAGGGGTCGGGAGCCTATGGCTCGCGAGCCATATATGGCTCTTTTCCGGATTTTATATGGCTCTCCAGTTTTCAAATGTTGACTGAAAAATACACCCTCGATGATGATAATTATTTTTAAACTATTAGCATACTTGATTAATGTAGAATTTAACATTATGAATATGTAAAATTAAATTAAATATTAGGGATGCCACAATTCTCAATATAATATTGTACCGTTCGA
>NC_137121.1:4993054-5008054 GCF_949357685.1 Gobio gobio
GTGACTTTAAAGCGATGGTGATTTATGCGACGCGTGCACGGCGCTTGAGCCGCGCGCGGGACGCTCGTCCTCGTGTAGTTTGATGAATGTAAGCATCTCTTGTCGTGTGCCAGATGCTCGCCAGGCAGTTGTTGAAAGTGACTCAAGCTAAAGTGATAGTTTTGTGGGTTTTGACTGTGGTTTGGTGGGTTTGGCAGCGCGCTCGACTCATCTATATATCGTCTTAGTCACTGTGGTTTCAGTCTGGTGCCATGATATCGCTGCTGTAAAAGCTCCTATTAGTGCATCGCTAGAGCATTCTGGGTAACTGGCTCCGGTCCTCGTGGCTGATCGTGGTGGTGAAGTAGCCTACTAATTTATTATTTGCCATATCATCATTCTCAAAGAGTCGTAAACGGCTCTAAATCTTAATTTGAAGTCTTTGGGATGCGTTTAAAAACGGTTTGCACGCCGAAATGCCTTTTCCCTTTAGAAATATGTTCACAAGATCAGTATTTTATCTCGTTTTTGCAGTAAAAATACCGAAATATTCTTAAAAATCGAGATGCGTTTACTTGAGAAGTCTTGTTTTCTGAAAAATACGAAATTAATTGACTTAAAACAATACAACTATATTATGTAATCTGATTAAAAAATGTAGGCCCTATATACTTGTAGTTAGATTATATTGTGTTTTAAAATCATAATCAGACTCGTTTTTGTTGATTACATGATTACGTAATATTCACAAAATGGCAGTAAACTAGTCATAATTTATTCTCACTAATTATTTATTTATTTCTAATATGCTTATCTAATCTTCCCGTTTTGTGGAATTACACAAGTCCGAGGCCACACAGCATCTTTTTGGGTTTTATTTTGATTGTTTTTTTATTTTAAATTGTTACATTTTTATGGTTTAATTAGTTATTACCTTTGTCATCAACCTTCAAATGACTTTTTTTTTCTTTGTATTTTTATAAACATATTTGAGTGTTTCATCTGCAGCATTTGCTTAAATTTCATACTTGAGCTTTGATGTTATCAAATTCAGCCATAAAATATTATCAATAAGTTATGACAACAAATGTTTACACATTGCTTTAACTTGTTAAAATAAGCTATTTTAAACTTTTTTATATAAGTTATACAATATTCAACTCATTTAAATTAGTGTAATGTCATTTAAGTTGATTGTACTTAAAATGCATGAATTAATTTGTTGATTTGATTGTTTTTATGATAAATTAGGCTTATTAAATATATGCATGGTAATGTTTTATTTTTTTTAAATGGCACAAAACATATTTTCTTTGTATTTTTATATCACTATAGTACAAGAGTGTCCTATTCAAATCTACATGATAAGCAAGTAAAGGCTTAAAGTAATCTAAAATATTTTTTTTCTCTTTGTATTTTTATATCACTATAGTACAAGATTATCCTATTCAAATATATGTGATAAGCAAGTAAAGGCTTAAAGTAATCTAAAAGTAGTCTGCTTTTTTTCTCTTTGTATTTTATATCACTGTTGTACAAGATTGTCCTATTCAAATCTACATGATAAGCAAGTAAAGGCTTAAAGTAATCTAAAATTAATCTAATAGTAATCTAAAAGTAGTCAAATTTTTTTGTCTTTGTATTTTTTTGTCTTTGTATTTTTATATCACTATAGTACAAGATTATCCTATTACATGATATGCAAATTAAGGCTAAAAGTAATCTAAAAGTAATCTAAAAGTAGTCCGATTACATTTCTTAATATGTGTAATGGATTACATAACTACAGTTTTCATCATGTAATTTGTATATTCAGTAATGAATTACAGTTTATAAGTAATCTACCCGGCCCTGAAAACAACATGTCTGCAAACGGGGTCCGAAAAAAATACACTTTTACACATAAACTCGCTTAACTGTGAAGAGAAAACAAGACATAATATCTTAATATTGCTTCTCAAGTAAATGTATCTTGATTTAAGATACTGTCAAAAATAAAAGTTATGACAACACGTGTTTTACATTGCTTTAACTCATTAAAAGTTACACAAGATTCAACTCATTTTAGTCAGTTTAATGTCATTTAAGTTGAAATGACTTAAACATCCAAGTTGATTGTACTTAAAATTAAGGCAGCAACTTTTTTTTTACAATAACCGGAGAACAAATCATTTTTTGCGGTGCACATTTGTAATGATTAAATAAAAAATGCAAGCTTTATAGCCTATCTCATCCTTTTTTCCCCCGCAATGCATAATGTTTGAAATCATCTTTACGGAAAATAGTGCCGTAATGCCCGCAGTGAGCGATCCGAGTGCGACTGGCAACTCCATTGTGTCAAAAACACTGCACTTTAATTCTACAAAGCATATAATCAGTCATGCTACCTCAGGAGGCCCGCGTGCACGCGCGAGTCGCGCAATCTGTTGAATACCGCGGGTTGTGTGAGAGTGTTTGCTCCACGGACTGCACAGTCACGGTATTTATAGGGGAAAGATGGGCCACCACGGGTGTCTGTATGTACGACTTTGTCTTGGTTATACCGCTCTCGCTTCTTCTGAGGCGTCTGCAGATGACCCAGTTCCGCGAGCGCGCACAAATGCAGTGTAGCGCGGGCGCGCGCCCGTCCCCTCCCCCCCAGAGTCGCAGAGCCAGAGCGCGCGACGACGAGAGTTCATTTGAGGACAGTGAAGTGCTTTCTTTTCCAGCGTGAATCATGAAGGAAAAATGAACCCCTGGAACTAGTTGCCCCCTTCATTTTGGCATGTTCCTCCCCTTTGCTTTATTGTCTATTTTGGCTGAACTTGCAGTTCTTCCCTGAGCTGCCAAGAAAGCTTCAAGTCCTTTAAAGATACAGCGAGCGAGCGCGAGTTCCTGCCTCCGCCGCGTCTTGAAAGCGAATGAAAATAAATCTTGTTAGGATTCGGCCATTTCTTCCTGTTTGCTTGTTGAATTGGGTCAGAACTCTGTCCCGAAGTGATTTAGACCTCATTGAGGGTTTGAAGAGGTCCTTTCTCTGGGCTTTATGCCCCCTACAAAGTGAATTTACAACGTGATCTCATTAGTATTCGTGGCGTATGTTTGGACGGAGATATCAATACTTGGGAACCGTTTCAGAGACATGGCACTGTGTTGTTATTACATTTAACAATTGAAAATCGTGAGCTACAATAAACGTATTGGATGAAAAACTAAAGCTAGAACTGGTCAAGTTGAAGACCTTTAACACTTCAAATTTAAAAATAAAAGTTCATTGACATGAGAGAAATGTTCACCTCTCCTTTGGGGTTTGCAGAATATTCATTTTTATTGTTTTTATGATAAATTAGGCTTATTAAATACATGCATGTTCATGTTTTATTCATTTTTTAAATGGCACAAAACATATTTGAGTGTTTTCGTCTGCAGAATTTTGCTTATATTTCATACATATTGAGCTTTGATGTTATTAAATTCAGCCATAAAACTATATGATCAATAAGTTATGACAACAAATGTTTATGCATTGCTTTAACTTGTTAAAATAAGCTATTTACAACTTTTTTTAAATATATAAGTTATACAAGATTCAACTCATTTAAATTAGTGTAATGTCATTTAAGTGGATTGTACTTAAAATGCATGAATTCATTGGTTGATTTGATTGTTTTTATGATAAATTAGGCTTATTAAATATATGTATGTTAATGTTTTGTTTAAAAAAAATGGCACAAAACATATTTGAGTGTTTTTGTCTGCAGCATTTTGCTTATATTTCATACTTGTTGAGCTTTGATGTTATTAAATTCAGCCATAAAACTATATTATCAATAAGTTATGACAACAAATGTTTATGCATTGCTTTAACTTGTTAAAATAAGCTATTTTCAACTTTTTTTATATAAGTTACACAAGATTCAACTAATTTTTTGAATCAGTTTAATGTCATTTAAGTTGAAATGACTTAAACATCCAAGTTGATTGTACTTAAAATGAATGGAATTCATTGGTCGTTTTGATTATTTTTATGATAAATTAGGCTTATTAAATATATGCATGTTAATGTTTTATTAAAAATGGCACAAAACATATTTGAGTGTTTTCGTTAGCAGTATTTTGCTTATATTTCATACATGTTGAGCTTTGATTTTATTAAAAATTATTATATGATCAAAAAATGTATATGATCAATAAGTTATGACAACAAATGTTTATACATTGCTTTAACTTGTTAAAATAAGCTATTTTCAACTTTTTTATACAAGTTATACAAGATTCAACTCATTTTTCGAATCAGTTTAATGTCATTTAAGTTGAAAGGACTTAAACATCCAAGTTGATTGTACTTAAAATGAATGGAATTTTATAATGATTTAAGTATTTTTATATCACTATAGTACAAGAGTCTATTCAAATCTATGTGACAAGCAAATTAAGGCTAAAAGTAATCTAAAAGTAGTCCGATTACATTACTTAAAATGTGTAATCGATTACATAACTACAGTTTTCATCATGTAATTTGTATATTCAGTAATGGATTACAGTTTATAAGTAATCTACCCGGCCCTGAAAACAACATGTCTGCAAACGGGGTCCGGAAAAATACACTTTTACACATAAACTCGCTTAACTGTGAAGAGAAAACAAGACATAATATCTTAATATTGCTTCTCAAGTAAATGAATCTTGGTTTACGATACTGTCAAAAATAAAAAATATGACAAGATATTGCTTTAACTCATTAAAAGTTACACAAGATTCAACTCATTTAAGTCAGTTTAATGTCATTTAAGTTGAAATGACTTAAACATCCAAGTTGATTGTACTTAAAACTTTAATTGTACTTAAAATGTAGAAAAAAATTAAATTGACCACCACATAACACTTAAAATATAAAAATAAAAGTTCATTGACGTAATTCGAGAAATGTTTACGTCTCATTTGGGGTTTATTCATGGCATTCATTGGTTGATTGGCACACCAGAAAATGGCACGAAACATATGTGAGTGTTTTCATCAGCTTATATTTCATACCTGTTGAGCTTTGATGCCATAAAACAGTCAAAACGACTGTATTTCATCTCATAAAGGCATTTGCTATTAAAAGGCCTTTCTCTGACAAAGTTTCTCCATAATTTACTGATAAATGACAGTCGTGTTTTAGGATTATGTTTGAATATTCATCCACAGTATTAAAAAAAATGTGTTTATAAGTCAAATCAGTATTCCTATATTGCACATTACCCATTTTATGTGTGCTTTACATGCAAGTACGAATGAAATCTAAGTAAACAAACAGCAATATCTTGAAGAAAACCAGTGTGTTTGTTACACAAAAATGGTAGATATCAGCCCTCAGAAATCTGTGATTGGTGCGTGCAAAACCAAGTCTTCATATATTCCTCCTCGTGTTGTTACAGCTCTACAGCGCGAAACTTTAGCCATTGCTAGAAAAAGACCCAAGCCGGGCGGCCAAGGACAACAGTTAAGCACCTTGGGTTGAGTCACACTTGGCCACAGGAAGCATCCGCCGTGCTGTTTTGCGAGTGAACATGAGTGGAGCTCTTCCTCGTGGCCCTGATGCTTTCCCCAGCGCTGGGACTGGAGCTTTGATTGAGGAGAGGCGTTCTCAGGTAGCAGCTGGCGGAGTTAGGACTGACTCGGGAATGGCAAACGGCCTAATTAGAATAAATGACCTTGCCGTCGGCGTTCCTCGAGCCTGTGATCAGCTCTGAGAGAGAGAGGTGGAACTGCATGCTGGCTTCCTATTGGCTGGCTCGTGTCTGGGTGCGGATGGTAATGGATATTTTGATTGGTGTGCATCTCTGACTACTCAGTAAAAGGCACCATTGTGGTTGCATCCATTTCAGATCGAGCAGAGGCAGTTTTTGTCTGTCTCGGTGGTGGAAAAAAAGCTGCTTTTCAGAAACTGTCCGTTTTTATTCGATTTGATTCCCAGCATGCATTTGGTTGCTTACACAGTGGAGCGTATAGCGCTAGCAACGCCAGGGTCATGGGTTCCATTCCCAAGCATGAACTCAGAATTCGCTTTGGGTTAAAGACTAATGCATGAATGTAAATGTGATGCAAGATGCTACATTTACGGCTGCGTGATTAATCGCAATACAATAAATGAAATTGCAAAAGCTGTCATTTAATTAAACATAGTGTGTGTGTGTGTGTGTGTGATGGGTAGGAGTAGGGGTAGTGTGTGTGTGTGTGTGTGTGTGTGAGTGAGAGGGTTAGGGTGTGTGATGGGTAGGAGTAGGGGTAGTGTGTGTGTGTGATGGGTAGGAGTAGGGGTAGTGTGTGTGTGTGTGTGTGTGTGTGTGTGTGTGTGTGTGTGTGTGTGTGTGTGTGTGTGTGTGTGTGTGTGTGTGAAGGGTAGGAGTAGGGGTAGTGTGTGTGTGTGATGGGTAGGAGTAGGGGTAGTGTGTGTGTGTGTGTGTGTGTGATGGGTAGGAGTAGGGGTAGTGTGTGTGTGTGTGTGTGTGTGTGTGTGTGTGTGTGTGTGTGTGTGTGTGTGTGTGTGTGTGTGTGTGTGTGTGTGTGAGTGTGTGTGTGTGTGTGTGTGTGTGTGTGTGTGTGTGATGGGTAGGAGTAGGGGTAGTGTGTGTGTGTGTGTGATGGGTAGGAGTTGGGGTAGTGTGTGTGTGTGTGTGTGTGTGTGTGTGTGTGTGTGTGTGTGTGTGTGTGTGTGTGTGTGATGGGTAGGAGTAGGGGTAGTGTGTGTGTGTGTGTGTGATGGGTAGGAGTAGGGGTAGTGTGTGTGTGTGTGATGGGTAGGAGTAGGGGTAGTGTGTGTGTGTGTGTGATGGGTAGGAGTAGGGGTAGTGTGTGTGTGTGATGGGTAGGAGTAGGGGTAGTGTGTGTGTGTGTGTGTGTGATGGGTAGGAGTAGGGGTAGTGTGTGTGTGTGTGTGTGTGTGTGTGTGTGTGTGTGTGTGTGTGTGTGTGTGTGTGTGTGTGTGTGTGATGGGTAGGAGTAGGGGTAGTGTGTGTGTGTGTGTGTGTGTGTGTGTGTGTGTGTGTGTGTGTGTGTGTGTGTGTGTGTGTGTGTGTGTGTGTGTGTGTGTGTGTGTGTGTGTGTGTGTGTGTGTGTGTGTGTGTGTGTGTGTGTGATGGGTAGGAGTAGGGGTAGTGTGTGTGTGTGTGTGTGTGTGTGTGTGATGGGTAGGAGTAGGGGTAGTGTGTGTGTGTGTGTGATGGGTAGGAGTAGGGGTAGTGTGTGTGTGTGATGGGTAGGAGTAGGGGTAGTGTGTGTGTGTGTGTGTGTGTGTGATGGGTAGGAGTAGGGGTAGTGTGTGTGTGTGTGTGTGTGTGTGTGTGTGTGTGTGTGTGTGTGTGTGTGTGATGGGTAGGAGTAGGGGTAGTGTGTGTGTGTGTGTGTGTGTGTGTGTGTGTGTGTGTGTGTGTGTGTGTGTGTGTGTGTGTGTGTGTGTGTGTGTGTGTGTGTGTGTGTGTGTGTGATGGGTAGGAGTAGGGGTAGTGTGTGTGTGTGTGTGTGTGTGTGTGAGGGTTAGGGTGTGTGATGGGTAGGAGTAGGGGTAGTGTGTGTGTGTGTGTGTGTGTGTGTGTGTGTGTGTGTGTGTGTGTGTGTGTGTGTGTGTGTGTGTGTGTGTGTGTGTGTGTGTGTGTGTGTGTGTGTGTGTGTGTGTGTGTGTGTGTGTGTGTGTGTGTGTGTGTGTGTGTGTGAGATGGGTATGAGCAGTTTGATGGTTTTACATTTGAAATTAAGACAGCCATAAATTATTATAATATTATAAAAATATTAGTATTATAATTTTTACATTTGTCAAATAAGATTATTATAACATTTTCAGTTAAATATTATAACGTAATATTTTGTTTATGTTTAGTAATTATTTTGTTTTATTTAGCTGTTTTTTTGTAATTATTATTATCAATTTTAGAGTCAAATTAAGACTGCTACGAATATTAGTATTGTAATTTTACAGTAAAATTATTATAATATATTTCTTAAATACTTGATTTTATTTTTTCAGTGAAATATTACAATATTTATCTTTTTTTGTTTAGTAATTTTTGTTTTGTTTTTAATGATATCTTTATTTAAGCACATTTTTTTTATTATTATAGCCATATTATTAAAATTATATAAAAGTACAAATTTGTGAAATTAAAATTCGAAATCACAGTTGCATTTTTTATTCGAAAAATCAATTTTCCTCAAATTAAGTCAGCTATGAATATTAGTATTTTAATTTTACAGTTGTACAATAAAATTATTATAACATTTTATTAAAATATTTTTTTATGAAAAAATACAAAAGTATTTCCCCCAGTCTCTGTTTTTAACTAAACGTGAAATCAATAATCACTGATATTGAGTGAAATGTTTGAGCTTGTTCTGTTCTTGTTCTTGCTCCTGCGCTTTAGCCTGTCCAGCTTTAGCTCGGCTGTTTTCCATAAGGAGTCGTTCATTCATGACACGTTCCTGCGCTCAAAACGGCCACAGGCAATGACGCAGCATTCTCCAGATCTAATGTGACTCAATACCTGTGTCCTGAATGACTCCTGACAGTTTTCAGCATGAAAGCATGGGTTAAACGCGATTATATCTCGGGTCAAGAACATACAGCAAGCGTCCATTTTGAAGACATAGCTCTGATTGTCCGTGCAAGAAATCCGTTCATGCAACTACGATCGTCAAACGCCTACATGCTAAAAATGCCATGTAACCTCAAAGTCCCGATGTAGAACACATTAATGCCCTCTCTGCTAAAACAGCGGCTCATTTCATGCTCCAGTCTCTGCTTTATGTCATTTTAATCACCGTAGATGTTTTATTTTTCTCCGGGATCCTTCAGAGACGGTCTATTCCTCCCGTAGTGCACATTATTAGCGGTTAGCTTCCATCCCAAACCCGTCCAGCAGTTGGGCTTTCTATTTATAAGCTAACTGCTAATGGCAAAAACACTTGCTAGGCTAATTTTATGAACACTTTTAATGGGCCAGAAGAAAGTTAAATCAGGAAAAAGCCACTAAAGACAGGGCTTTGAAAGGAAAGCTGAGCTGCTCTGCAATAGGCTCTTGGCCGGGGACTTTTCTCTGTGCCTCTTCCATAAGCTTTCTGCCAGAGGGAATTTGGATGGAGCGCGGCCCAGAATCAACCCGGCTTCATCGGAGGTGTGTCGTGAGCGAATGGCTTCCATTTGGAGCATTGCTGAATTCAGCACTTTTTCAAACGGATTGAACTTTTCGGGCGAGTTTCTACACTCGTATAGAGAGAATCCTTCATCACGGGATCATTTCATTATTGTTAAGTGGCAGCCTAAAGAAACATTAGCGGGAAAATTATGACATTTATACAAAATTTTGGTCATCATAGCAAATTTGGAGTCGCTAACTCGATCCCTCTAGCGTCACCAACTATCCAAATTTGCACTTACGCTTATGCTAATAACTTTTGAATTGGTGCGTCCGATTTTCACCAAAAGTGGCACCCCTCATTTTCAGACCATGCTGGCAAAAAAGTTATTAAAAGCAATTCGATAAACTAAACTGTTCTTGAATAACGCGCAAACGAATTTGACGAAGAGAACGCCAAATTGGATGCGAGGCTATATCTGATTATGAGGCTGTAACTTTAGCATATTGACAACACATTGGGTATCTGACCAATCAGAGCAGAGTGGACCAATCACAACATACTGGACCATAATATGCCATAACAAAAGTCCTGCCGGGGATGGTGCCATAATAAAAGTCCCGCTGGTGACTGTGGCATAATAAAAGTCCCGTTCGGCGACTGTGGCATAATAAAAGTCCCGCTGGTGACTGTGGCATAATAAAAGTCCCGTTCGACGACTGTGGCATAATAAAAGTCCCGCTGGTGACTGTGTCATAATAAAAGTCCCACTGGTGACTGTGGCATAATAAAAGTCCGGCTGGCGACTGTGGCATAACAAAAGTCCCGCTGGTGACTGTGGCATAACAAAAGTCCCGCTGGTGACTGTGGCATAACAAAAGTCCGGCCGGCGACTGTGGCATAACAAAAGTCCTGTCGGCGACTGTGGCATAACAAAAGTCCCGTTCGGCGACTGTGGCATAACAAAAGTCCCGTTCGGCGACTGTGGCATAACAAAAGTCCCGCTGGTGACTGTGTCATATAACAAAAGTCCCGCTGGTGACTGTGGCATAACAAAAGTCCCGCTGGTGACTGTGTCATAATAAAAGTCCTGTCGGCGACTGTGCCATAACAAAAGTCCCGCTGGTGACTGTGTCATAATAAAAGTCCTGTCGGCAACTGTGGCATAACAAAAGTCCAGCCGGCGACTGTGGCATAACAAAAGTCCCGTTCGGCGACTGTGGCATAATAAAAGTCCCGCCGGCGACTGTGGCATAACAAAAGTCCCGCTGGTGACTGTGGAATAACAAAAGTCCAGTTCGGCGACTGTGGCATAATAAAAGTCCCGCCGGCGACTGTGGCATAACAAAAGTCCCGCTGGCGACTGTGGCATAACAAAAGTCCAGCCGGCGACTGTGGCATAACAAAAGTCCAGTTCGGCGACTGTGGCATAATAAAAGTCCCGCCGGTGACTGTGGCATAACAAAAGTCTCGCCGACGACTGTGCCATAACAAAAGTCCGGCCGGCGACTGTGTCATAACAAAAGTCCCATTCAGCGACTGTGCCATAACAAAAGTCCCATTCAGCGACTGTGGTAAAACAAAAGTCCCATTCAGCGACTGTGTCATAACAAAAGTCCCGCCGGTGACTGTGCCATAATAAAAGTCCCGTTCGCGACTGTGTCATAACATAAGTCCCGTTCGCCGACTGTGTCATATAACAAAAGTCCAGCCGGCGACTGTGGCATAACAAAAGTCCCGTTCGGCGACTGTGGCATAACAAAAGTCCAGCCGGCGACTGTGGCATAACAAAAGTCCTGTTCGGCGACTGTGTCATATAACAAAAGTCCAGCCGGCGACTGTGGCATAACAAAAGTCCCGCTGGTGACTGTGCCATAATAAAAGTCCTGTCGGCGACTGTGGCATAATAAAAGTCCAGCCGGCGACTGTGCCATAACAAAAGTCCGGCCGGCGACTGTGGCATAACAAAAGTCCCATTCAGCGACTGTGTCATAACAAAAGTTCCATTCAGCGACTGTGGCATAACAAAAGTCCCATTCAGCGACTGTGCCTAAACAAAAGTCCCATTCAGCGACTGTGGCAAAACAAAAGTCCCATTCAGCGACTGTGTCATAACAAAAGTCCCATTCAGCGACTGTGTCATAACAAAAGTCCCATTCAGCGACTGTGTCATAACAAAAGTCCCATTCAGCGACTGTGTCATAACAAAAGTCCCGCCGGCGACTGTGGCATAACAAAAGTCCCATTCAGCGACTGTGGCATAACAAAAGTCCCGGCGGTGACTGTGGCATAACAAAAGTCCCGTTCGGCGACTGTGGCATAACAAAAGTCCCGCCGGTGACTGTGCCATAACAAAAGTCCCGCCGGTGACTGTGTCATATCAAAAGTCCCGTTCGCCGACTGTGTCATAACAAAAGTCCCGCCGGTGACTGTGGCATAACAAAAGTCCGGCCGGCGACTGTGCCATAATAAAAGTCAGACCGGCGACTGTGGCATAACAAAAGTCCCGCCGGTGACTGTGCCATAACAAGAGTCCCGCCGGTGACTGTGCCATAATAAAAGTCCCGCCGGCGACTGTGTCATATCAAAAGTCCCGTTCGCCGACTGTGGCATAACAAAAGTCCTGCGGGCGACTGTGCCATAATAAAAGTCCTGCCGGTGACTGTGCCATAACAAAAGTCCCGCCGGTGACTGTGCCATAACAAAAGTCCGGCCGCCGACTGTGTCATAATAAAAGTCCGACCAGCGACTGTGGCATAACAAAAGTCCTGCGGGCGACTGTGCCATAATAAAAGTCCGACCGGCGACTGTGCCATAATAAAAGTCCGACCGGCGACTGTGCCATAACAAAAGTCCCGCCGGCGACTGTGGCATAATAAAAGTCCCGCTGCTCGCAAGGCGTGTGTTGCGTTCATCTTATTAACAATCGCTCCAGCGGTTCCTCAGCTCCACAACACTCGGTCCTGCTCTGCTTCACCACAGTAACGTTAATAATCACATCCTCATGATTTCTGCCCGAGTCCTATCCCGATTCTTTCCCACCGGCTGTGAGGTGAAGACCACATGTCCCAAGATTCTGCCCTCAAACGTGCCGTCATCAAACTACGCCTTTGTTTTGAATAGGCGACCTCTAGCGGATGAAAAGTTACATAGTGCAGCTTTAATGCTCTCCAGTGTAGACACGGTGGAAGACCAACAAAACTATATACGGCATAATAAGGGCATTTGCAATGCAAAATCAGCGTTTCTTCAACAAACACTCATTTTGCACATTGACGAATAGGGTTGTTTGTCAAATTAAATATATTTCTGATACTGAAATTGGTTAGTTGTATTGTGTGTGAAGCTACGTAGCAACTTTAAGATACCAGTGAACTGCAAGAGCCTGAAACGACTGTGGAAAATGTTGATTTGGAAGCGTTGAAGGCTTCAGATTTGCAGAAGCCATTATAACTCCTCGTGTATGAGAGAAAAGACATTTAGATTATACTTGGCAGTTTAGATTTCCATTATAGGACGGCTATTCGGCATCAGGTATTGTGTTTCACATATGGACTCTATTTATACTCAACAGTATTATGCTGTAAATTATAGGGTCACATTTATGGGCTTTCAATCCGGGAATGAAAACAAACGAGGAATTAGGTTCCTTTCATTAATTGATGGATTAAATTAAGCGTGTGCGTTAATGTATAATCAGTAAAGTGGATTCTGGGCTATCTTTCAAAATGGCGTCCAGTCAGCGCTTTTCTCGCGTGATATATGACAAAGTCAACACTTTCCGACTGAAACCCAAATCCCTGTCGTTCTGCCGTGTGGGATTGTGTGTGTGTGTGATGGTGATGACATCCTGCTTTACGTACGCTGGGTTTTACTGTCGTGCCTTGGCCCTGTGGAGTGTTTTTGTTGCCTGTTTTAAGCTTTTAGTGGCAGGGGTTAGTGTGAGTTATGAGCTGGGCTGAGTGAGACCGGTGAGATCTCGACAGGTCGGCCCTTCATTTGCACGTTTATGTCATTAATGTGGATTTCTTCTCCGAACGATGGATGGCTTTTGCTCTGGGCTCTGAAAGTAGTGACGTACTGCAGATTGATGGGGTTTTTCGGCACATCTGATTTGATTTTTATACCAGTTTGGCGACCGTAATATTATCAGATCTTGCCTTTAAAAGTAATTAGACTTGTTTCCCTTATAGAAATCTGATATATCGCTGGTAATGCATATAACACACACTTTTAAACACAGATCATTACAGTCCTGGATGTGTAAATCAATATTTGTAACATAAATGTTTTTTTTGCTTTTTATGTTTTGTTGTTACATAATGAATATTAAAATAGATAATATATATTTTTTCAAGTGGATAGATGGATGTCAGATGGGTGGATGGATGGATGGATGGTAAGATGGATGGATGGATGTCAGATGGGTGGATGGATGGTAAGATGGATGGGTGGATGTCAGATGGGTGGATGGATGGTAAGATGGATGGGTGGATGTCAGATGGGTGGATGGATGGTAAGATGGATGGGTGGATGTCAGAGGGGTGGATGGATGGTAAGATGGATGGGTGGATGTCAGATGGGTGGATAGATGGATGGATGTCAGATAGATGGATGGACAGACTGATGGATGGATGGTCAGATGGATGGATGGACGGACTGATGGATGGATGGTCAGATGGATGGATGGACAGACTGATGGATGGATGGATGTCAAATGGATGGATGGATGGATGGATGGACGGACTGATAGATGGATGGATGGATGGTCAAATAGATCGATAGATGTCAAATGGATGGATGGATGGATTGATGTCAGATGGATGGATGGTCAGATAGATGGATGAAAGGATGGACGGACTGATGGATGTCAGATGGATGGATGGATTGATGGACAGACTGATCCATCCATCTATCTGACCATCCATCTATCCATCCATCCATTAGTCCGTCCATCCATCCGTCCGTCCATCCATCTATCTAACCATCCAGCCATCCATCCATCCATCCATCTATCTATCTGACCATCCATCCAACCATCCACCCATCCATCCATCAGTCCATCCATCCATCCGTCCGTCCGTCCGTCCGTCCGTCCATCCATCTATCTGACCATCCAGCCATCCATCCATCAGTCCGTCCATCCATCTATCTGACCATCCATCCAACCATCCACCCATCCATCCATCAGTCCGTCCATCCAACCAACCAACCATCCATCCATCCGTCCGTCCGTCCGTCCGTCCGTCCATCCGTCCATCCATCTATCTGACCATCCATCCAACCACCCATCAGTCCATCCAACCAACCATTCATCAGTCCGTCCATCCACCTGACATCCATTAGTCCATCTAACCATCCATCCATCAGTCCGTCCATCCATATATCCATCCATCGATCAATCAGTTCATCAGTCCATCCATCCATCCATCCATTAATGACTAATGGATGTCAGGTGGATGGACGGACTGATGGATGGATGTCAGATAGATGGATGGATGGACTGACTGATGGATGGATGGTTTGTTAGATGGATGGACGGACTGATGGATGGATTGATGGACGGGCATTTACATATTAAAATGTAATATGTAGAACGACCATATTTGTAAGAAATATTTTTGGAAGTATATGCTGTGCAGTGAACACTATAAATAGAGAGTTTATATTTTACACACATTTCCTGCTTTATGTCATATTTCTGCATGTGTTCTCAACTCAACTCAGATTTACTGATGGTTGAACTTTGACCTTTGAGCTGTTAGTGCTGTGTGTGTGTGTGTGTGTGTGTGTGTGTGTGTGTGTGTGTGTGTGTGTGTGTGTGTTGGAGGGTCACTGTACAGCTGCTGTGTGTCTAGTGTTACTCACACTCTGCATGTGAATTAAAGGCTGTGTATATTTACTCACCTAGCGTCTGGCGGTTCCCCTCCT
>NC_137121.1:5013054-5015554 GCF_949357685.1 Gobio gobio
TGTGTGTGTGTGTGTGTGTGTGTGTGTGTGTGTGTGTGTGTGTGTGTGTGTGTGTGTGTGTGTGTGTGTGTGACCATGCGTGAGTATGTGTGCGTGCGTGCGTGCGTGCGTGCGTGCGTGAGTGAGTGAGTGTGTGAGTGAGTGTGTGAGTGAGTGTGTGTGTGTGTGTGTGTGTGGGCATGTTTTCGTGAAATATCAGGACACAAATGTGTATAATGACATGGGTATGACACAGGTATTACAAAAAGAGGGTGAAATATGAGGACGTTCCCCATGTCCTCACTTTTCAAAATGCTTATAAATCACACAGAACAAGTTTTTTTTCACAGAAAGTGAACTGCACAGTCTCCTGTGAGGGCTAAGTTTAGGGGCAGGGTCAGTGTAAGGGGATAGAAAATACGGTTTGTATGGTATAAAAACCATTACGCCTATGGAATGTCCTCACATTTCACAAAAACAAACATGTGTGTGTGTGTGTGTGTGTGTGTGTGTGTGTGTGTGTGTGTGTGAGTGAGTGAGTGTGTGAGTGTGTGAGTGTGTGAGTGAGTGTGTGAGTGTGTGAGTGTGTGTGTGTGTGTGTGTGTGTGTGTGTGTGTGTGTGTGTGTGTGTGTGTGTGTGTGTGTGTGTGTGGGGGTGTGTGTGTGTTTTTGTGAGTGAGTGAGTGAGTGAGTGAGTGTGTGTGTGTTCTCTCCTCTGTGAGCTGTGGTGGTTTAGTCTTCTCTGTTATCAGAGGTGCAGGTGTGTGTGTGTGTGTGTGTGTGTGTGTGTGTGTGTGTGTGTGTGTGTGTGTGTGTGTTCTCTCAGAGGTGCAGGTGTGTGACAGATGCAGAATGAGCAGAACTGGCCAGCGCTGCCTCTGGAGAGAGCAGGAGAGATAACCCAGTGTCCAGGCTTTGACAGACGCGTCTCCTGAGCGGCTAGAGCTGCTGAAACCAGATCTCGCTAAATCATCATTTACTGTCCTGGCCACTGAGCGAGTGTCTTCCTCAGATAAAGCAGAAACACACGCCACACTAACTCTGATACTTATCAACGACATTTTGAGGTGAACTGTTCCTTTAAGACGCAGTGTTTGAGAAGTGATTAAATGAGTGTAATATCAGCGAGTGTGTTTAATTCACTCAGAGCCACAGCAGTGTGTCGTATGTCGAGCGGCTCAAATTCCCCAAACAAAAGGAAAACCGGTTGTTTAGACGGACACACACAAGCCAACCGGCGACAGGAGGGAAAGAGGAAGGGTCGCAACAGTTAACTCCATCTGAACAAGACTGGGCTTTCGCCAGGCATTCTGGGGCTTTTAGCTGTCTGACAAACTGCCTGCGAGTGACCCGAAATACTGGACGCCTGTCAGCCAGCGGACAATTTATTTATTTTATTTTAGGCAAGTGAACATTTTAACACAAAGAAACATAATTAACATCTTTTTTTGACAGTTTGTGCGGTTAATCCACAAATTAAAACAAAAAAAAACTTGCATGTAATGTGTAAAGTTATTTTCCGGTTTGCCCAAAAAGGAGTGGGAAGAAGAAAACTTTTTTAATCCCACCCCCATTTCTCATAAATCATATAACATAACATAAGAAGCTATCTTTTTGTTTTCATTGGACCATTACTTCATATCATAACACTTGAGGACGATAAGTAACTGTTTTATCTTTGCTAATTTAATAATTAGATTGCAATAATAACTATAAGATACCAACACTGGTAAAAAAGAAACAAAATGAACAAATGAAAAAAGACAAGCACAATATTGAGATCATGTTAAGACAATATCTCTATATATTGTGACCAGACCTTATGTTTGTATTGCCTCTTGAATATATTGATATTTTGGCATAGTTTGCAGTGAATATCCAAAGTTTCACACCACGTATAGACACACAAAAGCTTTACGAGTGATTCGGACATGAGGTGAATTACAATCTCCATATCCTCTTAAATTATCAATTCTCTCTTTGATTGTAAACAAGCCTTGCAAATGACATGTAATAAATTGTTGAAGGTGAGTGAGTGTGAGACAATGAGACGCAGCTCAGATCTGTGTGTTCATCTCAAATCTTCACCGTTTAATCCCAGATTATGTCCAACTATATTCAACATCATCAGCCTAACCTGCTTATGGAGGAGCTTCTGCTTATTATGCACATGCAGTTTATTAGGAATAATTCAAATTAAGACACAACACTCTTTTCATAACACTCACAAGAACAATTGTGAAACTTATTGATATAATAACGGTATGAAAAAGTGCATTTAAATCATAACAATATGCATAAAAGTGTTATGTTAATTATATAATGCTAGCCTAAGCATTACACATATATGTAAAAATCATCTCTGTGTGTGTTTGTGTGTATGTGTGTATATATATATGTTGGTAAACAAAAAAATTGGTTTAAATTGAAGTTATATTTTAATATACATTTTAAGTTATTTACATATATATATTTAATAATAATAAGCAAGATAAAATAAGTTTAATTTTAATATATAAAT
>NC_137121.1:5023054-5038054 GCF_949357685.1 Gobio gobio
TGTGATGTTAGTTGATATGATTCTCGAGGAGAAATGCACTAAAACACCAGCGAAATATGCAATATTTTTGTCATCATCATGAAGGATTATTGCGTTTGCACGGTTTTCATGAACTTTTTATCTTTTGTCAAATCAACTTAAATAACTAATATGGTTCAGATAACATCATATTTTGTGTTTCTCCTTCATTGATTAACTCACATTTTTACTTTCAATGAACAGACTTACTGTTTTAAGTTAAACCAACATTTTTTTACAGTGTCTGGAGAAAAAAAAAAGATTCAATGATCCATTTAGGAGTGATTTCGATTTGTGATAAAGTACTGTAAAAACTATTGTTGGTTGCCTTAAAATTTGAGTTCATTGAAATTAAACATTTGAGTTAATACAACACAGGAGCTTGGTTTAATAAACAGAAACTCTAAATATTGTGTTATCTGAATTATCTAAGTTGATTTGATAAATGTTTACGAGCTGTTTCCTGGGACCCAGAAAAAAAAGTATTTGAATTTAGTATTTTTTCATGTCATTACATTTAGAGCATAAGAAACAAATGGACTTTTTTTGTGTGAAAAATGATATTTTATTCATATGTTATGATTTGTCCTCTGTATTTGACACCATTTTAAAAAATAAAATGACATGAAATTGCATGTGTAGGCAAAAACAATGGGATTTATTTTTAATTCACCAATCAATTAGGTTTCAGGATTTTTTTAATAAAAAACTTTGTTTAAAGATGATTCTGAATATGAATGATATAATGACATGCATTAAAATACCATTTTACTTTATGCAGTGTGTGGGTAAAATTGACATATTTGGATTTTCCCATTCAATGCAATGTATCTACACAGCATCTAATTTGCATATTAATGTATTCTTGGTGCAACATATAAGATGGGAGTAATAATTGGCAACATTTTCATAATAATATCTAATATTTCATAGGAATTTTGATATGTAATTTCTTTCCCTATTCACTTGTTTTGTCTCCGGATAAACATGATTGAAGTCCTGGCGTCTTGAAATTTTTTTTAATTTTTTTTTTTTGAAAAAATTTGAGTTAATACAATCAACATTTGAGAATTGACATCACCCTTTATTCAAATATTATTGTTGAATTTAGTATTTTTTTCACGTCATTAAATAGTTTAGAGCATAAGAAACAAATTGACTTTTTTTTTTTAAATGATATTTTATTCATATGTTATGATTTGTCCTCTGTATTTGACACCATTTAAAAATATTAAATGACATGAAATTGCATGTATAGGCAAAAACAATGGGATTTATTTTTAATTCACCAATCAATTTTTAGGTTTCAGATGTTTAAAGATGATTCTGAAATATGTTATGAACGATATAACGACATGCATTGAAATACCATTTTACTTTATGCAATATGTGGGGAAAATGGACATACTTGGATTTTCCCATTCAATGCAATGCATCTAATTTGCATATTCATATGTTCTTGGTGCAACATATAAGTGTAATAAAGGGAGTAATAATTGGCAACATTTTCATATTAATATCTAATATTTAATAGGAATATTGATATGTAATTTCTTGTTATGTCTCCAGATAAACATGATTGAAATCATTTAAAATATTTAAAAAGTAAGTAACCTGGTTGCCTTAAAATTTGTAGTTCATTGAAATGAAAAATTTGAGTTAATACAATGAACTTTTGAGAATCGACATCACCCTTTATTCAAATATTATTAAAAGATTTTTGTTTTGTTTGTAACAATGCAGTGAAACATGCCAAATTGTGCTATTTTCATGATTTATCACAACATCTTTTTACATTTACGTGGTTCAGATACAATAATATTTTGAGTTTTGCACCGATTTCCTTCATCGTATTAACTCAAATTTTTAATTTCAATGAACTCAAACTTTTAATTAGACTTTTTTTAAGTTAAACCAGCTATATTTTTTGACAGTGTACAGTGGACGTGTATGAAATCAATGCCGTTTTCTAACAAAAAGTCATATTTTGATCAGAAACCATTTTCCTGATTTATAACAAATGAATCCGATTTAATTTATTACAAAATATTGTCATATTGTCAAGCCCTGAATGTGCTCTTTAAAGGACATAACTAAAATATAACGTCCACTACAGTCTATTCATGGGTCTATAGTGTATGTTTACGGGCTGTTTTATTCATAATACATAAAACATAACTAATTAATTGAAACTAAATCCATAAAACGATCCCATTGGAAGAGTGTAAATTCTGAAACACGTGATGAAATGCCAACTATGATTGAACGAATTTTTGTTTTTTTTATGATTGAACGGTCTTTGTTTACCCAGGCAATCACATTTAAATGCTTTCAAATGTATTTCACGATCATCGATGATGCTCAAATCAGAGCTCGTGTGACTGTAATAATGTTTGCATTCAGGGGTCAGGCATCAAAAACTAAAGTGTGACCTCCGATAAGTCACGGAAAACTGGCGTTTGAGTGTGTTTTATTGTCCCGGCAGGTTCAAAGTCGAGAGATGTCAAATATCAGGCTTTTTTTTCAAAGCACTCAGGTCGAATATAATTTGCACCTGGACTTTTTCTTTTCTAAGCAGAGTTTCTTCCCCTCTCTCTCCCTCTCTTTTTATTTGGTTCTCTGTGCGCCAGGTCGCGTCCCGTGCCAGCTTCGGATGAAGAGTGGCTCAAAAACAGAAGGACACACACACTCCCTTTACAGGACGACTGCGAGAAACGAGCATTTGGATGAGCATCGCCACCGGGTGAGTCGAGTTTATATGCTGGAGCGTTTGATTGACGGCTCTCAAAAGCTTTATCACTGAACGCGCTTTGAAATGAGCGTTGTTTGAAAAGCCATCGAGTTAAACTGTAAAAATGTAGAACTGTGAATTTACTGATTGTGTTTATGATTGTGTGGATCTGCTGTACATTTGAGAAAAGTCATCGCTTAGTTTGTGCAAACTTTGTTCTTGTCAAGGAGGGAAAGCTGAGATTTTTATTAGTTAACTTTGTTTATTAATTCGCATTTTACAAAAAAATTTCAGCAACTTAAATAGCATTAATATTTCGTTTGTGAATGGACAGAATATCTAATTAGAATATTCAAGTTAGAAAGTGATTTTGGGTTTATATTTTGTATCCTGGTGTTTGAATTGTACCGAATGTGTGTGTTTTATTTTCACACTTTTATTCATTGCATAAAGCATATGATATTTTAATTTAAAAACGTGTTATTAACAGAAAATACTGTGGTATTTGGTTCACTGAAGATGAAATATTATATACTGAAAAAAAATGATGAATCCAATTTAGTGTAATTATATGTGCATGCAATTTAAAAGCTTAGGTGTTTTTAATATCTAATCATCTGGTTTTTAAAAAATATATATTGACAGATACAAAGTCTATCGAACAATTATTTTTAATGACTATTGTGTGTTGTTAGTAAAGTTAAACATCAGCGATTTTGTGCGAAATTTCATATTTTATTACTTATGCTTCAGTTTTTTCTCTTGTTCTTGTCTCACACACACACACACACACACACACACACACACACACACACACACACACACACACACACACACACACACACACACACACACACACACACACACACACACACACACATAATGTTTTATATTTTCCCCTTACAATATTTAGTTTTACACACACTACATGCATAATAATTATTCATAAATATATTTCATGTTTAAGTGTTTGGCACAACATTTTAATGGGTTTTAATTAAAACACACTTAATAAAGTAAATATTGCATCATATCCAAGTAAAACAATTGTTATATATATTAAAAAACTGATCAAATGAATTATTAAGTAACTTTTGTGACACTTTACTTAATGTACAACGCATTATAAAGGGTATTCATGATGCACGTTATAATGCATTTGCTCTTTTCATAAGTTAAAATGCATTATAATATTTGCAGGTTACATCTGAAATAGTTTTTAAATGATCATGCAATAAGATGCATAATTAAAAATACTTTTGTGCTGCATTATATAAAGGCTTTTTTAACTATGAGAAACCACATTTTTCAAAACGAGTTTTGTGTCTTTTTTCTTTCATATGTATTTGATTCATGCGGAACATTTTGCATGTAATATTACCGTGAGGTTTTAAATATATATCGTTGAATTATTTCAATATTCACTGTCAGGATGCTAACCTGTGCGTTATTGATTTGTCTCAGAGGGGCGAGCGCGGGATCCCGGTGTCGCTCGGATGGTGCCAGAGGTCAAAGGTCAGCGCCGGTTAATAAAAGGAGCTGTCTGAGGTCCCACAGGTCATTCCCAAGGGGCTGACCCGCTTGTCGGCAACACTTAACGTGAGTGTAATCTTTACCCTGTCAAAGCAAACAAATGTCGCACCCTCTCAATTTAGCTTGAACGGCCCCTTGAGTAACGCTTTTGACCCGGGGGTCGTGACCTTTTTGTCTGACCCAGTGGGGAGTCAATGGAGCAGTCCTTTAGGCACGCGTGGAGGTCGGAGGTCGGACCACCTCAAACGGCCTATGCCGCCTTTTCTGTGTGAAGTCGGGAAATGAGTTTATTTGCGAGACGGACGTGTGAAGTTGTTTAAGTGGAGCCTAAATTGTGCGGATTGGATTGCATGTTTGAACAGAGGCTGTTTAATTCAACTAGTACTATTTTTAAGATTACTCTCAGTATCCAGACAAAGGGAATCTCAGTTCTCGGCTCTCAAAGCTCCTGCTGTCGGCTGTTTTCTAGCTGGCTTTCATTTGTCCAGCATTTCCTGTTGTGTGTGTGTGTGTGTGTGTGTGTGTGTGTCACACTACCCCGTCCAGAGTTCTTACCCATGCTAACGCGGCCTAACGCCAGGCCAACATCACGATATCAAAGAATGCAGTGCTGACTAAAATGTGCAGCAAAACATTTGTGCTGGTTGGCATATTATTTTCCAGTTAAAGTCTGGGGGCATCTGATGATTTCGCAAGGACGCGGATCCATTGGAGAATTGTCCAAATATAGCTTCCCTTTCTAGAGAAAGAAAACTGCATTGCACTAAACAAGCGGTTTCGTTTTAATGCACTTGCTATTCATTTGAACGCATTATAATATGTAAATGAAAATAAAAATGTAATGAGATATTTGTTTCATCCATGCATTTTTCTTTCTTTTGTGTAAAGCATTCCATTGCATTCAAATGAATACAAATGCATTGAACAAGCTGTTCAGTTTAAGGCAAGACATGCATTTGATTTGAATGCAATTGTTACACATATAGTTATGCATTTTAATTGCAAAAAATGAAATGAGAAACCACTGCAATATTTGTCTCATCCATGCATATTTTTTTTGTCTTCTGTGTAAAGAAGGACGAATATATCCATTGTAGAATTGTCCAAATATTGCTTCCCTTTCTGGAAGAAGAAAATTGCATTGCATTAAACAAGCTGTCCATTTTAATGCAAGAAATGCATTTGATTTGAATGCACTTGCTATTCATTTTAATTCAAATTGTTATGCATTTTAATATCTAACCCTGGACCACAAAACCATGTCATAAGGGTGAAATTTTTCTAAATTGAGATAAGCTTTCCATTGATGTATGGTTTGTTAGAATAGGATATTTGTCCAAGATACAACTATTTGAAAATCTGGAATCTGAGTGTGCAAAAAAGTATAAATATTAAGAAAATCTCCTTTAAAGTTGTCCAAATGAAGTCCTTAGCGATGCATATTACTACTAATAATACATTCTTGATATATTTACGGTAGGAAACATACAAAATATCTTCATGGAACATGATCTTAATATCATAATGATTTTTGGCATAAAAGAAAAATGGATAATTTTGACACATTCAGTGTATTATTGGCTATTGCCACAAATATACCTGTGAGACGCACGACTGCTTTTGTGGTCACATATAGATTTTAATGCAATTATTCAATGAATAACTACTGCAAAAAATCGAAACGCTGAAATATAAGCTTCATCCGTGCATTTTTTTTGGCTTCTGTGTAAAGAAGGACAAATATATCCATTGTAGAATTGTCCAAATATTGCTTCCCTTTCTGGAGGAAGAAAATTGCATTGCATTAAACAAGCTGTTCATTTTAACGCAAGAAATGCATTTGATTTGAATGCAATTGTCATGCATATCAATTGTGATTTTAATGCACTTGCTGTTATGCATTTTAATATCTGACCCTGGACCAGAAAACCAGTCATAAGGGTCAAATTTTTGAAATTGAGATAAGCTTTACATGAATGTATGGTTTGTTAGAATAGGATATTTGTCCAAGATGCAAATATTTGAAAATCAGGGTGCAAAAAAGTATAAATATTGATAAAATCTCATTTAAAGTTGTCCAAATGGACTCCTTAGCAATGCATATTACTACTAATAATACATTTTTTATATATTTACGGTAGGAAACATACAAAATATCTTCATGGAACATGATCTTAATATCCTAATGATTTTTGGCATGAAAGAAAAATGGATCATTTTGACCCATTCAGTGTATTGTTGAGACGCAGGACTGCTTTTGTGGTCACATATAGATTTTAATGCAACTATTCAATGAATAACAACTGCAAAAAATGTAAACAAGATTTTTTTTTTGTCTGTGTAGAGAAGGAAAAATGTGCACTCGTCTGAAAAAAATACACACACACACACTTAAGCAAAACGTGTTTTCACAGTGCAATCTTTATTGTGTCCCGTATGCATCAGATATATGACAGTCGACATCTACGAGATGGTGGCGGCCGCCATTTTGTGCTGTATGTATGTGGCCTCAGAGAGGGGAAGTATATTCGTGCGAGTGTTTAGCTTTTGCGCTGTGTTTTCTTATGTTCTGGTATCACGGCGTTTATTCAAACTCAGGGATACGAGTGTGTTTAGCGTGTGGCTTCTTTCACACGTTTTCTCTTGCACCGGTTTCCTCGGCTAGGCGTTGCATTGCAATGATTGTGAATGAATGCATCCTTCTTTGAGATTAGGTTTGATGCATCTCAAAAACGCCGTGTTGAGACATAAAGGCGGTGTTGAAGCTCAGGTTGTTAACAGTTGGCCTGTGAACAAATGCTCGAGTTTGCTTGAGTTTTTGGGGATGCAATCTGCAGATCGAAATGAAATATAAGCGTGTGTGTGTTTTTATCTGCCTCCCGAAAACGAGGCCGCCGATTGGTCAGAAGCCGTGGCGAGATGTGACGTGCGAGGAAAACGCCGGCGTAAAACAGGCCGCACAAACCATGCTTTTTTTGGGTACTCGAAGGCATTAACTCCGCATCGGCGTTGGTGTGTTAGTGTGCGAGGACAGACGTGAGCCAGCGCCGAAGGGAATGGGTGCGCCCTCCTCGTGCATCGGCCATGTTAGATCAGTCCCAAGCGCAGCATTCACACTTTCAGACACAGAAAGACGCTGGTTAAGAAAGAAGCCCCACCTTCTGAAGTGTCACAATCTTCCCTCAGTCCCCAGAGAAACTGCAGAGAGAAGTGTTGAGTAAGTCCGCAAGAGATTTTTTCGCAGTTTCGCAGGCTTCTCTCTTCCTGCGCTCTCATTAGTCTAGCCGCCGAGAGAAAGAGCGAGAGAGAGAGAGAGAGAGAGAGAGAGAGAGAGAGAGAGAGAAAAAGAGAGAGCTGCAGTCGAGAGGGAAAAAAAGTTTGCACAGCGAGTCCGGCCTCAAGGGGTTTCGGGAGCGAGCGCCAGAGCAAACACAAAGTTTTTGCTCTGTCCTTCTCCTTTTGGTTTATTACAATAGCGCCTGCCACAATGTCAGGCACTGGGAAGAAATGGAGGGAAACGATAGCCACACTTCCCTAGCATGAGGGTGTGTTTGAATCAACGTTTGTGCAGTTTTCTTTCCCAGCCTCGTTCGGTCACCGCAAGGGAGGGATTTAAGCAAGCGGGGCAGATGGACGGATGAACGAGGAGTAGAGAGAGAGAGAGAGAAAGGGCACATGAGGAGAGCAGTATTGTGGGGTGGGGCGGAGTCTGTTCACTCTCCTGCTTTCTCATTGGCTGGAAGTGTCAGAGTTGTTGTCTAAATCCAGTGCGGAGACTCTGATTGGTTTAATGTGGGTGTGTCTTCAAGTGCAGGCACTTTTGTATGATTTTTATTATCTAACACACTTTATTTCTGTTTTTTGGTGTTGTTTTTTTTACCCTGCTTTGCTTTGATCTAGTCCAGATCTATGAAAATGCATCTTCATAACTATGATAACCTAAACAAAAAGATAAATGAGCATTGACCGTTTCAATGAGAAAATGATCCATGTGATTTTTTTTAGGGATGCACCGATATGAATATTTTAGCCGATAACGGATAATTCTTTATATTTGAAAGCGATAACTGATAATTCTTTATATTTGAAAGCGATAACTGATCATTCTTTATATTTGAAAGCCGATAACTGATCATTCTTTATATTTGATTGTCGATAGCCGATAATTCTTTATTTTTGATTGTCGATAACTGACAATTCTTTATATTTGATGGTCGATAACTGATAATTCTTTGAAAGCCGGTAACCGATAATTCTTTATATTTGAAAGGCGGTAACTGATAATTCTTTATTTTTGAAAGCAGATAGCCAATAATTCTTTATATTTGAAGGCCGATAACTGATAATTCTTTATATTTGATTGTCGATAACCGATAATTCTTTATATTTGAAAGCCGATAACCGATAATACTTTATATTTGAAAGTGATAACTGATAATTCTTTATATTTGAAAGCCGATAACTGATAATTCTTTATATTTGAAAGCCGATAACCGATAATTCTTTATATTTGAAAGCCGATAACCGATAATTCTTTATATTTGATTGTCGATAACGATAATTCTCTATAATTGAAAGCCGATAACCGATAATTCTTTATATTTGAAAGCCGATAACCGATATTTCTTTATATTTGAAAGCCAATAATTCTTTATATTTGAAAGCAGATAACCGATAATTCTTTATATTTGATTGTCGATAGCCGATAATACTTAATATTTGAAAGCCGATACCTGATAATTCTTTATATTTGAAAGCCGATAACTGATAATTAATTATATTTGAAAGCTGATAACCGATAATTAATTATATTTGAAGGCCGATAACTGATAATTCTCTATATTTGAAAGCCGATAACTGATAATTCTTTATATTTGAAAGCCGATAACTGATAATTCTTTATATTTGAAGGCCGATAACTGATAATTCTTTATATTTGAAAGCCGATAACTGATAATTCTTTATATATGAAGGCCGATAACTGATAATTCTTTATATTTGAAAGCCGATAACTGATAATTCTTTATATTTGAAGGCCGATAACTGATAATTCTTTATATTTGAAAGCCGATAACTGACAATTCTTTATATTTGAAAGCCGATAACCGATACTTCTTTATATTTGAACGCCGATAACCGATAATTCTTTATATCTGAAAGCCGGTAACTGATAATTCTTTATATTTGAAAGCTGATAACGATAATTCTTTATATTTGAATGCTGATAACCGATAATTCTTTATATTTGAAAGCCGATAACCGATAATTCTTTATATTTGAAAGCCGGTAACTGATCATTCTTTATATTTGAAAGCCGATAACCGATAATTCTTTATATTTGAGAGCCGATAACCGGTAATTCTTTATATTTGAAAGCCGATAACCGATAATTCTTTATATTTGAAAGCTGATAACTGATAATTCTTTATATTTGAAAGCCGATAACCGATAATTCTTTATATTTGAAAGCCGATAACCGATAATTCTTTAAATTTGAAAGCTGGTAACTGATAATTCTTTATATTTGAAAGCCGATAACCGATAATTCTTTAAATTTGAGAGCCGATAACCGATAATTCTTTATATTTGAAAGCCGATAACTGATCATTCTTTATATTTGAAAGCCGATAACCGATATATTGACCGATCATTTTTGAGAGTTTGATTACAAAAGCAAAAGTCTCATCATTAAAAGCCACAATCCAAGCACACAATTATGATGTTCTTATAATAATTTAATGCAGCCGATATGACAGACTTCACTGCACATGTTGCACTGAACCATACTTTCCGTTTTGAAGTGATTTTAATCCTATTTCAAGCAATCAAACCCATCATGATGAACAGTGCACATCTGAAGTGTCTCAGCTGAAGGAAATAATACATCAGCTTTAATATATTGGCCAAATTTTCTTATTGAGCCGATACGGATATTGATACCGATATTTTTATACATCAATTACTGTCTGTTTCAATTGTGGTGTAATTTCCACCTTTTGTCTCTAATAAGTTTTATTTGAGGTTAGTAAGCTTGCAATGTAAGTGAAAACCTCAAGACAAATATCATTTGTTAGCATATTTCTGTTGTGCATCATTTCCAGTCTTTTTTTAATTATGCAAGGTGTGAAAATTTTATTCTTATTTCTCGTATTTAAGATGCATAAAATTACATTAACAAAAATTTGTGGTGGAAATGTCATTTCCACCACAGAATGAATGGTTGTTTGAGAAAGTAGTGAAAGTGACACTGTATGTCCTCATGGTTAGTTGACAAATTAAATTAAGTTTTAGTTGTATTTCTGATATGAAATGGTCTTGGAAATGATTTCACATAGTTTTGCTTTAGTCCCAAACATCCCAAAATGCATTTTCATAACTATGATAATCTAAAAAAGAAAGTTAAATTAGCATTGACCGTTTCATTGAGAAAATGATCCATATGATTTTTTTAGGGATGCACCGATATGAACATTTTTAACGATAATTATTTATATTTGAAAGCTGATAACCGATATATCGGCTGATAAATCTAAATCCAGATTTTGAAATTATTTTTGAGAGCATGATTACAATTTTAGCCGATAATTCTTTATATTTGAAAGTCGATAATAACCGATATATTGGCCGATAAATCAAAATCCTAATTTTTATATAATTTTTGAGAGCCTGATTACAAAAACAAAAGCCTCACCATTAAAAGCTAAGCACACAATTATAATGTTCTCATCATAATTGTATGTATCCGATATGACAGACAATCATATTTCAAGCAATTCAAACCCATCATAGCGAACAGTGTGCATCTGAAGCATCTCAGCTGAAGGAAATATTATTTATCAGCTTTAATAATATCGGCCAAAATTTCTTATTAAGCCAATACCGATATGGTGGCCGATATATCACGCATTCCCTTTTTCAAATTAAATTAAGTTTTAGGAGAGTTTATTATCCTCAACGTCAAAAAGTCTTGCTGGTTAAAGGAATAGTTCTCTCTCTCACACACACACACACACACACACACACACACACACACACACACACACACACACACACACACACAAATCAAAAACATGTTGTTTTTTACGCAGCTCTATATAATTTCCGTCGTATCACAACAGTCGTCCATATGACTCGTGCAATGCAACAGTTTGCATCAATTTTTTGACAACTTTGAGTGAATTTAATTTCTGACTTAATTTTTTTGAGTACTCAACTTAAAAATTTGTGTTTATGCAACAAATGATTAAGTCGCTTCAACTAGCAGAGTTGTAGCCCTGGAACCAATGAATCAACAGCTATCATAGCACATGCTAACATAAGTTATTTAACATGTGTATTTAATGAACAAGTAAGATATGACTAGTCACTGGCATTAGCGCAGTCATTGCTTATAGAGTCGATGTAGTGTTTGCCTTCATCAGCACAACGGTAACCACAAAAACTCTTTTAAATGTCAAACATAACAGCATTAAACACAAATAAATGAACATTTCATTTCAACATTTATTCTCCTCATCCAGTCCTATGCAAAGCATGCTGGGAACTAGAAATCAACTGCCTAATTTCTGAAGTTATCAAGACGATTTCATTAAGTTACTACAACCTAATAAAAATAAAAAAGCTAATTAACGCAGAAATTTGAGTTTATATTACAGACGATATTAAGTTGAAGTAATGATCGATATAGTAAAAATGCTTGCAACTTTAATAATAAGATTTAATTAAAACAATAAATTTTGTACTTGCAACCATGCACTTATTTAAGTTGTGGTAACATGTCCCCCGAATTACTTTTATATTCCAAGTCGTCTGTACTCATGTGATGCTTTATTTGAGGAATACACCAAAGTTGCTATTCAGTGAAAATCTTCGGCATGTTTAAAATTCAAAATGGGTGCATTGGGTTCGGACCAGTGCTATTTTAGCACCAGTTGCATAAAGATTCAGATCAATAAGTCATGACGACATTTCTACATTGCTTTAACTTTTACATTTTAACTTTGTTTATAAGTTATACAAGATTCAACTCGTGTCTGTTTAATGTAATCTAAGTTGAAATGACTTAAACATCCAAGTTCATTGTACAAGGCAGCAACTTTTGTGCGACATTTTGATGTTAATCATGTTAAAGTGCGCTATTATATAAAACCTATAAAGCAACAAAATTAATGTTTGTGGGAAAGATGACCTAGAAATGGGTTTTTAAGGTTCAGAAATGGTGTGGAATTCAAAGTTTCAAATACTTTTTCTGTGTTCTTCTACTGCGTTTCCACTCTTTCTTTCTTTCTTTCTTTCTGCTGGGATTATCCGTATGTATGTGTGTGTGTGTGTGTGTGTGTGTGTGTGTGTGTGTGTGTGTGTGTGAGAGAAAACACACTGAGTCTGCGCGCTGGGGGAGGAGTATCTATGTCACACTCCCTCTCTCTCTCTCTCTTTCTCTCTCTCCGTCTTTCTCCTCCTGCTCTGGACTTGCTGTTTTTCCGCCCTCCCACTTCTCTCTCTCTCTCTTTATTTGTCTCTCTCTCTCTCTCTCTCTCCCTCTCAAGTGCAAGGCCATGTGGGACGTCTGATGAGGAGTTTCACCCCTCTACGTCTCCAGTTTCATATCTCTTTCCCTCTCCAGCGTTCTTTCGCTTTCCGTACGGGTTCCTCGAGCCCTGCTGTCTTCGTGCTGTACGCAAGGTGGAGAGCCACTGGAAAGGAGCTTTTAGAAAGTGCAAAGGGAAAAAAAAGAGGAAAGAAAACCCTTTTTTTTGCCACGAGGGCCTCCTGACTAAAGCGCGACAGAGGCTCCTCCACAAAACCTGCCAGCACGCTCCCGCTTTCCAGCACGTTCCTGAGCTTTTCCATGCACCTGATTGCAGATTTTAGGCTCGGTTTGCTTCCCAGAGTCTCTATTTCTCTTCTGATTTCAGCGAGAAGGCGAATCCGCCTCGACCCGCAGCGCGGCGCCAGGCCCGTCGGAGCGCCGAAAACCTGCTGGAAGTACTGACCTGATCCGTTCGGATTCTCGCGATCCGTTCTGGGACAGGTGCCAGTCGCTCGCAAACGGGCCGACCGAAAACCGGAGATCTACACTTAACGGCACGCAACTATCACAGAAAAAAGTGAAGGATGGTTGCGAGGGGAGGGGAAGACGCTGAAAAAGAGGATGGTGAAGGACGAGGGGGGGGTTGTTCAAGCCCGCTCAGCAACACTCCTCGGGCCCCCGAGAGCCGATCGCATGTGCCGTGGAAACCACGGGACCATTTGCATGCGGCAGACACGCTAATTGTGTGTTTGCTAACACGCACCATTCAGCGAGACGCGCTCCGGTCCGCAGACGGGGTTCACACACGCCTCCCAGACGCCCCGGAGGCCTCCTATTGTTCCAGAGGCCCAGCCGAGCAGCCGGCCAGCATAACCAGAGCCCTGAGAGGGCGGACTGGAATTCGAGACTGGGAAAGCGGAACGGGACGGCTGGCGGAATAGCAGCCCCTTTTCTCTCCGCAGCGAGACATCCGAAGATAAAGAGGCCTGTGGAAAGCGCTGCCTCCGGACGCTGACGTCCTCGCAGATGTGTGTAAGTCACAGCAGTGTGTGTGTGTGTGTGCGTGTGCATGCTTTTTTCCTTCTCCGATGCACAGATTGCTAAAACATGCATTCAAATTCGGTTCTAATACAAACGACGGCGATCAAGGAAATTGCAGATTTTTAAGGATTCCCTGTAAATGCATTAAAATCTGATTTTTATATATATTTTTTTAATTTACAAGTATACTTTCATGCATGTTGAGGGGATACTCACTGTGTTTACGAAACTTTTGTACGAAGCGTTCTTGCTTTATTAAATACGACACATACAACCCGTTAATATTTATATTTGGGTCGAAATGTTGTTTTTGTCCCGTCTAAATTATAATCGGTAGGAAGAGGCCTGGCTTCACTCTTTGTATTTGGCCTCTATTGGGCCTTTGATCAACCGTACTGGGATTTTATTTAGAGCATGCAATATTTTTTTATGTATCAGAATTGCATAGTGAATTTTATTTTTATTTTTTTGCACAAATATTTAAACTTGTGCACGTGGTTCGCTCTATTAAGGTAATATTTTTTGCATAATGCATGTAAAAATCAACACAGTTTTGATGTTATCCTGATATGCTTTAACACATTCATGAATCATTTCATAGCTAGTGTTGCGCTGGTTTTTATTTTTTTATTAATTTTTACCTTTTAAAGGCAATCTGGCATCCCTAAATCTTAAATATAATTCATACATCCATATGCATAAGGGTTTAATATATTTTTATGCAGTTAATTTTAGAAATATGTACCCTAAATAAGTTTACAATAAATTCTGAATCGTGACCCATATTTATTTAATATTGCATAGAATTTCCGCACTATATTTTCTGTAAAGGCTTGATTTTTCTGATAATTATGAGACAGTTTTTAGGACGGGATGCGTGTGGTGTAGACTAATGCCTTCCAGCCAAATACTCCTGCTGTAACTTTCCTTGTGGGTGTGGAATTATTCAATTGGATTCCCAGATTGTGACCTAATGTGTGTGTGTGTGTGTGTGTGTGTGTGTGTGTGTGTTTTTACCTGTCGTTGAATTTGCTGACTTTGCGACTACACTGTGTTTGGCAAAGAACTGCCAGATCAAGAATAAGGGCACATCAAACATTTTAAGTGTGTCATGCACACACACACACACACACACACACACACACAC
>NC_137121.1:5045554-5275554 GCF_949357685.1 Gobio gobio
GACATGGCAGATTCGGATTAAAATCACGCTGTGAAACACAAATTTATCTAACATCCTCCATGAAAGCACATCCGAATAGGGCTTTTAACACCATCACTATATATTAGGGCTGGGCAAATTAACGTGTTAACGCAGGCAATTAATTTTTTCAGCTTAATGCATTAAAAATATTTAACGCAAATAACGCAATGTCCGTTTTTATATCCATTTTTGCCTAGCGTTACATGATCACGCTCCTATTCATGTAAATGCTTCCAAGCGCGACAAGACACAAGAGAACACGCTGTATGTCAATGTCCTGTCTGTGTGTGTGTGTGTGTGTGTGTGTGTGTGTCAGTGTCCCGTCTGTGTGGCTGCGTCTCATGTCAGCTAATCGAGGGACACTCTGACACACACACACACACACACACACACACACACACACACTCGACGCACAGACAGACTCGTCAGTCTCCTGCTCACATCAAGTTCTCTTTTGCTCTTGAACAAACTATAACAACAACACAGAGAATTTTGAGTATTCTCATATTAGGAGTCTTAAATGAGTTAAATAACGTCTTAAATGAACTTAAAGAGTTGTGAGGAAATGAGATGCGCGTGAGATCTGCGTCATGTTCGTCAGCGGCTGTTCTTAAAGTGACAGGAGCACTGATGATGTCATTAATGTTCATCACAGAACAAAGGGAACAGAGAAAATTGTAGCTTTAATGATGATTAATCTATATTTCATTTAATATTTATTAAGTTAAGAAAGGTGTTTGATAACTTTTACATTTCTGTATTTGTCTAATAGGGAAGGCCATGGGTAAATATAACATTTATTATTTTGGGTTTATGTAAAGATTGTTTTAAGTTCACCTAAATTAAAAGTTGTTTTTTTAAAGCCTAATAAATGTTGAAATTGGGAGCTTTCAGTTATACTGTAATGTAACGTCGTTAATGTTTCATAGAGACATCAGTGATACTGGCCTTCATTCATAAAAAGATGCCATTACAACACATATTTAAAATATACTGTCTTTAAATTGTATCTACATTAATTTTGAGAGTAACTGAAATTATTACAATATCAAAATATTAAAAACTTAAAATATTAAAAACTTGCGATTAATTACAGAAAAAATGCGATTAATTTGTTAAATTTTTTTTAGCGATTCCCAGCACTACTATATAAATATGAGTAAATGGTGTACTCATTGAGTCTGAGAGAGTAAAAAACATCTTGCAGTGCCGCTGCTGTGGACATATTTATAGTTTGGTTGAATTAAAACGAACGAACATTGGCATTTTAACACAGAACCTAAAGATACTGGACCTAAAGGCAAAGGGATACGTTCACAACCTGATTGGTCGACTTTTATTACGTGTGTTTCACGACAGAACTTACCGAACATCCAAATCAATGCTGTGCAAATTCAAATGAACCGCACTAACAGAGCAATCGCACCAGGGTTCGTTTGACCCCCCCATTAAATGTGAACGCAACACGGACCAAAGACATGTAAACAAACCAAAAACAGGACACAATGTCACAAGATGCGACCCTAAAAAGGACAGAAAGCTCAAGCATGTCTGTTTTTTCTCATCATAGTCGCGATGTTGCCCATCAGAGTTCGGTACAGGAGTCAAAACCGCGTCTCATCGCAGCAGATCTTCGTTTGTGTGTGTGATGGAGAGATTCCTGCCGCTGTTTTGACTCCTTTACACGCTTTATAAGCTCTTCACGAGTTCTCAGCTGGTCAAAATACCATCATATATGTAGAATACGCACATACAACGAGCGCATTTAGCCGCACAAAGTATTGATTTGGATGTTCGGTAAGTTCTGTTGTGAAATGCGCGTAATAAAAGTCGACCAATCAGGTTGTGAACGTATCCCTTTTCCTGTAGGTTTGGTATCTTTAGGTCCGGTTAAAATGCCAATGTGAACGCCAAGCGGACCAGGACTACAGTGTTCATTTCGTTGACAAATAATTTTCGTCATAATTTTCGCCAACAACCTTTTTTCACTGATGAAAACGAGACTATAACTAACTAAAGCCAGTTTTGGATGACAAAAACTATGACAAAAATCTACTGTCATTTTCCGTCAACAAAAAAAAACGAGTCAAAAATATTAGGGAGGCACGATTAAGAGATCCAGTCAGAACTGATGTCCTCATAGATGCACACATTTGAACTGTAATTTCTGATCTAAATTTTCTAATTTCTAATTTTCTACCGATTTTCAAACTGTAAATGTCAGAGATGTAGTTATGACACTTATGAATAATTATTCATAATTTGTTCAAGCATCCAGAATTATAGCCACGTTTATAACGCTTGTAAGAAACCAAACCATTTGTAAATCCGTCAAAATTTCAGCGAGATAAGAGTATTTGTGTTCAGATCACTCGCTTTACACCGCCAGAAAGCTTGCCTGTGACAAGATGGCCGCCGGTGATGACGTTAGAGACTCCGCTGTAAGACATCTAAGCCTTTATTATGAATATCTATGGTTGTAACTGCATATTTTATCTCCCTCATCTGAACTTGAATAAGCAGCTGCAGCTGCAATAGTAAGACACATACGTTTCAAAATAAGAGTCCCGGTGTATCTCAAGCTTGTTTATAATTAAAAGTCACGCATTATATATATGTTTTTGGTTACACAATAAACTATTTAATTTCATAGTCAGGAGGAAAGACTAAGAACAGTATTTGACACACATCACTCAATAAAGTATCAGGTTATAATAGTTCACTAAAACCATTAAAAAAATCGAATGTTAGCTGAAATAAAAAAATAAACTTAAACTAGTTTGAAGCTTTAGCTTAACCTGATATATTAACTAAAACAGAAATACAACATTATAAAAACTATATAGATGTTTTTAAAAAACACAAAAAAAGCGTGTATCTCTTTCGTGTATTTTTGCGCTTGAACGGTCAAAAACACAATTATGTCAAAATGTCAGATTTGCCGTGTATTCAAGTAACGGTCGGTTATGTAATGCTTAAATGCTCAATTAATGCATTACAATTTAACTAAACTCATTAGATTTTCATTGACTAAATCCACTGTAGATTTAGTCGACTAAAACTAGACTCAAACTAAAAACAATTCTAAAATATGACTAAAACGAAATGGCATTTTAGTCAAAAGACTGACTAAAACTAAATCAAAATTTGCAGTCAAAATTAACACTGTAGGACTAAATGGGTTTTTTTTTTGGTCCAAACCAAGCAAACCGAACTACAAGTGTGAACACACCCTCAGTCGAACGGCACAAGAGTTCAACTGAAAGCGGATCGAGATCCCCTGAAAACGTGAGTCCGCTTGTTTGGTTCGGATGGCAGCGTTCACACTTATTCAACTAACAGAGCAATCGCACCAGGGTTCGCTTTAATCAAACCAAACATGCATTATGTAGGCTACGCACATACAATGCGTGCATTTAGCCCAGAACACAGCATTGATTTGGATTAGTTCAGTCGCAAATATACGCCGCTTTTTTGTTTTGTATCTTTAGGTCCGGTGTTAAAAATGACAAGTGAACCATGTATCATTTCCTTTATTGAGAACCGAACTACAAGCCTCAGTCTCAATTGAGACTGCCCACAAGTCACGACAAAGCTGTGGGTGTCTTTCATTGAAGTGTTTGTGTTTTAATAATGTCTTTTCTTCCTCCTGAGTGGAGAGACGTGCCTGGTTGAGCTCATCCGAAGGCAGCTGGGCTGCAAAACGCCTTAAAATGTGTCTTTGCATAATATTAGTTTTAAAATGAGTTAGAAAGGATTCAGGCTTGAATGATTACTCACTTTTCCCACGCTGAAAATATTTGCCGTCTGAAATATAAACGCTAGTAAATTTAATTACAGATAATTTTCGAAGGCGGTTTTCTTGCATTTAACAACTGAGCTATTCCTTTGTGCATACGTGCTCTGCATACAAGAGCTAATTCAATTCGTTGTGCAACGAAGAGATAACAAATGTGCTCTAAGAATCTTTATCGTCTTTTTATGTTTTACATTGCAGTCGCCAATAAATCAAGTCTAAATCATGTGACTACACTGCAACAAATGCTTTTCTTACTTCGTATTTTTGTCTTGTCTCTAGTCCAAATATCTAAAAATCCTTACATTAAGAAGCATTTACTAGACAAGTACAAATTATTGTCTTGTTTTGGGGAAAATAACTCTTAAATAAAGCTTAAAATTAGCAAAATAATCTGCCAAACAGAAAACAAGATTATCTCGCTTACCATTATTTTGCTTATTTTAAGCAGAAACTCACTTAATTTTGAGTTATTTTCCCCCAAAACAAGACAATAACTTTTGCTTGTCTAGTAGATGCTTCTTAATGTAAGGATTTTTAGATATTTGGACTAGAAACGAGACTAAATACTAAGTAAGCAAAGCATCTTTTGCTGCGTAAACTTGTTCTGGGTACGAAGCATAGACGAAGAAAGAAATAACAGCCGCTTAATTGTTACCAACGGACTGCATGTAAATAAGCCCCTTCACAGCATCCATCAGCCCTGACCTTGGATCCGAGCCATAAACGTATTTTTTCAGCATTGGCAAGGATCTATAGCACCATTGTGACCTCTCTCACCACCTTTACCAGCTGAAATCCCTCCTGGTTTGGCTATAGCAGTGTTAGGGAACATCTACAGACCATATGTTGCACCAGGTCAAAATTGAATTGTTGAGAGCGAAAAAAAAAACATGGTAATACTTTACAATAAGTCTCATATGTTAACATTATTCAATGCATTACAGGCTCTGTTCATGTTAGTTCACAGTGGATTAACTGATGTTAGACTCTAGAAATTGATAATAACTAAGATTAATAAATGCTGTCGAAGTATTGTTCATAGTTAGTTCATGTTAATAAATGAATCGTTATTATAAAGTGTTACCAAAAACACATCATAAGTCACATTTTAGTATTGCATTCAGATAATGTAAAATACAGGTAAATAAAACTTTATAAACACTCTTGACATGTATTTTTGCGCGTATTTTGTGTGCTTGATGTTAATTATATTGGGATATAAGCCACTGTTTCAACGATAAAAACCATGTGACTCTGAAAGCATTGATGTTACTAACATGCGTCTATGAACAAGTCGTGTAAAATGGTGTAAAAGGCTCAAATGTGTTGAGTTGATAATCAAACATGTTTTTCTAAAAAATAAAAGATTTTAGTGAATCACATGATTCATGCAAATGAACCGGTTCAAAAAGAATCAATTCTTCGATTTGAGTCGTCACACAAAATAAAACAAGTATTTAGCTAAACACTCCTCCCTGTTTTAAATCTGAGTATTGTATCCTATATTTAGAGTCAAATTAAGTGCAAACCTGTTGATGAACCATGAAAACGTTTGGATACCGGTTTTACCGGTTCGTGAAAGATTCATAGTGTCAACATGATGAACTTTCTTTCAACTCTAAGTGCAAAACTTGCATGTAGAATAGTTGGTTTGCAGATTTTCTTATATAAGCGCCCTACAGTTTTGCCGTCTGTTGCTTTAAATGCTTGAGCTCTTTAAAGTAGGATGGATTCTGATTGGCTCTTGATGTTTTTATCCTTCATTGGCTGGAAAAAAATTGTTCTGAAAGTGATTCCAACGATATCGTTTCATTGTTTCGTTAACGTTATTGTCGTGCTGTGGACTGTGAGTTGTGTTATTCTTTTATATTAAAGATTTTTAAAACTATATCTTTATCGTTATCACCAGGGCTTGACTTTAACGTTTTTGCTCATCAGCATTCTCACTGGCCACAATTTTGACATCGATACCATGGGGAAAACTGCCATATAGATATTTATAATATTATCTCATAATTTGTCAGCAGGTTTATTAGGCTGCTGTCACTTTAAGAGCTGACGCACGGATCCATTACACTGTTACACATGCGCTTTCTTTCTCAAATGTTTATGTTCACTTAAAGCAGAACTGACTGTGTTTACATGAATACTCACCAAGACCGGCATTTTGACATTATTGTGTGTGCGTTTGACTGTTTAAGTGCAATAAGCAGCAAACAAGAGCTCAATTTAGTCCTGAGAGGCGGTTTTATGTGCCACACTTTGGGCGTTTGAGCTCAAAATCTGCGGGAATGAGTGAAATTATGCGCAATACACGCAATCCCACGGCGAAATTCAAGCCCTGAAACACCAACAATATTCATCCGGAGCAAATGAAGCGAGTGAGTGAGTGGAGGCGGGTTTGTGTCACTCGCCGTCGGAGAGATGTCGTGTGTCTATTCTGTCGAAGCATTTCAGATATTTCAGTATTGATATTTTGATAAAATTCGACTCGACAAAGTGGCTAGTATGAGTAACTGCGTTACACACCACCTTCTGGAATACACACGTGTTTAGCAGGTGTTAATGTCAAGCCCTGGTTATCATCCTGGGTGTGAACTGGCCTTTAATCTTAGAGCAAAAGGAGTAAAACAGGTATATTCGCTACTAGTAAGCGATGCTAGTCTTACACAACAGGCCCAGAATTGTCTTGGTACCAGTTACTGCTGCTCCTCTGCTTGGGTTTTGGCATAAAACACCATCCATATTGCTGTGTAAAAATGAATTATGAACTATATTGCATAACTGTACCCAATGCACACGGATTTCCATGCCACCTCCTGTAGGAGCGCAGCACACGAATCTCTCTGAGTTCCTCTCCCACCAACCTGTGTCTGCTTGTGTTTCCACCGAGCAGATGGCCACGCGGCATGGCATGCGATCTCTCGCGGCGGGATGCGTTCCGATAAGTAAGGGAAAACTTCCCTTACTTATGAGGGAGAAAGAGAAATGGGTTGCTTTCTGATGGACGGCTCCAGAAAATGAGTAAAAGTGAACACAGAATAGCTCATCTTTCCCATTGTTGGATCAATACAACTATGTTTTCTATGGAACAAACTAGGTATTCCCACACTAAAGTTGTGTTTTGGAAAATATATTAGCAAGTTAGTCCATAAGTAAACTAACTACTAGGGATGCCACAATTCTCAATATAATATTGAACTGTTCGGTACGGCATTCACGGTTCAATACGCGCTTGTGAATTGCGTTTTTTTCGGTTTCGCATTTAATTAATTATTTTTCTACAAATTCTATCATTTGCCTCCATCCCAATATACTGAACAACGCGACATTCATTCACATCACATTTTAGTGGTGGAGTTATACTCACGGGACACTATAGTTATTCACAATCACCAAAGTTCATTATTTGCATGCGTTTTAAAGGCTTGCCGGTTTCATTCGCGTGCGCGGTTTTAACATGCGCTTTTCAGAGCGCGCGCACTAAACGCCTGTCAAACACGTGATTACTGGACTAAGTAGTCGTCTTATTGCGCTAATACTGTCAAATACACACAAGGTTAACATAAACACAGTCGGTTATGTCTAAAGTGAAAGTAAAATCGCAATCGTGTCTGTATATTAGATGCACGCAGGTCTTAAATTGACAACAGGGCAGAAGTGAATACGCGGTCCTTAAAGGGACAGTTCACCTATAAAATGATGTCATTATTTACTCACTCTAATATTGTTTCAAACCTGTATTCATTTCTCGATGACAGAATTTTCATTTTTGAGTGAAATATCCCTTTAATGTTAATACAACAACAAAAGACAAAGAGAAAATCACTCACTGCTCTTGACTGAAAAACTAATACTAAGAATCAGTGTATGTTTTATAGTGAAGTCTATGTAGTGTTTTATTTTTACATTCATTCATTCAATTTCATACTTAAATGCTGTTGTACAGCTCTGAGCTGCCAGTGTAAATCTTTATATATATTTATTTTATATTATACAATACACTAGGAATGTGTACAAGGGTTTTTTAAGTAAAGCTTTAAGTTTAAGTAAGGTTTTTCAATTATTTTAAGAAAAATAAAGAAAGAGTATTGCAATAAAAAAAGTATTTTTTCTCCTTAACCTCTTGCTGTTCCTGTCGCCTAAGAATAGAATAACAAAAAATGTATGTGACAAGCCATCAGAACCGAACCGAACCGAACCGAAAACCGTGGTTAAAAACAGAGGTATGTATTGAACCGTGGACTAACTGTATTGTTGCATCCCTACTAACTACCATCTTGTATATTACAAATATCGTTGACTCTTTGACAGTGTTGGGGGTAACGCAAATTATGTAATCAGATTACTTTTTCAAGGAACGAGTAAAAATAAGTAACACAAGTTGCTTTGTTTTCTCATGTATTGGCCATACGCGTCCTCAAAAGTGAAGCCAAAGCGTTTTGTTCACCCCCCTGGTGGCTGGCTGCAGTATAGCTCATAAACCCCGCCCCCTCCATTTAACCAAATGAGACGTGAACTAAAAAAATCACCAGACTCATGGTCCAAAAGGGTTGTCCCTATAGTCTCTTAATGAGTCATGAGTGTGTTTTGGACGTAACGTGCAATAAACCATTCAGAGTCTCATCTCCCTTTCCCTTTAAAAGCCATTTGCGCTCGCACTATGGCGGATTCGCTATTTACATGGAAAGACTGAACGCTTCTCCAGAGAGGAATCCTTTTATTTTTAATATTTGGCATGTGTTTGCTGCGCGTTGTGCACCGCCTATAGGCTCATATTACTAACACACCCTTTAAATAACACTAAAAATACTGCACTATTGACAACACTGTTTGTGTTGGTCAATCGTTTTCAGTTCCTCAAAATAGCAACACTCCAACAATGCTCCTGAACACACCTGGTTTTCAGACCAGACGCCCATGGGTGAACAGATGGGCGGCAGTGCATTTGCTATTTAAACAACGTGACGCTGGAGGTGAAAATGAGAACTGCGTCCGGCTGAAACTAGCAAAAAACACCTGCATCGCGCCTGTGTATAATCGGGCCCAACGTGTTAATTTTCCCAGTAAGTTTGGTTTTAGTTAGTTATCTGATGCTATAAAACGGGGTGTAACATCATGATTGACAGCTGTGCAAACCTGCAATAATTAAAAGCTAAATTACAGAAATATACTTTATGTATTTAATCTCACTTTATTAAGCAATGTCTCTGCTGCTGACCTTCGATGAACTAATTCAACCGCACAAATAAGCAAAAATAACTTTAGATACACATCATATTTGTTTCATTTTTTTGCTGAAGTAAGAGTGTTGAACTTCTTCTGCGATTCAGAATGGCAGCACAGCTGAAAGGTTTGAGCGGCGCCCTCTACAGTACAGGTGTGAATTTGCATTTCCTTCAGCCTGAGGCTTATTTATTTCACTTTTGGTGTGAAAGGGCCTTTGCATTTGCCATAAAAAACAAACAAGCAAGCCCAGCCCAGGTGAGAAAAAGTAACACAAAATTAATGTGACGCATTACTTTCCATATTTCCATTTCCATTTGCTTATTCGTATGGTTGAATTGGATCATCGAAAGTCAGCGGCAAAGACATCGCTTAATAAAGTGAGATTAAATACATAAAGTACATTTGTGTAATTTAACATATTTAATTATTGCAGGTTCGTGTAATATTCTGACTTTGCATTTCACTGGTTTGATTCATTTTAAGGAAGTAATTAGTTACTTTTTAGGGAGTAATGCAATATTGTAACACAATACTTTATCGCTTTAGTGTCTGGTAAATGCATAGATGTGAATGAAATCTTAAGGATTTTTAGATGCAGTGTCCCACAGTTGTAAGTATAATCTGGATTTGCTATGAAATAATAGTAGCCTAAACACAATTAGAAATTAATATACAATATATATTATATAATCAGTGTTTAAATAAGTATTAATTACTCTCTCGTATTGCATTACTTACTTTCTAAATCCCATTTCAACCTCGGCCAGTTGAACAATACTAAGATAGACTCTTAATTCTTTCAAATAAATAATATAAAATTGCATAAATTATTCATGAGCTGACCGTGTTAAAAACATTATAACATTGGACATTACATTTTGATGTTAAATCAACTATTGCTTTGCATAGAATTGTTCTATAGTCTCTACAGTATTTAATGCAATTACATTAGAAGTAACTGTAACTAAATTACAAAAAAATGAAGAGTAATCCCTTACTTTACTTTTTCAAGGGGAAAGTAGTTACTTAGTAATGCATTACACCCAGCACTTTATATAATAATATATACAATATGACTGTAAATAAATAGTAATAATAGTAAAAAAGTAAGTAAAATAATATACACGATTTTCCCCAAATTACCATACTATAGTTTGCATTAGAGTTATATTGCTTTTGAACTCTTCTCGGGATGTTAAAACCTTTAGCGTTGTTGTAGTCACAGTTACTAATGCACAGCTCAAGGTTAGGGATGTCTACTATCCCGAAAGAGCTGAGGTATGTTCACGGCGCTCTAATAATAGCACAGCAACAGATGCGGTACGAGGTGTAAAGGCTCTCTGAATCACAAGACATGGCTGATCGATAGAGCAGATACTTGCTAAACCACAAGAAATGTGATCGTGGATGGATGTAGGAATGATGGGAAAATCAGTGCTCGGGATTTCTTGCAGCAGCCTCACTCATATAAGAAAACAAGTTTTGTCATAAAAACATAACTAGGCCAATAAAACCCTAGAATTTAATTCATGGTTTAAGTGAATTATTCAGATGAGGTGAATCAAATGACCTGTTCGGTGTGCATTTAGTCATTATTTGTATGCACATTTGCTGGATTATACATTTTAAATACACTTTGTGAATATTTTTTTGTATATTTGTTTATGCAATACCCCAAAAATTTTATAAATATGAGTGGATGGACACGTGTTCTTTGATATGTGACGATAGATTTAAAAAAAAAGTAATTTTACATTAAATACTACATGAATTTGCATGCACATTTGTAACATATTATTTGGGGAAAAATAACTTATTTTATTTATTTATTTTGATAATTTCCATCAAGCATTTTTTATTCAATAGCCCAAACTTTGAATACAAATGAGTGACGGACACCAGGCTATTGTTATTTTTGTTATTATACTATTGTTATATATTTGACTGGTGCAAAATAAAATAATGCCTGTTATTTTACATTAAAAAAAATTGCATGCATTTTTAATACACATTTTGAAAATGTTATAAAAAAAAATAAAAAAAAATAAAAATTATATATATATATATATTATTATTATTATTTTTTATTTTTACGTTCGGCATTTTTTATGCAATACTCAAAATCTTTTATAAAAATCAGTGGATGGACACCATTTTAAGAAAATGCATGCATTTTTATTACAAATTTTATTAAAAAATATATTTTATTTGTTACATGTGTCTATATATTTTATTTTTAATGTTATTTTATTTTATTATTTTATTTATTTTAATTTCAGCATTTTGTTGTTGTTGTTTGATATTTTAAAAAAATAAAATAATGTCTGTTATTTTACATTGCATGCATTTATAATACACATTTTGAACATTTTATTTAAAAAAATATTTTATTTCTAATATATCAATTTAATTTAATTGAATTCAATTCAGCATTTTTTTATGCAATACCCAAAATATTAATAAAAATTAGTGGACACCAGACTGTTGTTATATTTGCTTGAAAATAAATATTATAAATATTATTTTACATTTTAAGAAAATGCATGCATTTTTAATACACATTTTATTAAAAAATATATTTTATTTGTAATATATGTCTATATATTTTATTTGTATTATTATTTTATTCCATTTTATCATTTTAATTTCTATCCAGCATTTTTTTAATGCAAAATTTTAATAAAAATGAGTGCCGGACACCAGGCTATTGTTATTGTTGTTTGATATTTGACTGTTAAAAATAAAATAATGTCTGTTATTTGACTTTTTTTTTTTTATTGCATGCATTTTTATTCCACATTTTATTTTAAAAATATATTTTTATTTGATTTGATTTATTTCCATCCAGCATTTTTTTTATGCAATTCTCAAAATTGTAATAAAAATGAGCATTGTTTGAGAGCATATGCATTAAGATTTCCAAAGAGAATAAAAACTTTGCATGACTGTTTTTTCAGGCCCTCTGAACCGTGGTTGTATGGAAAGAGCGGCGAGAAGATTCCTCATCTTTGGTGTTTCACGGACGAGTTTGAACAACACGAGGGTGAGTAAACCAGTGTAAATCTGCGTGAACTGTCCCTTTAAGGCATTTGTCGGGCGTGGGGTCCAGCACTGGGCCCAGTAAAGCGGCTGAGTTGGGTTGTCAGGTGCTGTTGGCAGAGGTTAGCGCTCTGCTTTAATAACAGGATGCAGCTGCTCTCCTTCATGAGCGCGCCAGACTGACTCAGTGCGGCCTGACCAGAGAGATGGCCCATAAGTCTTTCCTGGCCTGTCACTAAATAGCTTTTCACATTGTATCAGTTACAGGGAACTAAGGAAACTCTGGCGTTAACAAGGCTAGTTTGGCGCGGCTGAAAACGGTTCAATTCAGGCTATGCGTCCTGCGCTGTTCGTGGGACAATGTGCATCTATTGGGCATTGTCTCGCACAGCTTTGACAAATACGGTGAACATTTGGGGAAATCATGAACAAATGACGTGGAAGCAGTTGTTTGAATGATAGCGGGGAGGAAATCAGAGCGAGCCGGATTCCTTCGGCTATTGTGTGACTGTACTCGGGAACCCGATCTGACCTTCATTGATTGATCAGTGCTTTGAAGACTGCGCTCAGAAACGCTCTGGAGTGTCCAGATCCTGAGCATCTGCTCTGCCAGGCTCACTGTAATGACACACATTGTTTAGTTGTGTTGCTGTAGTGCGGCTCACTTGATGTTTACACCACCGGATACACCCTGACGGTACACATACATTGTTTTGTAAAGAGGCCAAAGTGAAGAAATGGGATTAAATGGATTAAAATGTCACATGACCGGTTTGATGTGCATTTTGGTTAAATGTGTTTCCATCGAAGTTTATGCACCTGCCAAGAAAATAATGTCATAAAAGTTTAAATATTTGTTTCTTAATGAATGCAATTTTATTTGAATACTAAATTACTTATTTTTTATTTGTTTCTAATACAGTATTTTATTTATGCAATACACCACTTAGTATTTTTGTTTGTTATTTTACTTCGGATAAAATAAAATAAAATGTCATTTTACAACAACAACAAAAAAAATATATGTATGTATATATATATATATATATATATACATACGTTTTTAATGAATTTTTTTAACTAACATTTTATTTAATTATATTTTTTATTTTTTATTTGATTTGTTTCTAATTCAGCATTTTTATGCGATACCCCAAAATTTGAATACAAATAAGTCGATAGACTTGTATAATATATGTAATTTTACAAAAAAATTATACATACGCTTTTAATGCATACTTTGATTTTTTTTTAAATACATTTTTAACTATTTTATTTGATTAGTATTTTAAAATAATCAAAGCACATTTATAAAAACAAAAACATATATATATTTTTTTTATTAACTTTATTTAATTTATTTTGTATTTTTTATTAGATTTTTTTCAAATCTAGCATTTTTATACAATACCCCCCCCCCCCCAAAAAAAAAAGTGGATAGACTAGAATTGTATAATATAATTATGTAGTTTTACAAATATATATATATATATATACACACTCACACACTTTTAAAGCACATTTATAAAAACAAAAACATTTGATTTAATTCAGTGTTTGATTTTGATTTGACTTGTTTCTAATCCCGCATTTTTATGCAATACCCCAATTTCTTTTAATAAAAATAAGTGGATAGACTTGTATAATATGTAAACAAAATATACATATATATATATATTTTTTTTTAATTATTATTATTTGTTTCAATTCCAATTTTTTTATAAACATAAGTGGATATAGACGGAAGTAAGTAAAAGGACATTGAATATTGTCATTATCATTGTTTTATAGTCTCATCTAATGATGGATTGACTGCTTTGTGTCTGTGTGATCTCTTCTCAGGGATTTTAGGAGAAACATCAGAGATGAAGCTGAACCAGCTCCCACTGCACTGGAAGACTCCGGTTTTATGTTACGTCGCATTGGTAAATTTACATTATTGACATTTTATTTACAAATATAATTTATTACATACAACATTTTCACTGTTGTTGAAGTCTGGCCTCAAACTCACTGCTGATTGGTTACTGAATAGTCGGCGTCCTGAACATTTCTATAGTTAATTCTTCCAGGCATGTGATGCATGTTCCTGCTGTATCGCAGTATGGATTTCTTACATGCACTCCCACATCACGATTTTTAAATATTTTTGATTGAATCCGTCTTTCCTGCTCACCGAGGCTGCACTGATTCTTAACTGTCACCGTCCCGTCACCTGGTGCTCTTTTTTTGATCGCCTTTTTTTCGTATCATATATTTGAGTAATTATCATCAATTAGGTATCATTCGAAAGCTTATGAACTAAAAATTCATCCTGTGAAAACCGTTTTGAAATTGGACGTTGCGTTACCATGGAAATGGTACTTTAAATTCTTCTAGCGGGCTCCTCCCCCTAGTGGGCAGTGTCATGTTTCATATTACAACATTTATTTTAACTACTTTATAATCAAAATCTTTTCTAATCTTGACAAAACACATATCGTCGGAAAGGTCTGAGTCTCAAGGGTCCATATTTGGTGACTGTTTTGTGATCGAAGTGACAGAAAATTACAGGAAAATGCATCAAAAAAACAATCAATGGAATTTAGATGACACCCGGTGGCTATTTTTGGTACAGCGCCTAAACAAAATCTCATGGGAACTTCAATTTTTGAGATATCAACTTCAAATTTGGAACAGAACTTGGTTACACATATGGCTTTGATTTTATAGTAATTTTAGATTAAAACATTTTGTAAAATATATATTTTATATAAAATAAAAAATATTTAGTACAGTATTTTTTATTTACAGTGAATTTAAACTTCCATAACTTTTTCATACTTTCATATTTTGCCTTCACTTCAGCAATAATCTGCGGAGTGTCTGCTTTAAAACAAGACCAAATTTAGGTCTATATTCCAAAGCATTCTTGAATTACAGCCCTTTAAAGGATTAGTTCACTTTTAAATAAACTTTTGCTGATAATTTACTCACCCTGATGTCATCCAAGATGTCCATGTCTTTCTTTCTAAAGTCGAAAAGAAATTAAGGTTTTTGATGAAAACATTCCAGGATTGTTCTCCATATAATGGACTTCAGTGGGACCCAAACGGTTCAAGGTCCAAATGACAGTTTCAGTGCAGCTTCAAAGGGCTTTAAACGACACCAGATGATGAACAGTGTTGGGAATAACGGCGTTATAGATAAACGGCGTTACTAACGGAATTACTTTTTTCAGTAACGAGTAATCAAACGAATTACTGTTTCTTCCGTTACAACGCCGTTAGCGTTACTGAGGGAAAAAAATTCGGCGTTACTATAATTGAGCTCATTGAAGCGGTTTTCATCCGAACAGGCTCTCTGTCAGTCGGACCTGCAACGCGCAACGCGCGCGCGTTGATAGGTTGAGTTCACACACACACCTATGACGCACACGCATATGCCCAGTCAGCGATGGCAGTCCAACGACTTCAAAGGTAGCTTTCGCAAACTGAAAGTATTAACGCTACTTTTCCCTCGTTGAGGTGAAAGGTAAGAATGTTTATTGTAACGTGCAGTTTATGCCCAAGAAGAAAGAGTCTCTCCTCGTCGGTGGAAAGTAATTCTATTTCTAATCTAATGAAGCCTCACGTCATCACAGCCACAACATTAGTGGCTAAAAACCCAGGTGATAACGTGAGCTCCACTACCAGAGGAGTAGTAAAGAAGTACTGATACTATTTACACAATATTTACACTATAGTAGGTCTACTGATAATATTTACACAATATGTACACTATAGTAGGTCTACTGATACTATTTACACAATATTTACACTATAGTAGGTCTACTGATAATATTTACACAATATGTACACTATAGTAGGTCTACTGATAATATTTACAATAATATATTGAATTTGACAGGTGTCTCTCACATTGTCCCACAGCAACATTACAATAGTGTAGCTACATTAATGTACAATGTTTTATAATAATAATTTATTCTATTTAGTGTCCAATTCATTCATTTAACATATTTAATATTGGGGGCATCCAAGTTATTTGACATATTTGAACATTTGAAGGAAAAAAAAAGTAACACATTAGTTACTTTCCCTGGTAATTAGTTACTTTTATAATGATGTAACTCAGTTACTAACTCAGTTACTATTTGTAAGAAGTAACTAGTAACTATAACTAATTACTTTTTTAAAGTAACGTGCCCAACACTGATGATGAATAAGGGTCTTATCTAGCCAAACCATCAGTTTCTGCGAGAAACCTTAACTTCCGGCAAGTAAGGTCAAATACGAGCGTGGCCATAGATATATCGATCATAGATGCCTCATTCTACTGATCCGTGCAGGCACTAATGAGGCATCTACGTATACATCTATAACCACGCTCGTATTTTGACCTCACTTAGCGGAAGTTATGGCGGAGCTCAGAGACGATCACGTTCATCTGATAAGAGGTAAAATAATAGCATAAATACTGCTGGGTTTCTCTCAGAAACTGATGGTTTGTCTAGATAAGACCCTTATTTATCGTCTGGTGTCGTTTAAAGCCCTTTGAAGCTGCACTGAAACTGTCATTTGGACCTTAAACCGTTTGGAGTCCATTGAAGTCCATTATATGGAGAAAAACCCTGGACTATTTTCATCCAAAACCTTAATTTCTTTTCGACTGCAGAAAGAAAGACATGGACATCTTGGATGACATGGGGGTGAGTAAATGATCAGCAAAAGTTTATTTAAAAGGGAACTAATCCTTTAAGTTTGGATAGTGCATTTTCATGTGTATTCTCAAAAAGGGGGATGACAGTTAAGGGGTTAAGTAAAAATACAGTAAAATCAGTAATATTGTGAAATATGATTACTATTTAAAGTAAGTGTTTTCGATGTGAATATACTGTCAAATGTAATTTATTTCTGTGATCAAAGCTGTATTTTCAGCATCATTACTCCAGGGATTTCACATCTGTGTGTGGCTGTTTTGAGATGCACACTCGTGTGTTTTACCTTCTCGCTGCGTTCGCCCTCCATGCCCTGCTGTAACTCATGCGAGGTCACGCAGGGGTCAAACAGCCAGACACAAGCCTGGCGCAGTCCGTCCCGTCCCGCACATCTGTAACAGGAGCTGTTGGCATATAAAAATAGCAGCTTCAGGGCCCCTGCCCTGGGAACCCGGGGGCCGGTCCTGCCCTATTTAGCATCTGCCGAGCAAACTCAGCTGTCTGGATTCCTCACGTCTGCATCGCCACATTATGGAAACACAAGAAATCGGTTAGCAATAGTACACTCAAAAAAATTATTTTATGATGCTGTTCACTTTATTTAAGCAATTCATCTTGATTTAACACCATTATATTAGGTTTCTGGTTCAAATGTAATTGATTCATGTTAAACCGTTACTCTTTGACATAACTTGATGTTTTCATTTTGAAATAACATGTTTCAATCAAGTAACCCAAAGAAATAAGACTTTCACTTCCCATCATGCTTTGCAAAGGGGCTGAATTCGGATACTAAATGTTTAAATAAAGTGTAATTTGATGCATTTTTAACAAGATGAGAAAAGTGAGAGACTTTTTAATGCTTAATGTTTGGTTATGTTGGTATTTAAAAGTTTGTGTTATGTTAGCGTTTTTGGAGGTTACCATTGGGTGAAGTGTAGAGCGTGTGCTTAATATTTAACATGTGTTTAATATATGTGTATAATAATCAGTGTTTAATATTAATTACATCAATCATATAAACATATAACATTATAATATTAATTTAATAATTATTATTTAGAATTTAAATATTAAATAGAATATTTTATTACATTACTCTGTTAAACTTAATAAAATATACTATTAATTTAATAATTATTCATTTGTATTTAAATATTAAATAAAAGCTTTAAATAAATAATTAAAATAATTATTTGTTTAATTCAATATTTTTTATTACATTATTATAAATGTAAAACTTAATAAATATCATATTCATTTAATAGTTATTTAATATTTAAATATTTAATACAAAATTAAAAAAATTATTACATTACTCTGTTAAACTTAATAAAATATAATATGAATTTAATAGTTATATTGAATATTTCAATATTTAATAAAAAAATTACTACATTGCTCTAATGTTAAACTTAAGAAATTAAAATCGTATTAATTGAATAATTATTTAGAATTTAAATATTAAATCAAATATTTAAATGAATAATTAAAATAATTTAAATATTGTTATTACATTACTCTAATGTTAAACTTAATCATATTAGTTTAATAATAGTATTTTGTTTTTTAATATTCTTTTCACAATAAAATATTCAATAAAATATTTAATACATAATAAAAATAATTATTTAATTAAACATTTTTAATACATTACTCTAATGATAAACGTAATATAATATTAATTTAATTAAAATTTAGTATTTAAAAGATTTAAATGAATAATTAAAATAATTGTTTATTTAATTAAATATTTTGATTACATTACTCTAATTTTATACTTAATCAAATATAATATTAATTTAATAATTATTATTTAGTATTTAAATATAAAATAAAATATTTAAATAAATAATTAAAATACTTAAATTAAATATCTGTAGTACATTACTCTAATTTTAATCTTAAAAAAATAGAATATTTAAATATTAATATTTTGTAGGATTTTTGTGTTGTGTTTATAGAGGCCTGGCAGAAGCAATGGGAGAAGGCGGGTTGGGATTGGGAAATGACCCACATGTCCCGCATGTGCATCGCCCACCAACAGATTATTGGCTTTTTGTCTTGCAGAGACGGATCCTTTACCCAGATCTGAGCTCAGCTGAAGAGAACATCAGCAGATAATGAAGAAGAAGAAGAAGAAGAAGAAGAAGAAGACTCTTCATTACAGATGCAGACGGACATGAGTCTGAGCCCTTCAGGGCAAATGCACACTGAAAACTTCTTTCTTCTTTCACTCATGCCTTTCTCTATATTTACTCTGCTTTTACCCTTAAATTGATTCCCTTTTCAAATCAAAGTTCAGTTCCACTCTCCATATTTAATAATGTTTTGTCATCAAACTTGAGTTTCGACCCACAGGAGCTGCGGACGCCACTGAAGACTCTTTCTCGTAATTTAGTGTTCGTGTACATTTAATTTTTTATATTTCCTGTTTTCACTTTCATTTTGGTTAATGTTTTAGCAATTTTGTTGCATATTTTTGTAATTTGTATTAGACTTTTTCTCTCTCAATAGCGAGTTTATTTCTCAAAATTCTGACTTTTTTTTCCTCACAATTTTGAGTTTATTTCTTTTTTTCTCACAATTATGAGTTTATTTCTCATAAATATGACTTTTCTCACAATTTTGAGTTTATTTCTCACAATTTTAAAAATATTTCTCACAATTTTGAGTTTATTTCTCACAATTTTACTAATTTTCTCACAATTTTGAGTTTATTTCTTTTTTTCTCACAATTATGAGTTTATTTCTCATAAATATGACTTTTCTCACAATTTTGAGTTTATTTCTCACAGTTTTAAAAATATTTCTCACAATTTTGAGTTTATTTCTCACAATTTTACTAATTTTCTCACAATTTTGAGTTTATTTCTCACAAATTTGAGTTTATTTCTCACAATTTTACTAATTTTCTCACAATTGTTAGTTTATTTCTCACAATTTTAAAAATTCTCACAATTTTGAGTTTATTTCTCACAATTTTACAAATTTTTTTCACAATTTTTAGTTTATTTCTCACAATTTTACAAATTTTCTCACAATTGAGTTTATTTCTCACAATTTTACAAATTTTCTCACAATTTTGAGTTTATTTCTCACAATTTTACAAATTTTCTCACAATTTTGAGTTTATTTCTCACAATTTTACAAATTTTCTCCAAATTTTACTAATTTTCTCACAATTTCGAGTTTATTCTCACAATTTTGAGTTTATTTCTCACTATTTTACTAATTTTCTCCAAATTTTACTAATTTTCTCACAATTTTGAGTATATTTCTCACAATTTTACTAATTTTCTCACAATTTTGAGTTTATTTCTCACAATTTTAAAAATTCTCACAAATTTTAGTTTATTTCTCACAATTTTACTAATTTTCTCACAATTTTACTAATTTTCTCACAATTTTGAGTTTATTTCTCACAAATTTGAGTTTATTTATCACAATTTTGAGTTTATTTCTCACAATTTTACAAATTTTCTCACAATTTTGAGTTTATTTCTCACAATTTTAAAAAAATCTCACAATTTTTAGTTTATTTCTCACAATTTTACACATTTTCCCACAATTGAGTTTATTTCTCACAATTTTGAGTATATTTCTCACAATTTTACTAATTTCCTCACAATTTTGAGTTTATTTCTCACAATTTTACAAATTTTTTCACAATTTTGAGTTTATTTCTCACAATTTTAAAAAAAATTCTCACAATTTTGAGTTTATTTCTCACTATTTTACAAATTTTCTCAAAATTTTACAAATTTTCTCACAATTGAGTTTATTTCTCACAATTTTACTAATTTTCTCACAATTTTGAGTTTATTTCTCACAAATTTGAGTTTATTTCTCACAATTTTACTAATTTTCTCACAATTTTGAGTTTATTTCTCACAATTTTACAAATTCTCACAATTTCACAATTTTACAAATTTTTTCACAATTTTTAGTTTATTTCTCACAATTTTACAAATTTTCTCACAATTGAGTTTATTTCTCACAATTTTACTAATTTTCTCACAATTTTGAGTTTATTTCTCACAATTTTACAAATTTTTTCACAATTTTTAGTTTATTTCTCACAATTTTACAAATTTTCTCACAATTGAGTTTATTTCTCACAATTTTACAAATTTTCTCACAATTTTGAGTTTATTTCTCACAAATTTGAGTTTATTTCTCACAATTTTACTAATTTTCTCACAATTGTTAGTTAATTTCTCACAATTTTAAAAATTCTCACAATTTTGAGTTTATTTCTCACAATTTTACAAATTTTTTCACAATTTTTAGTTTATTTCTCACAATTTTACAAATTTTCTCACAATTGAGTTTATTTCTCACAATTTTACAAATTTTCTCACAATTTTGAGTTTATTTCTCACAATTTTACAAATTTTCTCACAATTTTGAGTTTATTTCTCACAATTTCGAGTTTATTCTCACAATTTTGAGTTTATTTCTCACTATTTTACTAATTTTCTCCAAATTTTACTAATTTTCTCACAATTTTGAGTATATTTCTCACAATTTTACTAATTTTCTCACAATTTTGAGTTTATTTCTCACAATTTTAAAAATTCTCACAAATTTTAGTTTATTTCTCACAATTTTACTAATTTTCTCACAATTTTGAGTTTATTTCTCACAAATTTGAGTTTATTTATCACAATTTTGAGTATATTTCTCACAATTTTACTAATTTTCTCACAATTTTGAGTTTATTTCTCACAATTTAAAAAAAATCTCACAATTTTTAGTTTATTTCTCACAATTTTACAAATTTTCCCACAATTGAGTTTATTTCTCACAATTTTGAGTATATTTCTCACAATTTTACTAATTTCCTCACAATTTTGAGTTTATTTCTCACAATTTTAAATTTTTTTTCACAATTTTGAGTTTATTTCTCACAATTTAAAAAAAAATTCTCACAATTTTGAGTTTATTTCTCACTATTTTACAAATTTTCTACTAATTTTCTCACAATTTTGAGTTTATTTCTTTTTTTCTCACAATTATGAGTTTATTTCTCATAAATATGACTTTTCTCACAATTTTGAGTTTATTTCTCACAGTTTTAAAAATATTTCTCACAATTTTGAGTTTATTTCTCACAATTTTACTAATTTTCTCACAATTTTGAGTTTATTTCTCACAAATTTTAGTTTATTTCTCACAATTTTACAAATTTTCTCACAATTGAGTTTATTTCTCACAATTTTACAAATTTTCTCACAATTTTGAGTTTATTTCTCACAATTTTACAAATTTTCTCACAATTTTGAGTTTATTTCTCACAATTTTACAAATTTTCTCACAATTTCGAGTTTATTCTCACAATTTTGAGTTTATTTCTCACTATTTTACTAATTTTCTCCAAATTTTACTAATTTTCTCACAATTTTGAGTATATTTCTCACAATTTTACTAATTTTCTCACAATTTTGAGTTTATTTCTCACAATTTTAAAAATTCTCACAAATTTTAGTTTATTTCTCACAATTTTACTAATTTTCTCACAATTTTACTAATTTTCTCACAATTTTGAGTTTATTTCTCACAAATTTGAGTTTATTTATCACAATTTTGAGTTTATTTCTCACAATTTTACAAATTTTCTCACAATTTTGAGTTTATTTCTCACAATTTTAAAAAAATCTCACAATTTTTAGTTTATTTCTCACAATTTTACACATTTTCCCACAATTGAGTTTATTTCTCACAATTTTGAGTATATTTCTCACAATTTTACTAATTTCCTCACAATTTTGAGTTTATTTCTCACAATTTTACAAATTTTTTCACAATTTTGAGTTTATTTCTCACAATTTAAAAAAAAATTCTCACAATTTTGAGTTTATTTCTCACTATTTTACAAATTTTCTCCAAATTTTACAAATTTTCTCACAATTGAGTTTATTTCTCACAATTTTACTAATTTTCTCACAATTTTGAGTTTATTTCTCACAAATTTGAGTTTATTTCTCACAATTTTACTAATTTTCTCACAATTTTGAGTTTATTTCTCACAATTTTACAAATTCTCACAATTTTGAGTTTATTTCTCACAATTTTACAAATTTTTTCACAATTTTTAGTTTATTTCTCACAATTTTACAAATTTTCTCACAATTGAGTTTATTTCTCACAATTTTACTAATTTTCTCACAATTTTGAGTTTATTTCTCACAATTTTACAAATTCTCACAATTTTGAGTTTATTTCTCACAATTTTACAAATTTTTTCACAATTTTTAGTTTATTTCTCACAATTTTACAAATTTTCTCACAATTGAGTTTATTTCTCACAATTTTACTAATTTTCTCACAATTTTGAGTTTATTTCTCACAATTTTACAAATTTTTTCACAATTTTTAGTTTATTTCTCACAATTTTACAAATTTTCTCACAATTGAGTTTATTTCTCACAATTTTACAAATTTTCTCACAATTTTGAGTTTATTTCTCACAAATTTGAGTTTATTTCTCACAATTTTACTAATTTTCTCACAATTGTTAGTTAATTTCTCACAATTTTAAAAATTCTCACAATTTTGAGTTTATTTCTCACAATTTTACAAATTTTTTCACAATTTTTAGTTTATTTCTCACAATTTTACAAATTTTCTCACAATTGAGTTTATTTCTCACAATTTTACAAATTTTCTCACAATTTTGAGTTTATTTCTCACAATTTTACAAATTTTCTCACAATTTTGAGTTTATTTCTCACAATTTCGAGTTTATTCTCACAATTTTGAGTTTATTTCTCACTATTTTACTAATTTTCTCCAAATTTTACTAATTTTCTCACAATTTTGAGTATATTTCTCACAATTTTACTAATTTTCTCACAATTTTGAGTTTATTTCTCACAATTTTAAAAATTCTCACAAATTTTAGTTTATTTCTCACAATTTTACTAATTTTCTCACAATTTTGAGTTTATTTCTCACAAATTTGAGTTTATTTATCACAATTTTGAGTATATTTCTCACAATTTTACTAATTTTCTCACAATTTTGAGTTTATTTCTCACAATTTAAAAAAAATCTCACAATTTTTAGTTTATTTCTCACAATTTTACAAATTTTCCCACAATTGAGTTTATTTCTCACAATTTTGAGTATATTTCTCACAATTTTACTAATTTCCTCACAATTTTGAGTTTATTTCTCACAATTTTACAAATTTTTTCACAATTTTGAGTTTATTTCTCACAATTTAAAAAAAAATTCTCACAATTTTGAGTTTATTTCTCACAATTTTACTAATTTTCTCACAATTTTGAGTTTATTTCTCACAAATTTGAGTTTATTTCTCACAATTTTACTAATTTTCTCACAATTTTGAGTTTATTTCTCACAATTTTACAAATTCTCACAATTTTGAGTTTATTTCTCACAATTTTACAAATTTTTTCACAATTTTTAGTTTATTTCTCACAATTTTACAAATTTTCTCACAATTGAGTTTATTTCTCACAATTTTACTAATTTTCTCACAATTTTGAGTTTATTTCTCACAATTTTACAAATTTTCTCACAATTTTGAGTTTATTTCTCACAATTTTACTAATTTTCTCACAATTTTGAGTTTATTCTCAAAATTGTACAAATTTTTTCACAATTTTGAGTTTATTTCTCACAATTTTACAAATTTTCTCACAATTTTGAGTTTATTTCTCACAATTTTACAAATTTTCTCACAATTTTGAGTTTATTTCTCACAATTTTGAGTTTATTTCTCACAATTTTACTAATTTTCTCCTAATTTTACTAATTTTCTCACAATTGAGTTTATTTCTCACAATTTTACTAATTTTCTCACAATTTTTAGTTTATTTCTCACAATTTTACAAATTTTCTCACAATTGAGTTTATTTCTCACAATTTTACTAATTTTCTCACAATTTTGAGTTTATTTCTCACAATTTTACAAATTTTCTCACAATTTTGAGTTTATTTCTCACAATTTTACTAATTTTCTCACAATTTTGAGTTTATTCTCAAAATTGTACAAATTTTCTCACAATTTTGAGTTTATTTCTCACAATTTTACAAATTTTCTCACAATTTTGAGTTTATTTCTCACAATTTTACAAATTTTCTCACAATTTTGAGTTTATTTCTCACAATTGAGTTTATTTCTCACAATTTTACTAATTTTCTCACAATTTCGAGTTTATTTCTCACAATTTTACAAATTTTTTCACAATTTTTAGTTTATTTCTCAAAATTTTACAAATTTTCTCACAATTTTGAGTTTATTTCTCACAATTTTACAAATTTTTTCACAATTTTGAGTTTATTTCTCACTATTTTACAAATTTTCTACAAATTTTCTCACAATTGAGTTTATTTCTCACAATTTTACTAATTTTCTCACAATTTTGAGTTTATTTCTCACAAATTTGAGTTTATTTCTCACAATTTTACTAATTTTCTCACAATTTTGAGTTTATTTCTCACATTTTTACAAATTCTCACAATTTTGAGTTTATTTCTCACAATTTTACAAATTTTTTCACAATTTTTAGTTTATTTCTCACAATTTTACAAATTTTCTCACAATTGAGTTTATTTCTCACAATTTTACTAATTTTCTCACAATTTTGAGTTTATTTCTCACAATTTTACAAATTTTCTCACAATTTTGAGTTTATTTCTCACAATTTTACAAATTTTCTCACAATTTTGAGTTTATTCTCAAAATTGTACAAATTTTTTCACAATTTTGAGTTTATTTCTCACAATTTTACAAATTTTCTCACAATTTTGAGTTTATTTCTCACAATTTTACAAATTTTCTGACAATTTTGAGTTTATTTCTCACAATTTTGAGTTTATTTCTCACAATTTTACTAATTTTCTCCTAATTTTACTAATTTTCTCACAATTGAGTTTATTTCTCACAATTTTACTAATTTTCTCACAATTTTTAGTTTATTTCTCACAATTTTACAAATTTTCTCACAATTGAGTTTATTTCTCACAATTTTACTAATTTTCTCACAATTTTGAGTTTATTTCTCACAATTTTACTAATTTTCTCACAATTTTGAGTTTATTTCTCACAATTTTACTAATTTTCTCACAATTTTGAGTTTATTCTCAAAATTGTACAAATTTTCTCACAATTTTGAGTTTATTTCTCACAATTTTACAAATTTTCTCACAATTTTGAGTTTATTTCTCACAATTTTACAAATTTTCTCACAATTTTGAGTTTATTTCTCACAATTGAGTTTATTTCTCACAATTTTACTAATTTTCTCACAATTTTGAGTACATTTCTCACAATTTTACAAATTTTTTCACAATTTTTAGTTTATTTCTCAAAATTTTACAAATTTTCTCACAATTGAGTTTATTTCTCACAATTTTACACATTTTTTCACAATTTTTAGTTTATTTCTCAATTTTACAAATGTTCTCACAATTAAGTTTATTTCTCACAATTTTACAAATTTTCTCACAATTTTACTAAATTTCTCACAATTTTGAGTATATTTCTCACAATTTTACTAATTTCCTCACAATTTTGAGTTTATCACAATTTAACTAATTTCCTCACAATTTTGAGTTTATCACAATTTAACAAATTTTCTCACAATTTTGAGTTTATTTCTCAAAATTTTTAGTTTATTTCTCACAATTTTACTCATTTTTTCACAAATGTGAGTTTATAATCACAATTTTACTTTTTTCTCACAATTATAAGTTTATTCGTTTATTTCTCACAATTTTACTCATTTTTTCACAAATGTGAGTTTATAATCACAATTTTACTTTTTTCTCACAATTATAAGTTTATTAGTTTATTTCTCACAATTTTACTCATTTTTTCACAAATGTGAGTTTATAATCACAATTTTACTTTTTTCTCACAATTATAAGTTTATTTCAAATTTGTGATAAGTGCTATTTTTATTTTTTATTCTGCGGAGGAAACACGCTTCCATAATTTCGTCATTTCATTTATATTTAGCAGCGGGGTTTCTTCAAGTAACACATTTTTTTTGTTGGTTTTTTTTTTGGTTATTGGTTATTTCCAGATGGGGCTCGAGCGCTGACGTCTCTCCAGCCGATCTCACTGTCCTTTGGGGTGAGGTAGTAGGTTGTATAGTTTTAGGGTGACACCCTTCCTGTTAGATAACTATACAACTTACTGTCTTTCCTGAAGAGGCTGTAATATCACCATCATCTTCCTCCTTAAACTCTGCGAAGGATGGACCGGAAAACGACCAGACAGGACTGGGTTTGGATGGATGAAGTCTCTGCACTACATCCATCAAACAAATATCAAAACTCAATTACATGATGTGCATATTAATCATGCATAGATTAGCATATGTGCTGGGATTATTTAAATGAGGAATATTTCAGGCCTCAGCATTCAGGATGTCTTTCATTTTGAACACAATCTGTGCCGTGAAGTTCATTATTTTGCAGGGTCCCCGAATGACGCTCGCTCCTGATGTTCGTACAGGGTGAGGTAGTAGGTTGTGTGGTTTCAGGGTAGTGATTTTGCCCCATCAGGAGATAACTATACAACCTACTGCCTTCCCTGGAGGGCAGCGATACGGCAGCGGGACACCAGCAGGGGGCGCTGCATCTCTCATGCCATCCTCAGGACACAGGTACATTCACATGATCAAATTAACAATACATAAACATCTATTCATAGTCCATATGCTAATGTAATCCCTAAATAAAGCAGATAAACTAAAGCCTGTTAGCTATTTTAAAAATGCATGAGCCTTATCTTCAATATATGCGTTCATTAAGTCATTTAGATATTTTGGAAGGCTGTGGGTTAAACTGTAAACATTATGAGAAATTATAAATCCCATCCATCCTGCAATATCTGTTTAAGTTGTATGTGGTGTATCAGTTGTTATTCCTGTAATAAACACTGTTAATAAATACATCTCTTGTTGCGTCTTGTTTCAAATTGCCTGAGAAAGAAAGACTACAATATTTGCACACAGCTCGTTTAATCACTATTTCCAGACTTTGCAGAATTTGAACTGAATTCAATATCATACAATTATTTTAAATCGGTAGTTTGATTGTGTAGATATATTAGACTCTAACCAGCGACATGCACATCACACACATTAGGGTTTAATGTCACATTTTGATTCTTTTGTATATAAAGATGACAAAATGAAACTTTTTTTAAATCATGAAATGTGTTTTATGTATAGATTTTATTGTTGTACTCTATGAACGTGCATCATAAACTATCTTTAAACCTTTGATGATAATCTAAAAAAAAAGTTACCATTTTTAATCAAATGTACACTTTTGTTTGTCCAATGCAAAAAAAAAAAAAAACTAATTCTGGGAATTATATATATATATATATATATATATATATATATATATATATATATATATATATATATATATATATATATATATATATATATATATATATATATATATATTAGTCCAATATATGTGTGTGTACTGTGTATAATTATTATGTATATATAAATACACACACGTGCATGCATATATTTAAGAAAAATACAAATGTTTTTATACAAAAAATTATATTTATATATAGTTTAAATTATATATACAGTATACGCATGCAAATATTTCTTAAATATATGCATGCATGAGTGTGTATTTATATATGCATAATAATTATACACAGTACACACATATTATGTTAACAAAACTTTTATTTTGGATGCGATTAATCGATTTGACAACAGCACTAATATATATGTATATAAGTACCGGTCAAAATTTGGAAACATTACTATTTTTAATGTTTTTGAAATAAGTCTCTTCTGCTCACCAAGGCTGCATTTATTTGATTAAAAATACAGAAAAAATTTTAATATTGTGAAATATTATTACAATTTAAAATAAGTGTTTTCTATGTGAATATACTGTAAAGTGTAATTTATTCCTGTCATCAAAGCTGTATTTTCAGCATCATTACTCCAGTCTTCAGTGTCACATGACCCTTCAGAAATCATTATGATATGATGATTATTATCAATGTTGGAAACTGTTGTGCTGTTTAATTTTTTTTATAACCTGTGATACTTCTTTCAGGATTCATTGGTGAATAAAAAGTTGAAAAAGAACAGCATTTATTAAATTTTCTAACAATATATGTCTTTACTTACTATCACTTTTTATCAATTTAACACATCCTTGCTGAATAAAAATATTAATATATTTCAAAAATAATAATTACTGCCCCCGAACTTTTGAACAGTAGTGTATAATATTACTGAAGATTTATATTTTTAATAAATGCTGTTCTTTTTAACTTTTTATTCATCAATGAATCCTGAAAAAAATATATAAAAAAAATAATATGAAGCAGCATAACTGTTTCCAATCAGCAAAAATAGTAATGTTTCCAAACTTTTGGTACTGTTTATACAGTATATAAGACAATTAAATCTGTTCATCATATAAAGCGATTGAGTCTCATCAGAAAATTTGGACTAAACCGCTCAATTCATATGGATTAGTTTTATGAACGTTTTGAAGCAACAAAATGGTAGTTGCGTAGCTGTCAATGGAGGGCCAGAAAGCTCTCATATTTCATCAAAAACATCTCCATTTGAGTTCTGAAGATGAACGAAGGTCTTGCTTACGTTAAAAGAGTCGACTTACGTTAAAAGAATAACCAATGATCTGCGTTCATCAATAAGTATGCGTCAAGGGTTATTACTCTTTTAGCGCAAGCGACTTGTGCACCGCTGACCGCCCGAAGTTAGTTATTTTAGTCTATAAAGTTTTAAATATGGATATTTTCCTCACACAAACATGCTACTTAACTTCAAAAGGACGTTATTAAAAGCCCAGAGCCGTGTGGAGCAGTTATATGATGGATAGATGCACTTTTATGGACTTCAAAAACGACCCATCAAGTCAATGCCATTATAAAGCTTGGATTAGCCAGGACATTTTTAATATAACTCCGATTTTATTCAACTGAACGAAGAATGTCATACACACCTAGGATGACTTGAGGGTGAGTAAATCATTGGGTAATTAAAATTTTGGGGTGAACTATCCCTTTAATGACAGAATTAATTTTTTTTGGGGTGAACTGTCCCTTTAAGAAACACGTATAATGCCCTTAATGACTTGCTTAGGGCCTTTATGTAAACACTTTTAGTGTAATTTCGACATAAACACATAAAGAGAATAACTTTATCATGCTAGTGTGTCTCGGTGGTCATTCATAAAGGCCTACCTGTATTATTGGATCACCTCAAGGCTGGGCAGATCATAAACTGGGACTGGAACACATGAACAGAGATATACACATTATTAGACAGAGGAAAAAAACATTATATAAAGCTCTGTCATGCTGTTATATCATACTGACCATGATTCAGCGTTAAATAGCAGTGTCATAATGTCAACAATTCCCTTGATTCACAGGCCGTGTGGAGCATTTGTTGCCTCCCATTTGGGGGAAAAAGCAGGAAAACTGTTTAAAAAGCACGACAGCCTTTATACTACAATATACACAAACATTTATTAGGAATGTATCTCTGCAAAATGGCGCTGAATCATCGGAAAAACTGCTGAGCTCGCTAACGTGTGTCATCATGTTAACTGTACAAGAGAGTCATGGCGCCATCTCTCGGTCACTGATGGGTATTTCTATAACTGCCTGTGGCAAATTTGGATCCAATGATACACTTTAACAGGTGATCATGCTAACTAATCATTTTCGATTTTATGTTATAAGCCTGTGCTTTATTAATAATGATTAATACCATTTTTATTGTTCTATATTATTATCTGTTATATCCCTTTATTAGTTATCAGATTGCTATATGTGTGTGTTTGTGTGTACAAGGGCTATAATTACGTTTTATGTATAATTACGACATATATATATATATATATATATATATATATATACATGTTTACAAAGAATGGTGTGAAAAGGGAAAAACATCCAGTATGCGGCAGTCCTGTGGGAGAAAATGCCTTGTTGATGCTAGAGGTCAGAGGAGAATGGGCCGACTGATTCAAGCTGATAGAAGAGCAACTTTGACTCAAATAACCACTCGTTACAACCGAGGTATGCAGCAAAGCATTTGTGAAGCCACAACACGCACAACCTTGAGGCGGATGGGCTACAACAGCAGAAGACCCCACCGGGTACCACTCATCTCCACTACAAATAGGAGAAACAGGCTACAATTTGCACGATCTCACCAAAATTGGACAGTTGAAGACTGGAAAAATGTTGCCTGGTCTGATGAGTCTCGATTTCTGTTGAGACATTCAGATGGTAGAGTCAGAATTTGGCGTAAACAGAATGAGAACATGGATCCATCATGCCTTGTTACCACTGTGCAGGCTGGTGGTGGTGGTGTAATGGTGTGGGGGATGTTTTCTTGGCACACTTTAGGCCCCTTAGTGCCAATTGGGCATTGTTTAAATGCCACGGCCTACCTGAGCATTGTTTCTGACCATGTCCATCCCTTTATGAGCACCATGTCCCCATCCTCTGATGGCTACTTCCAGCAGGATAATGCACCGTCACAAAGCTCCAATCATTTCAAATTGGTTTCTTGAACATGACAATGAGTTCACTGAACTAAAATGGCCCCCACAGTCACCAGATCTCAACCCAATAGAGCATCTTTGGGATGTGGTGGAACGGGAGCTTCGTGCCCTGGATGTGCATCCCACAAATCTCCATCAACTGCAAGATGCTCTCCTATCAATATGGACCAACATTTCTAAAGAATGCTTTCAGCACCTTGTTGAATCAATGCCACGTAGAATTAAGGCAGTTCTGAAGGCGAAAGGGGGTCAAACACAGTATTAGTATGTGTTCCTAATAATCCTTTAGGTGAGTGTATTAGACACCAAGTGAACATTTTGTCCTCAAAGTTCATGTCTTAGAAGCAGGAATAATGGGCAACATCACGTGGATGGCCGGGTGTGTGTGCGTGGCTTACCTGGGGAACACATGGCACCAGGTGCACTATGGGAAGAAAGCAAGCGGACGGAGGCAGTGATGCTTTGGGCAATGTTCTGCTGGGAAACCTTGGGTCCTCCATCCATGTGGATGTTACTTTGACACGCACCACCTACCTAAGCATTGCTGAGACCATGTCCAGCCTTTCATGGAGACGGTATTCCTGCTGGCTGTGGCTCTTTCAGCAGATAATGCTCCTGACACAAAGCACAAATGCTTCAGGAATGGTTTGAGGAGCACAACAACGAGTTTGAGGCGTTGACTTGGCCTCCAAATTCCCCAGATCTCAGTCCAATCGAGCATCTGTGGGATGTGCTGAACAAACAAGTCCCATCCATGGAGGCCCCACCTCGCAACTTACAGGACTTAAAGGATCTGTTGCTAACATATTGGTGTCACATACCACAGCACACCTTCAGGGGTCTAGTGGAGTCCATGCCTGGACGGGTCAGAGCTGTTTTGGCAGCAAAAGGGGGACCAACACAATATTAGAAAGGTGGTCATAATGTTATGCCTGAACGGTGTGTGTGTATATATTACACCATTTTTTTTATCTTAAAAACAAAGATATTACTTGTTGTAATATCTGTTGAGGAAGTGTACACAATAAAGCACGGTCACATAGTTTATAGATTAGGACAAGATTCACTTCATAATTAAAGTAAATTTGAACCTTGTTCTGTCATAAATGTCAGGCAAGTTGTATTTTAAATGTTCTACATTTATAAAGTGTATTAATTACAATATTAATCTAAAACAACGATATCAAATGTCATGCCATGGTCATGGCTAATTAAATATTGCATTAAATTACAAAAGAAGAAACCAAACTGAACTAAAAGCTCTTTTGTTAGGAAAGCTTTTCCTCAGGTTTCAGGAGAGATCCCAGCTGTGCTCTGCAGAGATTTTCACCATACGTTATGCAAGTCCCGTTATTTCAGCATCCTGCAATCTCATTGTCCAGGATTTTAATCAAAGTCTCTGCCACGACTATTCTCTGATGGTTCGTCAAACATACTTTCAAAGCTCATTGTTTTGCAAGATCATGAAATGACTGCAAATCCCTGTTTCCATTGCTAAAACTCTTGCATGCTATTCTTATCATCTTGGGTCGTCTATTGATAAAGGTCAGAAACCATTTATTTTCATGCACAAGGACATGTTTTTACTGAGTGAGGATAATGTTAAGTGTGACATTACAAAGGCAAAATGTTGTCTTTAAATTTAAATTCAATTATGAAAACTCTTGGAATAGTTTTAGCATGCAGATTTATGCAGGTGGAGCTGGGGAGGTGGAGGGGTTCAGAGGAACTAGCCTACAGCAAACACTGAACCAGACTATTTAAATGTTCAGCAAGCAATCTCATTGGCCGCAGGGTCAGCAGAACCAATCAGCTTGAGCCATGCGGTAATAAGGGCTTTATCTGAAATTGCATACTACAACCCTAAATCAGAAAAAGTTGGGACAGTATGGAAAACGCAAAGAAAAAAAAAAAGAAGTGATTTCTAAATTTACTTTGACTTGTATTTCATTGCAGACAATATGAACACAAAATATTTCATGTTTTGTCTGGTCAACTTCATGTCATTTGTAAATATGCATCCTTTCCTGTCATTCAGACCTGCAACACATTTAAAAAAAAGTTGGGACAGTAAAGCATTTACCACTTTGTAATGTTGCCATTCCTTTTCACAACACTTAAAAGACGTTTAGGGATTGAAGACACCAAGTGATGAAGTGTTTCAGGTGTAATTTTGTCCCATTCTTCCTGCAAACAAGTCTTAAGGTGGGCAACAGTATACGGGGTCTTCGTTGTCGCATTTTGCGCTTCAAAATGCGCCACACATTCTCTATTGGAGACAGGTCGGGACTGCAGGCAGGCCAGTCAAGTACCCGAACCCTCTTCCTCCGCAGCCAAGACTTTGTAATGTGTGCAGAATGTGGTTTTGCATTGTCTTGTTGAAATATGCATGGACGTCCCTGGAAAAGATGTCTTCTTGAAGGCAGCATATTATGCTCCAAAATCTCTATGTACTTTTCAGCATTAATGGTGCCTTCACAGAAGTGCAAGTTACCTTTGCCAAGGGCACTGACACAACCCCATACCATGACAGACCCTGGCTTTTGGACTTGTTGCTGGTAACAGTCTGGATGATCCTTTTCTTCTTTGGTCCGGAGCACACAGCGTCCATTCCTCCCCAAAAAATACCTGAAATACTGATTAATCTGACCACAGTACACGTTTCCACTGTGTGATGGTCCATCCCAGATGCCTCCGAGCCCAGAGAAGTCGACGGCGCTTCTGAACACTGTTAACATAGGGCTTCCTTTTGGCACAGTACAGTTTTAACTGGCATTTGTGGATGTAACTATGTATTGTGGTACTTGACAAAGGTTTGCCAAAGTAGTCCTGAGCCCATGTGGTGATATCGCTTCTAGATGAATGACGATTCTTGATGCAGTGCCGCCTGAGGGATCGGAGATCACGGTTGTTCAGCTTAGGCTTGCGGCCTTGTCCTTTACGCACTGAAATTCCTCCAGATTCCTTGAATCTTTTAATTATGTTATGCACTGTTGAATGTGAAATATCAAAATCTCTTCCTATCTTTCTTTGAGGAACATTGTTTTTAAACATTTCAATAATTTTCTCACGTATTTGTTGGCAAACTGGCGATCCTCGGCCCATCTTTGCTCCTAAAGGATTAGACCTTTCTTGGATGCTGCTTTTGTACCAAATCATAATTACAATCACCTGTTGACATCACCTGTTTCAAATCACATCATTATTTAACAATTTTACCTCATTACTAGCCCTAAATTGCTCCTGTCCCAACTTTTTTTGAAATGTGTTGCAGGTCTGAATGACAGGAAAGGATGCATATTTACAAATGACATGAAGTTGACCAGCCAAACATTAAATATTTTGTGTTCATGTTGTCTGCAATGAAATACATGTCAAAGTAAATTTAGAAATCACTTCTTTTTTTATTTATTTTCGTTTTCCATACTGTCCCAACTTTTTCTGATTTGGGGTTGTATAATAGGTGAAAAAGAGTAGGGTAAACGGGGCTAAAGGCGCCATTGATTTCATTTTCCCCAGTCTAAACCACTAGATGGCACACAAACTTGCCTTAGCACTTTCTAAAACATCCGCTGTACAAGATGCACGTGGAAATTTGTCCGATCCTTGACCCGATCACGGGCAGCAGCGCAAAGTTGCACTCTAAAAAATGCTGGGTTAAAAACAACCCAAGTTGGGATGAAAATGGACTAACCCAGCAATTCGGTTGTTTTAAGCAAATATTTAACCCAACCGCTGGGTTAAAACGACCTATTCACTTAGTTAAAACAACCCAATTGCTGGGTTAGGGTCCATTTTCAACCCAACTTGGGTTGTTTTTAACCCAGCATTTTTTAGAGTGTGATTCTGCGCTAATCTGATCTAATATTTGATGTGTTGTAGATTTAAATAACTGTTTATATTTTGAGACAAATGTCTCCTTAACGATTTTCTGTTTTGTTCATGGTATCAAGGCAACAGTTTTTCAATAACGGAAGAATATGTAAAATCATGGTGTTTGGGGTAAAAGGCACAATAATTAACATGATAATAAACAGCTGTCAGACTTTTCCATTTGTTGACACGACAATGATGGAGAGACTCAAGAAGAAGTGACGATATGTAGACTGCAACAGGACATTTCTGAATGGATAGTTGATGAATTTATGAGTTAACTCTTCAAGTCATTTATTAACTTATTCTGTCATGGAAATCTATAAATCGCTCACGTGTGAACTGTTGTAAGATGCACAGAGCCAGAGAATATCTGCTGCATGAAGATAGAACAGTTTACTTTAAGAACGGTTATAACTTGCTTTCATGAAATGCTATTGCATTTGTGTTTCGTACTGTATTGCAGTAAATGTGAAAAGACGAATGCGACAACTTGAGCAACGCCTAAATGTGCTCGACTACAACAACTCTTCCTCTTCTCAACATGGCCTTTGTTGCGTGTTCCCGGGGACGGGGTTTATGTAAATTTTAGGGTTTGTGATGTCACTAACCCGTGGAGAATCTCTTGTAGTACCTACCAACCGTTTGTTGTAGTCCTTAAAAAGCGATTTCTTTAAAAGAAAATATCTACATTTGCTTTGAACTTTGAGCGTCGTAATTTTGCAGATGTTGTTTATGTTCAAAAAGCGACATTATACACAAACTAAAGTTTAAAGAGTGAAATCATAATCAACCACCCCTTTAAAAGATATTATACTATTATATAATATCATATATCATATAATATAATAAAATATAATTTATTGTTACTACTGTAAATCTATACTATATTACACATCTCCTTCAATGCTTTCAGAATCTTTACTTTTTAAAATAATTTTGTTTCTATATTTTAAAATATATGTTTATATTAACATATTTTAATGGCAGTTTATTTATAGGACAAAAATGTATTATTTTATTTATCAAAATAAACAGAAAATAGTGCAAACTTTCCTAAAGTGGTTATTTTGAGCATGCTGGTTTTACCCTGTGGGTAAAAGGCCCCCCTCGCCAGCCCATACATTTATAAGATTTGTACTACATCCGGATTACATTCTACACACATTCATATTATATATAACATACTATTTCAGTGTTTGCAAAGTAATTATTTATTCAAAATAGATACCTACTCAAGAAAGTATGTGATTTTGGATGCAGCCAATGTGATCGATTGATCAAGAGCCCAACTAAAGCAAACACTGTCCTTCAGTGATTCTTGTTATCATCAGGTGTTCATCACTAATGGTCAATCAACATTCAATTAATCACTTTATTATCTTATTAACACTGCTTTAGTGTTAATTTTACTCAAATAAACTCTGAGGAGTGTTCATTTAACACTGTTTTTTGTTGCTGTGTACTAAAGTTAAAGCCAATTATAAAATAACATATTTTCTTTGTATAATGCTGTTCTACAATGGAAGCTTGTATCCGCCACAGAATAAAACATTTTAAAAGATAATTGCGACTTTTTATCTTACAATTTACATCTCGCAATTCTGACATTTTGTCTCAGAATTACAAGACATAAACGCACAATTGCGAGTTATAAAGTCACAATTGTGAGATATAAAATCAGAATTGCGAGACATAAAGCAGAATTGCAAGAAAAAAAGAGATAAAAAGTCGCAATTACCTTTTAATGTTTTTTTATTCTGTGGCAGAAACAAGCGTTCATAGTTCTACCCATTTTTTAGAGAAACATTTATGATTTTCAAAGTGATTCAACTGAACAATTTGACACAGAAAAAAAATGGTGTATAAACAATTTCGGCTAAGAAATTGCTAGTAAATTTCACAATAATTGCAAAGAAATAACACATTGCATGAAATTTTAAAGGATTGAAATAGATAAACGCATTCCAATATGAAACAAAAATAAATGCTGGTCCTCATTGACTTCAATAGTATGAAAAAAAATACTATGGAAGTCAATGAGGACCAGCAAATGTTTGGTTACCCATATTCTTCAAAATATCTTCTTTTGTGTTCAGCAGAAGAAAGAAACTCAAACAGGTTTAGAACAGCTTGAGGGTGAATAAATGATGACAGAATTGTCTTTTTTTGGGGGGCGAACTATCCCTTTAAAAAGGAAACTTGTGCTTCAGACCTTGGGAGCCGTCCAGTTCTCCCGCGGCCAGCCATGCCGTTCCTGCCCAGCACTCGGTGCTACGTGACGGGCTCCGGTCCCTCGGCTGGCAGGGGTTTCTGGAGGTTGTCCAGAGGAGAGGACCTCACCTTCACTCTTCTTTTGCAATCTGCCACATCTCCTCCCCGCCCACTTGCCCCCCTGGGCAATATCACTGCAACCCCAACATTTGTGTCTGGAAGATTTCACAACATAAGCCCTGTGTTTCTCCTCAAAGTGCTTTTGAAAGAGTTTTTAAAGGGACAGTTCTCCCAAAAAATGAACATTCAGTCATCATTTATTCCCAAATCAACGTTTCTTTCTTCTGTTGAACACAAAAGAAGATATTATGATGTTGGTAAACACATCCATTGACTTCTATAATAGGAAAAATATACTATGGAAGTCAATATATTTATATATGTCCTACAGTACAGTATTGAAGGCCTGTTGCATTGTTTACATGATGTTTGCGGGATGATGAGTGTGCAGATGTGAATGTTACTGTACGCAGACGTGCAGAAATGTCCCCTGAACACTGTCCAACCATTCCAACAATCTCATCTGCTCATGTACTGGCAATCCTCCACACTTACTTTACCAGTGTTTCGGTTAAGTGGGCCGTCCTGCGCTCTGATTGGCCGAGCGCTGAGGTGTGTCGGGGGGTGTGTCCGTGCGTCCGCGCGATCATCTGTGCGTCGTGACGCCGTTTCCGTGCGGCGCGCGAGACCTGCAGCTGCAGTTTGACAGCGGCGGAGGCGCGCGGCGAGACTCGGCGGAGGTTATGTGTTTATATGAATTATATAAATGATATTCGGCTGCAGTGACCGCGCTGACAGCACCGCCACCGGCTCATTGACGCCTCGAGACGCGATGTTTGACGAGCACTGGCTGCTGCCGCTAAAGGTGAATGTCAATGTTTGTCAGAGTCAGTGTTGTTATGTGAAGTCAAAGGAGACACTTCTATTTTATTCTCTTCTTAAAGAGACAGTCCGTCTTAAATCTGGTATTTTGCTTTGTTTTATTCTATTACGTTCAGTCATGTTCTGTTTTGTTCTATAGTTACTCTTACTCTATTTTTTTATGTTTTAGATATTTACAGTATATATGTCTGTTTAAAATCATACAGCAGATCGTTTTGTTGACATTATGTCTTTTGGATTTGAGAAGAGCAAGAGATTTGTGCTCCTGTGGTGAAACATTTGAGTGAGTGTGTAGATACACTTTAAACATTGACATTATTAATATACAATATACAATTTTTTTTTTTTAACATTTTAAAGGCACAATATGTAAGATTTTTGGACTAAAATATCCAAAAAACACAAACAGTGTTATATATTTTGTCTTTTTATTATCCCGGATGTTTCCAAGAATGTTTAAATCCAGAGAAATAAGATATTTTAACCAGGACACGGATGTCGCCTATCAATGACATCATACCTGTGGTACCCTCGATTTCCGTTTTATTTAATAGAAATCATGGAAACACCAAAGACGATTTAATATATGATGTGTTTTATTAGACAGGTGAGCGACTGTTTGGATCAGTTGTTCTCCAGCTCAACACAGTCAGTCTTAAATCTGTTTTTCTTGATGTATACCATGACTAAACTCGATCTCTTACTGCAGTGTGAACAAGTAGCGTTATAACATAACTTTCAACACACTCATAATAGGGCTGCACGATTTGTGGAAAATATCTAATTGGGATTATTCCGGTTAAAATGGCGATTGTGATTTAAAATGTGATTAATATTTTAATTTTTACAAATGAAAAGTGTGCATTTTGTGTTTATATATTAATATGACTAATAATAATTATTGTGATTATTATTATCGCTAAATAAAAATAAGAAATATTACTATTACAATAGCATTCATTATTAAAAAATTTCAATAGAGCATTTAAGAATAAACGTAACAGTATAATAATAATAATATTTATATTTTACAGAAAACAAAAAAGTTACCTGTTAATATCATAGACTGTAAAAAAATATGGACGACGCGACTTCATTGACTTCCTCTGACCAAAGTTGAAGCTTTCATAGGCCCGCTCACGGCGCTGACATCTTGGGACCGAGTCTGCGCAGTAGCGATCTTGGGACCGGAGTTGCGCAGTAGAGAACAGGAAGTAGAGGCGCGATTATCAAAAGCCCGCCCACACTCTCGCAGATGCAGAACAATTCATTATGTTGGTGTGAAATAAACAGTTATGGAAGTGTAGAAATGAAAGCTAAAGCTCCAATCTCCTCCCAAAAATCCAGAAAAAAGTCCGTTAAGTGCCTCAGTGACAAGTTCACTCAGAGAAGCCGTCAATCTCAGCTGTCAATCATGACGTCACACCCCTCGTTTTTATAGCATCAAATAACTCACTAAAACTAAACTTATTTAAAAAACGAACACTTGAAATGAAATTATTGTAATAAAAACTGCCTAAAATGACAGAAACCATCTTTAGGAAACAATTATTTGAAGTGTAATTAAATTGTTTAGTGTGTCTCGCGCCCATTCTAATACATGGAGAGGCGGGGTTTAGGAGCTATACTGGGACCGGCCACCGGGGGGCGATCGAGGCGCGAAAGCTTCAATTTCTGACTGAAGCACTACAGGCTTGGTTAATATGCAGACAGCGTATGACTAAAAAAAATCATTAGAAAGGTCTAAGGATTTATTGTAAAAAAAAAACTATTATTATTTAAAAAAATCGGTGCTTTTTATCTGTGATGTCTATGTCTTTAATATGAAATATGAGCCTCTTATGCATCCACTATGGGGATTAAAACTATTATTTTCATAATAATAAAGTATTCAGTGCTGATCGACTGTCTGTGATACGAGACCACACCTCGACTGACGAAATGAAGTGAGTTAAAACCTGTTATGAAACGTTGTATTTTGTTGGACAACGGGTTTATGAACGCTTCGCATTACTAGTTTGTGAAAATGTTTGACACGTGGCTTTTTCAAACGCATGTTATAAGTGACTGACGCAGTGCTTTCAGACGGAGCAGCGTTTACTGATCTCAGAGCCGCTCTTCACTGACACGCTGGGAATATATTAGGGATGTGACGGTGAGGAAATTTTCCCACCGGTTAATTGATGTGTGACAACACCGGTAATACCGGTATCACCGGCGGAGGCTTTTAAATCACTAATTCTATCTAACCGAAAGTAACATACACGACCGCTCTGAACTGAAAACGCGCCAGTGTTGCGTATCCACACACCGTGAATGACAGCTCGTCTGTAAATGCGCGCTCTGTGAGGCCATGGGTGCGTCTCAATCAGTTCCCTAGTTCAGTAGTCAGGGCACTGATCAAGCATTGATCAGTCTATGATTGAGATGCACGCCATGAATGAATAACAGTTCGTCCGTAAAGCCTCGTTTATACTCGACGCGCCCGCACGAGCGCGAGGGTGCGCGCGGCAAAAATAAATGCGCGCAGTCAGCGTAGCGCGGAGGCTCGCAATGCGGAGCCAGGCGAAAGTAAACAATGCGCGCTCTGTGCGGCCGTGCACATTTTACTTTCGGTTTTGAATTAGCGCCAATTCGGCTGCAGGTTGCTTGAATTGTGGGTTCATTAGCCTATTATTTTTAATGAAAAACACAACAACAAAACAAATGACAAACTCCCTTAAATAGACGCTTTTACGTTTCGCTTTGAAACCAAATCTTCCGCGATCATCTCCGTCAGCTCCTCACTCTTAAATCTGATGAATGACTCCTGCCGCTGCCGAGACTCACGGTCGGATCCTGCTTTATTAAGCAGATACGTTCAGTTTTTATTTGTATTGTCTGTTCTCTAACTGAACTAAATTATTTTATTACTATAAAAAAATCAAAAAGACGGTGGGCGGTGCCACGGTGGGCAAGTGATGTAACCGGTGTTGAGTCTGGACACCGGTAACACCGGCAACACCGACTATCGTAGCAAGCCTAGAATATATTTATTTCATTCAAATTAGGGCTGCACAATATATCGAAATTATCGGAAATATCGCAAATGTACATATCGCGATATGCATTACGCAATGGCACGCGATATCTGAAAGATTTTAATAGGCTATTCAACATTGTGAAAAGTGTACGTTTTAGGTTGACGCATATAGCAGAGAATAGACTGAGCACACTTATGTGACTTGCTTGACGTTAAAAAGAGTTATTAAACGCAATAACTTGCGAAAAACAACTCCTTGCAGTCTCGCGCTGTCTGACACACACACTGAAACGTGCGCACAAGCCGCCTCTCTGAAAGTGTGTGATCCCTTCAATTCTGTTTCGTGTCTTGTTACACACTCCAACTATCAATACACACACAGTTGTGTCAAAATGGCTGTCTTGATGAATATTCATGTAACACACTCGGTTATGCTTTTAGTGAAAGATATCAGTTGGGGAAAGAAATGGAATGCGTGTCAATAGGATCCAATTTTAATTCTTATTTTTAATAACAAAGATTAAAATAACACAAATTATCGTCCACCCCTAGTTCAGGTGTCTTTGTTTCCTGGATGTTCTTGATGTTAAGTTTTAGGTTGATCTAACTGTATATTACCAAATCAAGCAAAGAGTTTTTGGTATTTAAATAGTGGCATTACAGTTTTTGTTTAATTACATTGATGTTAAAATTTGTTAGATTTGTGACATTAATTTTTGCTAAAACACTGCTGGTCACTCTCAGAAGTTGTAGCGATGCTTTCTTGTCCCAGAAAAAATGTGAAACACATAAATGGTATCATTCTCAGTTAAAAAAAACGATATATAATTTAAATAGTTTTTACACAATTAAAGCAATATCGTATCGCATATCGAATATCGCATTATTTAACAAGATATCACATTTTTCTTTATCGCACAGCCCTAATTAAAATCGCAGCCTTTGCGCTTTCTTAATCGCACATGAGCCAAATCACGATTGCGGTTCGATTTCGATTAATCGTGCGACCCTAACTCATAATATGATAAAACAGCGCTGTATTATCTCACATACACTTGAGTGGAAGAAGCAGAGGCGACGACTGTGGCAGAATAAAAGCTCTGCGAAATCAAGGCGTAATCAAGCATAAGCGAAAAATGACATATTGTGCCTTTAACATTAATATTAGTGAAAACAAGGAAAGTATGTAAATCAGGCTTTGTTTATATTCGTAGGTTAATCTCACTTGGAGTTAGAGAATTCTGAATAGACAACTAAACAAGTTAACATCATTTACTAGTCTATTTTAGGGCTGCCCGAGCCTGGATGCAAGACGAATTTAGCCCCGCCCACATTTGTTTTTGGGAAATTTGATCCTTTGTGGAGCGACTATGCTGAAACTAGAGCTGTTCGGACCAATCAAATTGTCCGGGCGGGCTTTATACGATGATGGACAGATGATCAACAGTAACGTAATCATCCACGTCACCAAAGAGCGCTTGGGTTGAATTTGTTTACTAAATGGAGAACTTGTTCGTATATGCATTCACCTTTACTATTTCTCTCAGAAATGATGATCGTGTTGGTTAAGTACTCCGTGTGTGAATGTCTGCTTCTTCCGATCTCTTGTATTGGGCACTTTTTGCACTTAAATTGGCTTTTTCTTACTGTTGACATTGAATATGATGCATGTGTTTTTCTGAGGGATTGCCGTTTTGACAGTTTCCACCTGGACATATAGTCATATTTGCTAATTATCTTTAAAGTATTTGCCCTGTTTTGATCCGATTCTTTTTTACAATACCGGCAAAGATCGTTTACACTCCTCTTCTTCTTCTACTTCTTCCAGCAGTTGAGTTCTGTTGACAACTATGCGTCGCTCCGTTGCTCTGATTGGTTGTAGGTCTATCCAATTGAGGTCTTTCCTGGTTCGGTTGAAACACCCCATAATCAAAGCCCAACAGAGCAGGAGCAGACTCATATTCTGACTAGAATTGAGTATGACGACGTCAGGCTAGGGCTGCCCTTGACTAAAGATTTTTCTAGTCGACAAGTACTCATTAATTTAAGCCATTAGTCATAATCACAAATTTTTATTAATTGTATTAGGGGGTAATATATAGCCTATTCCGCGCTCAAGCGCATGCATAAAGCTTTCCACAAAGCACAGGCAAAAGCAATGATTATGAATGTGTCAGAAAAAATAGCAAGGAGACATTTTAATTCTTTATTAGTAACTAGTTTAGTTTAGTTTTAATTGTTTAGTTTTCACTAGTGTTTTTCTGAGTCAGTGTCGGCTGCAAAGAACTTACTTCACTTGTTTCATTACTGGATGAATCAGCGTTTTTGAACGAATCTCTTGAATGAATGATTAAATGACTCTCTAGTAAAGACTTCACTTGTTTCATTACTGGATGAATCAGTGTTTTTGAATGAATCTCTTGAATGAATGATTCAATGACTCACTCATAAAGACTTCACTTGTTTCATTACTGGATGAATCAGTGTTTTTGAATGAATCTCTTGAATGAATGATTCAATGACTCACTCATAAAGACTTCACTTGTTTCATTACTGGATGAATCAGTGTTTTTGAACAAATCTCTTGAATGAATTATTCAATGACTCACTCAGACTTCACTTGTTTCATTACTGGATGAATCAGCGTTTTTGAACTAATCTCTTGAATGATTCAATGACAAATACGTTTTTTAACAGTCACTTGTTGCCACCTACTGGTGTGATAATGTTATTGTACTATATTTGAAGAATTCAAGTTACTTTCAAAAGGCGATTTACTGTGTATCGGTGTTCATATCCAAAATTTTATCCCAGTACTTCTGTGATCATTTGAATGATTGTAACAGAAATAATGACACTGTGTGCTTTGTGAAGCCGTTTCATACTTAATAACAACATGAAAACCGCTCTCTCTTGATCAGATCTCAATGTTCACTGTGATCGTACCTGTCAAAGGTGTAATGATTATCCAGCTTTCCAGTGTTATACGCTGGGGGGGCACTATTACACATCTTCTGAAAGAGTACAGAATCTGATCAAAACACAGGCGAAGAAGAAGCAGAAACAAGCGATCACATATGTAAGCAGATTCTTACGTAATATAACAGCATATAAATCAAAACAGCCTAATGTTAAATGTTAAAAGTTAAATGTCGACCCAGGACGAGCTATGGCAGCATTGATGGACTTGATCTGTGTTTTGATCATTGTTCTGAATCCCATCCGGACGTAGGGATTTCTTCAGCTTTTTGCTCAAAATGTTGCTTTTTTATGAAACTTATTCATTCAAGGGTTAATTAAAAAAAAACTGCACAAAGCTAGAATTTGCATGTTTAGATATTCATACAACAAAATATTCTAGGGTTCATGAAACTTTTGTAAAAATTATCAAAAATGCTGGCTCTGGCTGGCAACTTTAAAAAAATCGTTGTCATTTTGGAATACAAGTGCATGGGTGTTAAAATCGAGATCTTTGAAGGATTAATTGTGCATGCATCTCTACTTGCAGTATTATGTAAATACCATGATATATGAATTTGGTAATCATTGAGTATCAAGTGGAATTACCATCTGACACCATTATTGTACTATGGTATCACAACAGTACTTTGTCGTAACGGTACATCATGTCAGACACACTTACTGATAATTTAGTGGTTAATACTGTCCTTTAATCCAGTGGTGACCTCTCTGTGTTGTATCCGCTAGCTGAGCACGCATTTCCAAGACCTTCTCAGCGTCCCGCAGGCTTCCTCTAATCTGCGTTTACTGCGCTGTTTTTCTCCAGGGCCTGGTGTAATTTACTCTGAACTGCTCTGCCTCAGCACATCTGCGACGTTAAGGGCGCCTTGGTCAAATATTCAACACGATAAAGCTGTTGCAGTGTTATCAGACAGATTGCTTATGCTTTTAATGTGTTTGCAGAGCTGGAATAGAGCGTTTATTGTGTGTTAAATGGCCATCTCAGAAGACCTGGACTGATTCACTGAGTTTAGGAATAGTCGCTTTGATATTCAAGTCTCTAGATTTGGATTTTTCTTATCCTAACCCAAAGTTTGAGTAAGTGTAATAATGATATTTGCTCTACTAATAATTAGTATTATTGGCAGGGATGCACGATATATCAGCCACCATATCGGTATCGGTCATTTTTTAGTGCTATCATTATCGGCCCAATAAGAAAATTTGGCTGATATATTAAAGGAACACGCCACTATTTTTGAAAATAGACTCATTTTACGTCTCCCCTAGAGTTAACAGTTGAGTTTTACTGTTTTCGAATCCATTCATCCGATCTCCGGGTCTGGCGGTGGCACTTTTAGCATAGCTTAGCATAGATCATTGAATCTAATTAGACCATTAGCATCTCGCTCTAAAAATGACCAGAGTTTCAATATTTTTCCTATTTAAAACTTGACTCTTCTGTAGTTACATCGTGTACTAAGACCAACGGATAATGAAAAGTTGTGATTTTCTAGGCCGATATGGCTTGGAACTATACTCTCATTCCTGCGTAATAATCAAGAGCTGTGAGCCGTCCCATGAGTGTAGCGGCGCAATGATATTACACAGCGCCGGAAAATAGTCCCCAGCGCTCTCTGTGCAATAGGGCTGTCAACGAATATTCTAAATTCGAATATATATTCGAATAGTTTTTAAAAAACGAATTTCGAAGGTGAAAATTAATATTCGAATAAATAAAAAAATGTGGGGGGAAAAACGCCCGCGGTAGTAGAGGCGTGGCTGTCTGCTTTGCGAGTGGGCGTGCTAGCGTGCCTGAAGCCTTGTGTACTTTGGCCCGTCTCCGCAGCGCGAGCCTCCGCTGACTGCGTGCGCTCCTCCCCAAACGGACGAGGTGTTTATATTTGACGCGCTCGCCGTTGTGCTTTTCATTGAAACGACAGATGGCGACTCGGAGTAATTGTTCTATAAACTATCAGGAAAAGCGTTGAGAAGAAGTGGGCTAATGTACACCGGTGACGATATTTATTTTAGTACACTTCACCGAAAACCACACTACAAAAGAATCATGTAAAACAGATCAAAATAAACCTTGATATTACTTGTGACATGAGAACAAAATGTATGTAGAAATGTAACGTTAACTTATACAATTTATGATATCTAAATGTTTCCTAATTTCACTAAACACTTTAGTGAGTTTTCACTTAGTTTCGTGAACTTTTCTTTATTAAACAGGCTTTTTTATGCTTTTGTAGGCTCGTTTTGTAAATATAAGCAACTAATTTGTATGTGCAAACTGGACCCCCCTTACTTTGCATCGCCCGCCACAAGCTCTCTGTCTGCAACACGACAAGAGGCCATAACGGAGAAATAAATTTTGTTCATTTGTAAGGACATGAGAGCGATCAGTGTCGTGGATGGGGCAGGCTGGAGTTCTGTCCAGCAGTGGAGCCGAGGTACTGACTGAAGAGATATTGCATGAATGAAGGATAAATGCACTGCTTACACTGGTTAGATTATTTACCGTTTCATGTCAAGGAAACGTTCCATGTTTACCACAGCACAGCTCGCTCGGAGCGTTCAATAATATGCTGTAAAAACTTATATTAATATTTGTTTCAATCACTGAATGAAGCCGGCTATATTTGGGACAAGAGTCGCGACCTTAAATTGCTTGCACAAAACTCTTGATCAGCTCTCAAAATGTGTGTGTGTTCATTTAAACCGTCATGCGCAGAGAGTGTGAGGGCGAGAGAGATGAGGTCTGCGGTCTTTAGCCATTAGTTGATTTACTTGTTTTTGTGTTGGTAATACGTTGTCAAATATGTTTAAACTTAAATAGACTACCTATATAAGTAGTTATGTGTCTTTGTATTCATTTGTCCTGTTATTGACGTAATGCGCGTCATTGATAAAATGCGCAACCAGATGTTCGAATAGTTCGAATATTCGTGCTTTTTTTAGAGGGAATATTCGAACGTCATTTGAGCAATTTTGACAGCCCTACTGTGCAAGCAGGTTGTCATGTTGGTTAGGGCTGAACGATATATCGGTATCGTATCTATATCTAGATATGAACTTTCAAGATATTACTATCGAAAAAAGCAACGATATAGACGATATAGATTTCCCCTCTCCGCGCTCGCCCTGCATACAACTCTGGCAGTCACAACAAACATCATTTTTACGAGTGCCCTTGAATGCACCGCTAAAGCCAGCGCGCGCGCACTACAGGGACTTGAGAGGGGGGCGGCGTTTCCATGGTGACGCGTCATTGCTTGTCACGTGACACCGCAACAGCAACAGCGCTGAATGAATGATGATCTGCTTTTGTCATTTTTTCCTTTTTTATTCAGAATATTCACAAATGTGTTAGCTATGGCATGAAATATCTGATATTCCGATTGTCAAATACATGCAGTGGAAGTATATTGTTGTTTAAACACCTTTATAACGATTGCGTTAGTTGAGCTGTATGCGCGATGGGTGCCGCCGTGTAATGCTGCCTTCACGTGCTCTCGGAATTATCGTAAATACGAGTTTCCTAGGTAAACATTGCACATGAACGCCCTCACATTTTGAAACTTGAATGCAATGCGCTCGTAATCACGATTTCAGAAGTCGGAATCATCAAATTTCCGATAGCACGTGAAGGCAGCATTAGTTTGTGCCGCAGACGCAGTTCAGAGAATCGGATCTGTTGGATTTACAACCTCTATGTTTTCAACACGTGAATTCATCCACTTCTCCCCAAATACTTAAAAGTAAGTGGCTGGTGAACTGGGAATAGAGTAGAGCAAACATTGAAGTTACTTACAATGTTTATCTGATATGAATAAAACGTGTCGAATTATAATGGAAAGGATTATTATTACCTCTTCCATAGACATCAGTGTGTATTTTACAAACTCTAAATGTATTGTTTTTTTAGTACTTATGTGAATTTATATGTTTGAAACCTAAAATAAACAGTATGTTGAAAACACTGAAAAGTTGTGATATATGACAGCTCTGAGCGCGCCTGTCTCTGTTGATCATGTGATGCTCTTGATCATCCGCTCCAGGGACCAGCCTAGACTGATCACACCTGTGTGATCGTACGTGCCAAAGGCTTAAAAACAATACATTTTCTGACACAAATTTTTGAAATGTAGGCTTAAATCAAACACATTTTAATTCAGATTCTGTTTTTCACCGAACACGTAGTCATATCGTATTGTATCGATATCGAGATATCTGGCATGAAAATCGAGATATGAAATTTTGTCCATATCGTTCAGCCCTAATGTTGGTTATGTTGACGGAAGTTAGCCTATTTTCAGGCGCTGTGTAATATAATTTTTGAGCGAGATGCTAACGGTCTAATCAGATTCAATGATCTATGCTAAGCTATGCTAAAAGTGCTTCGAAAACGGTAAAAGTCAACCGTTTAACTCTAGGGGAGTTGGAAAATGAGCCTATTTTCAAAAATAATGGCGTGTTCCTTTAAAGGCGATAAATAATGGATTATTTCCTTCAGCTGAGACACTTGTTTACAGAGAGACACTTTTGCAATCAGGCTCTCGAAAATTATGAAAATCTGGATTTATTGGTCAATATATCTAGCCTGACAAGCCAGAGCCACAACAAGATGTTGGGTCTGGGAACACACCATTGGCAGGGCTCAATTCAAAGGGGTGGGATAAACAGTTGTCCCTCTGCACGCAATAGGATAGCGCTACAACCAACCAGAGCAACGAAGAAGGTGAAGCAAAGCTAATTGATAGATTAAACTTTCGCCGTATCCGGATGGCAAACCTCCGAACACATCTTCCTTTTTTAAGAATTGCTTCTTGTTATTTCCTCAAAGAAAAGCTGAACTCCAAGTCTTCCAGAGTCGCGGCCAAAGCCGTTTCGGAAAGACCAATGTTCGCCAGCTTCTTTGTTTACGGGCCCTATCTTGCACCCAGCGCAATTGACTTTGTACACCGACGCATGTGTCATTCCTATTTTGCACCCGCGCAAAGCGCGCTTTTCCCTCCACAGAAGCACGTCGCTAAACTAGTGAATGAACTTGCGCTACCTGGGCGGTTCAGCGCAAAAAAGGAGGCGTGTTCCGGCGCAAACAATCCCTGGTGCTATTTTGCTGTTCCATTAAACAATTGCGCCACTGACCAGAAAAAACCTAGTCTAAAGTCAGTGGCGCGTTGCGCGTTGTTCATTATGCTATTTTAAGGGCGCATGCTTGACCATAATGTATAGCGTGCACAACGCGCATACACTTTGCTCATGTAATCTACACAGATGCAACAGTTATTTTTGTAAATCATAAATTGTTACACTAAAAAAATATTAACACATGAGATGACGGAAATCATTGTGGTGTGCCACGAAGATGTGAAAAAATAGGCATAAATCTAGCTTACAAATGATTCAGGCTAATTGTAATAATTAAGGATAAGACCTGTTTGCCCAATAGTGGCAAGACATATATGTATATAAGGACATCTGACAAATTGGTTTGTCCGTCAAGAACCAGGAAAAAAAATCGACTGAAAAACTGAAAAAACTGAAAGACTGAAAAAAAAAAAGACTGAAATCACCTTTACCATAATGTACAACATTACAGCTTCACTTCTCTGTCTTTCACTGCTCTTACAAGCACATCAGTCTCCTCGGCTGTGAACCGCTCCTGGCGTGCGCCTGGTAAATACGCCATAATAATAGCAATCCATAATGGAACTTGCGCACCTGCTTTTAAAGGGAATGTTGGATGACGCTCGGATTGGTTTATTCACGTTACGCCCAAACCACACCTATGAATAATGAAGCTACTTCAGACCAACCCATTTTAGATTTGCGTCGGGCACAAGAGCCATTTATCCCGCCGGGAAAATAGCAACAGCGCCGAGACCCGCCCACAAAGTTACTTGCGCTTCGCGCTTTGACACTTGCGTTTCAGATCGTTAAAATAGGGCCCACAGTGTATCATCCGCCCACCGACTCTATACACGATGTGATTGGCCTGACCTGAGTTTGGTTTTTCCAGCTCACAAGCCAACGGAGAGTTGCTAGACGACCCTGACTGCAAATTACATTTGCTGCCGCTAGGGGGCGTCTCGATTTCTAGGCTACAATATATCGTTTATCAGCTTTCAAACATAAAGAATTATCGTTATTAGGGCTGAACGATATATCGTTATCGTATCTATATCTAGATATGAACTTTCAAGATATTACTATTGAAAAAAGCAACGATATAGACGATATAGATTTTCCTTTTTTATTCAGAATATTCACAAATGTGTTAGCTATGGCATGAAATATCTGATTGTCAAATACATGCAGTGGAAGTATATTGTTGTTTAAACACCTTTATAGCAATGGCGTTAGTTGAGCTGTATGCGCGATGGCCGCCGCCGTGTTAGTTTGTGCCGCAGACGCAGTTCAGAGAATCAGATCTGTTGGATTTACAACCTCTATGTTTACAACACGTGAATTCATCCACTTCTCCCCAAATACTTAAAAGTAAGTGGCTGGTGAACTGGGAATAGAGTAGAGTAAACATTGAAGTTACTTACACAATGTGTATCTGATATGAATAAAACGTGTCGAATTATAATGGAAAGGATTATTATTACCTCTTCCATAGACATCAGTGTGTATTTTACAAACTCTAAATGTACTGTTGAATGCATTGTATGTGGTTGAAAACACTGAAAAGTTGTGATATTTGACAGCTCTGAGCGCGCATGTCTCTGGCTAAATTCAACATTTGATCATGTGATGCTCTTGATCATCCGCTCAGGGACCAGCCTAGACTGATTACACCTGTGTGATCGTACGTGCCAAAGGCTTAAAAACAATACATTTTCTGACACAAATTTTTGAAATGTAGGCTTAAATCAAACACACTTTAATTCAGATTCTGGTTTTCACCGAACACGTAGTCATATCGTATTGTATCGAGATATCTGGCATGAAAATCGAGATATGAAATTTTGTCCATATCGTTCAGCCCTAATCGTTATCGGCCCAAATGTTCTTATCGGGCCAAAATCTGAGCATCTTCATCCATTTGTCCACCTGTTTTTATTGATTTCAGCTCTACTGTGACAAGCAAAAGCATTGCGTTCAGTGATATAACTGCGGTTGAGTCCCAATAAGCTCAAATATTTCGGCTGTTTTGACAGTGAAACGTCAGCAGATACGGGCGGGACACGGGTTCTCGCACACACTCTGTGTGTTGCAGTATGCATTGCCATGACTCTCTGTAATTTGACCCAGATCTTACAGTACCTGTCTCAGATTTACCACATGGTTTTTTCCATCTCAGTGAATAATAACTGATGTTTCATAATTTTCTGGTAGGTTTGCACGACCAGTTCTTCAGGTTGGATTGAAATTAGGACTCCAAAACAATACAGCATAACTCATCATGCATTATATTCCTGTCATCTCAAGTCATGGGATAGACGAATTTGACATGTTTTAAATCATAATTTTTTGTATTCAACAAATAATGACTGTCATATCACAACATGTGACTTTAGAAGTCATTTGGACTATTATTTTGATACCCGATTGAAACTGCTTCTCAAACAAGAACAAATGTAGTGCGGGGCTTGATTTTGGTTTGTTATTGGTGGATCTCATGTGAGTGACAGGTTGTTATATTTGGTGGCTCCATTTATAGAATGTCCTAGAAAGTCCTAAGATCTCTGTAAACTAGAACTAGTGCTAGTTCAACAAATTGGAAACCCGTAGTTGTGGTAATTCCAACATGTGTCATTTCTGCTAACACACTGGTTTAGTTGTAACTTGCATTGTCTGGCTAATGCAACAGACCCCTGGACACAAAGCAGACTGTCCTATTCTCGCTGCGGGGCCGGTGTTTAAATTACTAAAGCAGACACACTGCTTGAAGCACCAACCCCCCATAAACTTGCATAACCGGACGTTCTGCGAGGGTCATTGAGTTTACCTTGTGTTTTCTTTTAGTTTTAGTTGACCTTTATTTTTTCTTTAGGTTTCAGCTTTATCTGTCATGACATCTGTGGAGTATTTCAGTGTTTTGTAACTGTAGTCTTTCCAAAGTATATTTACAGAAAATGTTCTTTTCCCATATTAAAGTAATAGTTTAAAATCGGTCATTATTTACTCACCCATATGTCGTTCCTAAGTTGTGTTGTCCATGCAACAAAATTCTGTGGATTGAATTTTATCGATTCCAATTCTTTCAGTTTCAGTTCCAATGTGGTCATTTAGATATCAAACATATTTGTTGTATTTTTGTAAAACATTCTGTTATCAGCCGAATACCATGAATACTAATAAACTAGACTAACTAATACACATTTCAAACATTATTAAAGAGAAGTTAACAGTCAGTAATACAATATGAACAAATAAGCAAATAAATTAGGCTGTCAAAAGATTAATCGCGATTAATCGCATCCAAAATAAAAGTTTGTGTTTACATAATATGTGTGTGTACTCTGTTAATTATTATTTATATATAAATACACGCATGAGCATGTATATATTTAAGAAATATTTGCATGTATATACATTTATATAATCTATAATATATATAAATATAAATGTTTTATATATAAAAATTAAAAAAAATTCCTAAATATATAAATGCTTGTGTGTGTATTTATATATAAATAATAATTAACAGAGTACACACACATATATTATGTAAACACAAACTTTTATTTTGGATGCGATTAATCGCGATTAATCTTTTGACAGCCCTAAAATAAATACAACTGAGCAAAGAAATTGAAATCTAATGTAAAATAACACTGCATTGTTTTCTTTTTATATTAAAGGTGCACTATGTAACTTTTTGCAGTAAAATATCCAAACACCACTAGGCCAGTGTTGTATATTTTGTTCATTTGAGTACTTACAATATCCCAAATGTTCCCAACTATTTGTAAATCGTGAGAAATTGCTATTTTACCCGATGAACCAGGACGTGTGAGGGCGTCGCCTGTAGGGTTGGGTACCGAACTCGGTACTTTTAAGCAGGGCTCTGAACCGGTTCAAGGAACGAAAACGAAAACCGGAAACGAACGAAATTTTAAGAGGAACAAAAACGGAAACGAAATCAAAATCAATTTGAATCGTTATGAACAGAAACGTTAATTTGAAATGACCATTAACCGGTTAATAACGTTATTTTATCGTTCTCTTTAATATTTTAATTTGGCAGTGACCAATTATGAATAGAGTAGTCCAGCGTGTGGCGTTGACGGATCAAGCGTGAGTGAAATGCCCGCGCAGCAGTCATCAATGAATCTATCGGTAACGCAAGTCAGTGTAGAGCGCGAATTTTCATGCCTCAAGTACATTTCTTTCCCCGCTGAGGTCATCAATGAAAGCGCAGGTATTGGAGGACATTATTTTCGTACGTTTAAATAAGCAGTACAGACTTTAAGCTCAAACAGACCGATTTAGGCTAGTTTATGGATTTTGTTTAAGCCTGTCCAAGTCTTCTAGCATCTATCAAACATTTTTCCTATAGTCTTTCAGATTGCCAATACAGGACAGGTCAATGTTTTCTATATAGACGGTTGATGCTTCGTATTAAATGATATGTTATATTGCATTAAATTATCAAGCTTTATTAGCTGACTGAATTTGATTATGTGATGCAAGGACGTGTTGCGCAGTGTTTGCTTTGAAATTAGCAGTTGACGGTGCATTAAAAGAGCAATGGTTATCCAGTTTATTTTTTCTTTATTCATGCAATTTTTAAAACAAGTCGTGTTGAAAAAAAGTTATGTACAAAGAATGTTATCACTCTTCTGAAAAGAATTAGGCATAAGAGCCACTTTCGATTGTTTAACGCTCCATTAAAACAGGTCTGCTGTTTATGCTTTGTAATTCTAATGCATGTATTTCTGGTTTTAAAAATGTTATGAATTAAATATTGAAGTTTAATTACCATGCGTTATATTATTATTGAGTGAAAATAAGTCTATTTATACATATTTGTTTAAAGTATAGGCTAAATTAAAATAACGTTATTAACCGGTATTTTTTCATATCAAACCGTTTTCGGAACAGTAATGTTTATTGAGGAACGCAAAAACGGAAACGTTAAAATATCGATTCTGCTCGGAGTGAACCCATTGATATTTTTTTCCGTTTTTAAGCCCTGCTTTTAAGGGCACCGACCGAATTACGTCGGTACTACCGAGTACCGATTCACTTTAAATCAATAATCAAATTTCAGTACCTGAGAACGCATCTGGTGATATAGAGTGATGTCTGTGAATATTAAACCGCAAAAAGACTATTTAAATACTAATCCTGCGTGTCTAATGAAGGCAGCATAAAAGCACATTAAAGGAATCAATAAGTGGAATTGGAATTTTTATTTTAAACAATTTTCAGATTCCTGACTTTAAGTATCTGATTCCAGAATAGGAATCAACTTTCGATTCCCAACCTTACTCGCATGTGAAGTAACCAACGCACTAGTTTGAATGTGTAGAGACCTACGATGTTTTAAACCATTTAAACAAATGGTTTTAGGTCTCTGCATTCTTATTTGCATGTGCATTTGCATGTCTATGCAATCAAAGTTTAATTGCGTAGACATGCAAATAAGAACGTTAACCCAGGATTTACAAGTGTACAGTGTGAAACTCAATCTGACTAGATTAATGAGTAACTATAAGTATAGTGTCAGACGTGTAAGAGATAATATACAGTCAGACGGTCATAAACGCTAAATAAACACAAAGCTTAAATTACCCTTAAGGAGTTTCATTGCACAAAATTACCATCTAACTGTAAATGACCTGCTTATTCCACAGCTGCTTACAAAATAAATAAATGGATGCAGGCCTGGTTCTAGAATCAAATAACTGAGTGTGCTTCTGAAATCACTGAGGGTGCTCTAGTAAAGTGAAGATAGGCTAAGCATCGGCTCCACCATAGCAGTGTACAGTGAGAAACCTATGATTATTTATTTACAAGTCATCACTTTTACCAATAATTGGAATTTCAAAAATATTTTGCTACAAATGTTTGTCTAATAATCTATTAATCTGCCTTTACATTGCTTTAATGTGTTATTTAATGCGATTTTTGTAGGTCATTACATTGTTTGGGGCATAAAAAACCACTGGATATTAAAAAAAATAAAAATACTATGTTATATGCTGTATCCTCTGCTCTGTAGAGGACACCAGAACTATTTATTGAGAAAATTATAAGACATGAATAGACAAACAATGGGAATTTTTTTTCATTAACCAATACATTTTTATGCTTCAAGCTTTTTTTTTTTTATCCAAACTTTGTATAAAGATGATTCTTAATATTATGAAAGATAACATAATAATTTGATATACCATTATGCAATATGTGTGTAAACATGGCCATAAATGCCATTCCCATTCTATGCAATGCATCTAAACACTGTATCTCATTTGCATATTAATGTGTTTTGGGACAATATGTCATGTAAAAAGACATGTAACAATTCTCATATTTAATAAGAATATCCAGACTTAAAACTGTGTATGTTGCGCTAAATAATGTCCTCTACAGAGGCGAAACCTCTAATCTGGGTCTCAGGAGGATATTTCTGTCTCTTGCAGAGTGGCATTTATATTTATTTGCAAATTGGCCATCGACCCTCTTAGCAGCAATAGATTTATTCAATGAATTTCATAGACTGTAGCCTCGAAAGTGAGCCAAGATCGCTATAAGATCACTAAAATGTTGGTGCTTTGTCAGTTCATCGTGATCTCACAAAGTTACATTATAAAAATGTCAACAATAAATCTCTTACATGCATCATGTCGTGACTTTGTTTGATAATGAGAGGTTTCGAGAGCCCGCATTAACTCAGCACTGAATAAAAACTGAGATTCTGACTAACTTAAACACCCCTAATCGCGAGTTCAAGAGATCGACTGTGATTGGCTACATTACCAGTGTTGCCACAGTCACTTTGAAAAAGTAATCTGATTACTGATTACTCCTTTAAAAAGTTACTCAGTTACTTTACAGATTACTTGATTTTAAAAGTAACTAAGTTAGATTACAAGTTACTTTATTAGTTACATTCAGAAGTCGCCGACAACACCCCTGCCGCCTCAACATAGAAATACACTCACTTTATTGGAAGTGTATTTTTAACAGTAACGTTCAAAAATGTATCTCCTGACATTTTAAATTGAAATTAAAAAATATTTCCTGAAAAAAAAACATAAACATAACATAAATACTCTCCCCGAGACGCAAGAAGAAAGCAAAAATTTATATTTTTAGCTCACAGTGAGTAATTTGGGTAAATTACTTTAATCTGATTACTGCTTTGGAAATAGTAACGCGTTAGATTACTCGTTACCGGAAAAAAGTATTCAGATTAGAGCAGTGGTGGGCCGTCAGGGCCAGCAAGGCCTTCTCTGCTGGCCTAATCACTATCAGAATCACAGACTTAAGTTTTTAAATATTTTTCCCATGAATGTGTGTTAAATTATTCCCAATAGTCTATTTTATTAACTTCATCGCTTTTCTCTTGGTTGCGCTGCTTCCAGTAGTGTTTGTTTATGTTAGAGCTTTTATCTAATCATATTTGAGTCATCATGTGTTGCCAGGTCAAAGAAATCTGCCTTGAGGCCTTCAGAATCAATATCGCGGGCGCCGCTAGCAATGAAATGGCAATTTTAACCAATCAGATAATCACTTTGATTTAATCAGCCAATCAGATTTTGAGTTGGCGACAGAGGGGCCACCTGGCTGGCGTACAATAACGTCTGCACTTTCACGTCCTTTGATTGGATGATCAGAGAGAGCGTACTAGTAGTCTAGTCAGAATAACCAGCAAACTGTAGTTTTAATAGCGTTTTTTCAAACCCAAATGGCTGACAGAGGAGAAGAAATTAAAGGGTTAGTTCACCCAAAAATGAAAATTCTGTCATTAATTACTTACCCTCATGTCGTTCGACACCCGTCAGACCTCCGTTCATCTTCAGTCACAAATGAAGATATTTTAGTTGAAATCTGATGGCTGAGAAAGGCCTCCATTGGCACAATGCACGGTTCACTCGCAAGTGAACTAATGACTATGATGCTGCGTTCACACCAAACGCGAATAAAGCGTGAAAATAGCGTCTACCGCATCTAGTTGGACGCTTGTACATTTTGAATCCATTCGCGCGTCCACAGCGAATTGGACACGCGTATAAATCAAGCTTTTGAAGCGAAATAGACGCACGTTCAAGGCGCTCCAGGAGAAATATGTCATAAAACACCACTCTGCCTCTTTTCATTTTCATTAAAAAATATATATTAAACATTAATAGCCACACAAATGTGGTCCAGGCAACATTATCTTCACTGCATGTATATTTAAATATCCTAAAAAAATAAAGTTATGAAACTTTTCTCTTTGCCCTCAGTCAAAACGATTTGGCAGACAACAAATTATAGATCCATGAGAGCAAAGATCAGCCGTTAGATCCACAGAAGACGAACCACTACAGGACATCAGAGCCAGCGGCAGACGCCAGAAGGACTGGCCGAGGAAAGGCTTCTCTCGCTGGGGTTAATGAGCGCTGAGCGCCCGCCTGGATCTCACAACTCCAAAAACACAAGATAATTTTTTTAAATAGGCGCTCTCTTTATACATAAACCACAGATTTGAGTTTTAAACTACATTTTCACCTGAAAAAAAGTCTTAAAACTACATTTTGTGACACAATAGTAGTATTTTTAAATTATGCAGGGTTTCTCATCACGTCACTTTACCACGTGACCGCAGCGAGCAGGCTCCTGATTGGTTTACACGGCGCGAATTGACGCCAAAGTTCCGATTTTTCAACTCGGGCGTCAGACGCGAATTCGCTTCAAACTGCACAAAAAGCACCATTCGCGCAAGACGCTCAATTCGCGTCCAATCCGCGTCATTCGCGCGTCCAGCGTGAACGAGGCGGAATCGCGTCCATCGCGCCGCAGGACCTCCAGACGGGCGCCTTTCCATTGACTTAACATTGAAATCACTCGCGCTAGACGCTCTATTTGCGTTTGGTGTGAACGCAGCATGAGAGATGAAACGCCCTGTTATAGCCTACTGCGTTTCTGTATAATATTAATTCATAAAACTTCATAAAAATAATTAAATCTTAATTTTATTAAGAGGTGAATTAATTCAGGTAGGATACCACTGAAGGCCTAGGTGTGCCCGCCACTGGATTAGAGTAACGTGTTACTGGCATCACCGCTGCAAAAACACCCTGTAATTAGATGCATTTGACGGACACAAATTTGCAAATCTGCCAAATCTGTTGCGCCAATATTCTTACAGTATCAACTGAGGGTGCTTTTGCTTTAGTTTAAGGGTGCTTAGCACCCCCATAGAACCGGGCCTGAATGGATGTGAACTGTTGACTTGAGTTGACCTATTTTATTACGTGTGAGTTAAGAGAATGCAACAAAAAAAAAAACAGGGAATTACTTGCCTGGGCTAATGAATAGTTAAGCAGGAAAATATGTGGCCACAGAAGGCCATGATTGACCAATCAGAAACAAGTATTTCAGAAAATCCACAAGGAAAACCAAATCGGCCTCCATTAGTCCCGCTTCATGTTAGATTGAGGTCTTTAGTCCTAAGTAATTATCATCACAGATTTCCTCTCGTGTCAGAACATGTTGCTCTTCTTCTGTCTGCCTCTCTGTGATGTTTTCTTTGCTCTCAAAATCATAAGCAAAAAGCACAATCTCTCCTTGTCTCTTTCTGAGGGTCTTTGTCTGACTTGTGTTGTACCGTTTGGAATCGGAGACGTCTAATCAGACCCTTTTTTTATAGCTGTTCAGTAAAAGAATGGGAATGTTCTCACTCTGTCGGTTCCCCCCGATGTTTATTTTCCTAAAACAAGATTTTCAGGTTGGGCTGACAAGTTTTTTCTATCCTAACCACCTGTAAGTGTTAACATCAACGTGTCAATGACTAGAACATGTACATACAAATCGCTATGCACTTTTGAAAACAGAAACTTGGACATTCTGCCAAACATCTCCTTTTGTGTTTCAAAGAAGGGTTAGGAATTATTAGGAAGGTTTTTGGAACAACATTAGGGTAAATTGATCATTTTTATCCGTCACTTTTCTTGTAAATTAATGCATGAAATGTGCACTTCCTCCCTCAGAGTTTTTCACCGTGCACGTTTTACATATTTATTGCAACATCAGCACGTTGGTTTTGAAGAGACCTGTTGAAATGCAAAACCACATTTTGGTTTACTCAGGCAAGGCAGGTATCTCTAAACCCAGCGACAAACGGAAAGACAGACTGACTTAATTGATCCCCGAGGGGAATTTCAGTCTAAGTCAACACAGAGCAGTTTTAAACGTGTCATTTCCTGCGCTTTGACCTGATCTGCTGTCGTCTCAGAAGCTACTGAAGTTGTGTTGACTGCTTAAGTCCGTCTGACGCCCATCACACTAAATGACCATGTCAGAGACAGGCAAACCGTAAGCAGCTCAGGAGAGATTGTGCGTTAATGAGCCAGGACTCTCTGCTGAGGCCTGCAGGCGCTGTAACAGACACACTGGCGAATTTACGCTGTAGCTTCTTTCAGTTTTACCCTGTAGATGCGGTATTGAGCACTGCACAAAGTCAAGGTGAAATGACTGTGATTGATTGTGCAAAAGTTGTTCCACCACAATGCCAGGCCGTTGCTATGCAGTTGCTTGTGTGTTATGTGTGGTTGCTGTGCGGTTAATGGGTGGATACTGGGTGGATACTGGGTGGTTGATGTGTGGTTAATGGGTGGATACTGGGTGGTTGCTGTGCGGTTAATGGGTGGATACTGGGTGGTTGCTCTGTGGTTAATGGGTGGATACTGGGTGGTTGCTGTGTGGTTAATGGGTGGATACTGGGTGGTTGCTGTGTGGTTAATGGGTGGATACTGGGTGGTTGCTGTGCGGTTAATGGGTGGATACTGGGTGGTTGCTGTGCGGTTAATGGGTGGATACTGGGTGGTTGCTGTGCGGTTAATGGGTGGATACTGGGTGGTTGATGTGTGGTTAATGGGTGGATACTGGGTGGTTGATGTGTGGTTAATGGGTGGATGCTGGATGGTTGATGTGTGGTTAATGGGTGGATAATGGGTGGTTGCTGTGCGGTTAATGGGTGGATACTGGGTGGTTGCTGTGCGGTTAATGGGTGGATACTGGGTGGTTGCTCTGTGGTTAATGGGTGGATACTGGGTGGTTGCTGTGTGGTTAATGGGTGGATACTGGGTGGTTGCTGTGTGGTTAATGGGTGGATACTGGGTGGTTGCTGTGCGGTTAATGGGTGGATACTGGGTGGTTGCTGTGCGGTTAATGGGTGGATACTGGGTGGTTGCTGTGCGGTTAATGGGTGGATACTGGGTGGTTGATGTGTGGTTAATGGGTGGATACTGGGTGGTTGATGTGTGGTTAATGGGTGGATGCTGGGTGGTTGATGTGTGGTTAATGGGTGGATAATGGGTGGTTGCTGTGCGGTTAATGGGTGGATACTGGGTGGTTGCTGTGCGGTTAAGGGGTGGATACTGGGTGGTTGATGTGTGGTTAATGGGTGGATACTGGGTGGTTGCTGTGCGGTTAATGGGTGGATAATGGGTGGTTGCTGTGCGGTTAATGGGTGGATGCTGGGTGGTTGATGTGTGGTTAATGGGTGGATACTGGGTGGTTGCTGTGTGGTTAATGGGTGGATACTGGGTGGTTGCTGTGCGGTTAATGGGTGGATACTGGGTGGTTGCTGTGCGGTTAATGGGTGGATACTGGGTGGTTGCTGTGCGGTTAATGGGTGGATACTGGGTGGTTGATGTGTGGTTAATGGGTGGATACTGGGTGGTTGATGTGTGGTTAATGGGTGGATGCTGGGTGGTTGATGTGTGGTTAATGGGTGGATAATGGGTGGTTGCTGTGCGGTTAATGGGTGGATACTGGGTGGTTGCTGTGCGGTTAAGGGGTGGATACTGGGTGGTTGATGTGTGGTTAATGGGTGGATACTGGGTGGTTGCTGTGCGGTTAATGGGTGGATAATGGGTGGTTGCTGTGCGGTTAATGGGTGGATAATGGGTGGTTGCTGTGCGGTTAATGGGTGGATACTGGGTGGTTGATGTGCGGTTAATGGGTGGATGCTGGGTGGTTGCTGTGCGGTTAATGGGTGGATACTGGGTGGTTGCTGTGCGGTTAATGGGTGGATACTGGGTGGTTGCTGTGCGGTTAATGGGTGGATACTGGGTGGTTGCTGTGCGGTTAATGGGTGGATACTGGGTGGTTGATGTGTGGTTAATGGGTGGATACTGGGTGGTTGCTGTGCGGTTAATGGGTGGATACTGGGTGGTTGCTGTGCGGTTAATGGGTGGATACTGGGTGGTTGCTGTGCGGTTAATGGGTGGATACTGGGTGGTTGCTGTGCGGTTAATGGGTGGATACTGGGTGGTTGCTGTGCGGTTAATGGGTGGATACTGGGTGGTTGATGTGTGGTTAATGGGTGGATACTGGGTGGTTGATGTGTGGTTAATGGGTGGATACTGGGTGGTTGCTGTGCGGTTAATGTGCGGTTGCTAGACGGTTGCTGGGTGGTTGCTGGGTGGATGCTGGGTGGTTGCTGGGTGGTTGCTGGGTGGTTGCTGGATGGATACTGGATGGATGCTGGGCGGTTGCTGGATGGATGCTGGATGGATGCTGGATGGATGCCGGGCGGTTGCTGGATGGTTGCTGGATGGATGCTGGGCGGTTGCTGGATGGATGCTGGATGGATGCCGGGCGGTTGCTGGATGGATGCTGGATGGATGCCGGGCGGTTGCTGGATGGTTGCTGGATGGATGCCGGGCGGTTGCTGGATGGATGCTGGATGGATGCTGGATGGATGCCGGGCGGTTGCTGGATGGATGCTGGATGGATGCCGGGCGGTTGCTGGATGGTTGCTGGATGGATGCCGGGCGGTTGCTGGATGGATGCTGGATGGTTGCTGGATGGATGCCGGGCGGTTGCTGGATGGATGCTGGATGGATGCCGGGCGGTTGCTGGATGGATGCTGGATGGATGCCGGGCGGTTGCTGGATGGATGCTGGATGGATGCTGGGCGGTTGCTGGATGGATGCCGGGCGGTTGCTGGATGGATGCTGGATGGATGCTGGGCGGTTGCTGGATGGATGCTGGGCGGTTGCTGGATGGATGCCGGGCGGTTGCTGGATGGATGCTGGGCGGTTGCTGGATGGATGCTGGGCGGTTGCTGGATGGATGCCGGGCGGTTGCTGGATGGATGCCGGGCGGTTGCTGGATGGATGCCGGGCGGTTGCTGGATGGATGCTGGGCGGTTGCTGGATGGATGCTGGGCGGTTGCTGGATGGATGCTGGGCGGTTGCTGGATGGATGCTGGGCGGTTGCTGGATGGATGCCGGGCGGTTGCTGGATGGTTGCTGGATGGATGCTGGGCGGTTGCTGGATGGATGCTGGATGGATGCTGGATGGATGCTGGATGGATGCTGGATGGTTGCTGGGCAATTGGGAAATTGGGCTGGAGTGACTTAAATCTGCATCAAACCTCTATAATGTGATGGATATCCCACCCAGGGCAAGGGTCTAGTTGATTTAATTTCACAGGATTTGATTGAATCATGAAAATGTATTACTAGCTAATATTATTTCCCCCATATGTGCAGATTGCCAGTTGTTTTAGAGGTGAAGATGTTGTATTTGGAGATGAACTGAGGCCACTACTTTTTCAGGTATAGTGTAGATTTTGATTCCAGCAATTGCACTATTTTCCTTTTCAGATCTTAGCAGTTTCTTAGTTTCAGTTAGTCTGGTTTTCATACTGTTGGCCTTCGAGTCGAACCCTGGCCTGCACATCCACTGATCCCTCACTGAACACAGATTAAGAGCCGTTTAGTCATGTGACCCGGCTCGTTTCAGCACTGCTAAACACACTCACACACACACACTGATGTTCTGCAGCCTTAATGTTACCGTGAGAAGTGGGCCATCGTTTTTGGTGTCCGGTTTTGTTGACAGTGTCGCCCCCCCATCCACCCCCAACCCACGATTAAGGTCACGTTGTGTGTTGAATTGCAACTTGAAACAAGACCCATCCTTCAGGCGCGTGAAGCATTTGCCACTGAACCCTGCCGGACGATTAGTACTTTCCATGTATAAAGACACACAAACATCAGATCACGTGTATAAACTCAAGAGGAAGGTGGGGTTTTGTTGTGGTTTTGCACATACTAACTCTAATCCTAGTGGGAATGAAGCTTTTTGTATTGTTTTGCTGAGACTTCATGATAGATTTCATGCATTGATGACTTTCGGGAGGCTTCATTCGCACAGACTGTAAGTGTATTTAGTTGAGCCGTCCTATATCTCGGTTTTAATCCGCTCTTATGATAATGCTATAGCAGGAGCTGTCATTGATTCACTAAGATCGTCCTTGGCCGTCCAAGACTCTGTCCTAAAGCTAATAACTAATCCATTACTCCTCATATTTGTCTTTAATTTAACTTCATTTGTCGTTAAATATATTGTGTATGCTCAAAAAAGCTTCAGAAAAACAGGATATTTCTTTGATCAAATTCAGTGTATACTGTTAATTTAGGGCTGTGACAATGTAATCACACACAGTGTTGGGGGTAACGCATTACAAGTAACTTGAGTTACGTAATAATATTACTTTTTCAAGTAACTAGTAAAGTAACGCATTACTGTTCAAATTTACAACAAAATATCTGAGTTACTTTTTCAAAAAAGTAACGCAAGTTACTTTTTCACATTTATTTGACTGACAGCTCTCCTGTCCTCATGTTGAGAAAAATAAGTGGAGAGGTGTGTGTGTGTGTGTGTGTGTGAACATGATGGTTATTGTAGTTCTAGACTAAATGTGAGCATTTACTCATCTCACTTGCACAATGAAGATTCTGTACTCCTCAAAATGAATAAAATCAGTCAAATGCAAAATCAGAGTACTCAAACCTCAAATATATAAATGTTAAATAGAACAAATATTTTTATGCATTTAATCTACCTTTATTGACTAATGTCTTGCTGCTGACCTTTGATGATTCAGTTAAGCCATGAGCAAAAATTACTAGATTTTTTGTTTTTATTGGTAAAACGTTTTTCTCCTGCGTCCTATTCTTCCATTATCCAGAATGGCATCACATTTATACCTCAGCCTGAGGCCTATTATTTCAATTTTGGTATGAAGAGGTCTTTACATTTGCACAAAAAAGGACTTTTTTTGCTATTAAAAAACAAAACTAAAAAGCAAGCCCAGCCCAGGTGAGAAAAAGTAACGCAAAAGTAACGCAAAAGTAACGTAACGCATTACTTTTATTAAAAAGTAACTAAGTAACTCAATTAGTTACTTTTTAAGGGAGTAACGCAATATTGTAATGCATTACTTTTCAAAGTAACTTTCCCCAACACTGATCACACATATACTGTATATTAAAAAAAAATCAGGTCTCCAATTGAAAATTTTCTAGTGAAAATTTTCAAAAAATTTCAGTTGGCCAAATGTAATTTCTTGAATTTTAATTGAATGAAATTGCATCAATTCACAGAAAATCAATTTGGCCAACTGAAAAATTTAGATGTGATCGCTCACTAGAAAATTTCCAATTGGAGACCTGATTTTTTTTTTTATATATATATACAAATTGTTTTTTTGCAATTGATTTTGCAAAATTGATTTTTTTATTATGTATATATATATATATATATATATATATATACATACAAATTGCAATTATATATAATTGATATATTGTTTTTTTCACATATTGCATCAATACTTTAGATGCTTGTATAGGTATTTTTTAATCTGGGTATTTTTCTACTGGTCAAGTAATGAAAAAGCAGGTCTTCATTTTTCTGTGGTATCAAATATATATATATATATATTAGGGATGGGTATTGACATAAATTTCACAATTCGATTCGATTTCGATTCACAAGCTTGCAATTCGATTCCGATTCGATTCATTCAAACATGCAATAAATATTGAAATATTAAGCATCAGTTTCTTGCTACTTAAAGGGATATTATCATTAAAAACAGGACATTTCTTTGATCAAATTCAGTGTATACTGTTGATTTAGGGCTGTGACAATGTAATCACACAAATTGCAAATTGCAATTATATACAATTGATATATTGCTTTTATCACATATTGCATCAGTTCACTAGATGCTTGTATAGGTATTTTTCTACTGGTCAAGTAATGAAAAAGCAGGTCTTCATTTTTCTGTGGTATCAAATATATATATATTAGGGATGGGTATTGACATAAATTTCACAATTCGATTCGATTTCGATTCACAAGCTTGCAATTCGATTCCGATTTGATTCAATATCAATTATTTTGGATAATACATGGCAAATGTTTTAATTTCTTATGTTTTTTTTAATAATAATTAAGATATAATATTAACTTTACAATTACATAATCATATACCTACTCCAATTCGTTTTTTGAAATATAAACATTTAAATGGTTGCTGTCATAAAAACTTGCCAGATTTATTCAAACATGCAATAAATATTGAAAAATATTTGTAAAAAAATTATATGAATATGTAATATGGTGCATATATTTAGCAAAATGCTCCTCTCTTGAAGTTATTTTTCTAGCCGACTAACGAGTTTATGGACACTGGATACGGTTTTTCTGAGGTAAATTACAAGCGCTACAACCTGTTTATTGACATCTTTCCGCGGTTGAAACACTGATTGAGCGAGTCCATGTGACATGATACAGATTTCGGTAAGTTGTACTCTATGTTTTAACACACTTTCAGATGCGCATTGATGTTTATTTCGCGCTGTAATTGGTATTAAGGCCGAAGAGAAGATCAGTTCTTGAGCTGCGCCAGAGCGATCTCGCGCCACAGCGCCAAAACGGTATTTATGTTTTTGAATTTCGTAATAAAATGGAAAAATAAAATTTTACAACGCCGGCAAAGATCGTTAATACTCGACTTCTTCTTCTACTTCTTCCAGCAGTTGAGTTCTGTTGACAACTATGCGTCGCTCCGTTGCTCTGATTGGTTGTAGGTCTATCCAATTGAGTGCAGAGGCATCTTCTTTCCTGGTTCGGTTGAAACACCCCATAATCACACCCCAATAGAGCAGTATCAGACTCTGAATCTGAGTACGACGACGTCAGGCTACTGTTTGGCCATTTCTGACCGAAATTTTTACGTTTGAGTTTTTTCGGAAAGGTTGGAAACTTCGTAAAGGGTTTAGTACTTGCTGTGTGAACACACACACACACACACACACACACCCACACACACACACACACACAAATCATGGACTTGGTTTGAAATGGTTAAATGGTCCTGAAAGAAATAATCACGCTTGTTTTTTTCGCGGTCAAACATGAGCGCAATGGAAACGAATGGGAGACGAACTAGTGGAAGTGTTTGGTACTGCACACAAACAAAATCTGACTGAAAGCTCATTTTTTGAGATATCAACCTCAAATTTGGAACACAACTTGTTTAGATTTATTGCTTTGATTATCTTAAAGTTTTAGAGTAAAACATGTTTTGGAAAATTATTTATTTCATATAAATATTGAAAATTGTATTTTTGTGCATTTTTCATAACAATAAATGTAAATTCTTTCAAGGTCACTTTTTAAAAACTTTTTTCACTTCAGCAATAATCTGCCTAGTGTCGTCTTTAAAAAAAGACCAAACTTAAGTCTGTGCTCCAAAGCCTTAAAGATTTATGACCGTTTAAGTTGGAAATATCATTTTCAGGTCCATGCTCAAAAAGTGAATAAATGGATTTTAACTACTGCATAAATAACATTTTGTACCATAAAATCCCCTAAAAATACAAAATATGAAATAAAAAAAACATTATCAAATTAAAATATAGTACAATCATTTAACTGAAATAAAAAAGAAGCCATTTTTTGACCGACACACAAATAGTACCAGAGGATTAAACTGGCTGAATGAATGCAAAAATATTATCACGCTTTATACAATAAAGTTGGATATACACTGAAAAAAATGATTATGGCCCGATTAAATTAAGCATAATTAATTTGTGCTCGTTTAAATAATTTTAATTTCTTTTTCTGATTTAAATTTTAAAAAAAGATTTGGTTCTATGGGACTTGCATATGTTTTTGTTTAAATTGAGATAAAATAAATTGATTGCAACCACTTACGATAAAAAAATGGAGTAAATTCAACGAATCATTTTTTTCAGTGTATATGAATGTATAAGAACTTTTTCCGTATACACACAGTACTCATGCTTTTATCGTTGCCAAATGTAAACAATGTTATTGTCCAGCTTTAATCTGCTAAACATCAGGAATATTAAGAGATATTAAGATATTATGAGATATTAACATTATAAGATATTATTGAGAAATGCTATATAAAAAAATTTGACGACTCAAAATGTTAAAATAAAATGAATACATAAATAATTTTTTGAATTTTCAGTAGATTTCCGAATTGACACAAGGACGAGCGTTCGTTTCGGTTCATTATCCAAGCCAAACACTAATAAATTTAAGTGGACATTGGTAAAAAAAACTAAAATTCTGTTAAGGACAGAAATGTTTTGACAGCATCCACTGATCTAGATTGCAAAGAGTTTTGTCGCTGCCCTGGATGAACTGTACAGGCCATATCGTTGTACTGTCCAGCCTGATAAATACCGTACACGTGTACTTCTTGTGGTGCTTTGGAAATGCCCTGGCGAATCGCCCATGGTCTGTGACCACTGGCTGCCCTCTCTCTGACTCCTGCCATGGTGTGTCTCAGGCTGAGCTGGAACAGCGTGTCCTGGCTGGGGGCGATGCACCGTGTTTAGTGGCTTGTCATCACAGGAGCGAGTAGGTGTTAAACATGGAGCGGCACACATTCAACAAGCTCGCATTACATACAGGACCTTTGTTTTGCACAAGTCTTACATAATCGGGAAGCAGTATTTATTCTAATGCAGCTGATTAGTCGGGTTTTTTTGGGATGCATGGAGGCAGTTAGTGTTCAAGCGCTCAAAAGCTAAATGTTAAAGTCTGTATTTTATTGACTGCTGCACAATATTTTCACAATTTGAATATAAATCACAGTTTGCTTGCTACTATTTGAAATGTTTTGCATTGCATATTGCATACTTGATTAAAAAAGTAGTATAAATTGCACTATGCAAGTACCACATTTTTAATTTTTTTTTAGTTTAGTTCCCCAAGATGATGATAATGGTTGTTAAAGGCGGGGCTTAGCGAGTGATCACGTTTTTTCACTTGGGGTATTAACTGTTTCTTTGTCTATAATTACACGTAAATTAGGGCCCTATGAAATCAGTATCAAGTATTCTAAGTATACTTGACTTATACTGAAGTATAGGTATATAAGTGTAGAGAAAGTCTAATTTGGATTCCGTTATTTTGCCATTTAATTTTGTATGAATTCAGTTTGAATTTTTACGTTAACTTTAAGTAATCAAAAATCATGTCTAATTAGTTTAAATCAGTTTGAATGTTTACGTTAACTTTAAGTAATCAAAAATCATGTCTAACTAGTTTAAATCAGTTTGAATGTTTACGTTAACTTTAAGTAATCAAAAATCATGTCTAATTAGTTTAAATCAGTTTGAATGTTTACGTTTACTTTTAAGTAATCAAAAATCATGTCTAATTAGTTTAAATCAGTTTGAATGTTTACGTTAACTTTAAGTAATCAAAAATCATGTCTAATTAGTTTAAATCAGTGTGAATGTTTACGTTAACTTTAAGTAATCAAAAATCATGTCTAATTAGTTTAAATCAGTTTGAATGTTTACGTTAACTTTAAGTAATCAAAAATCATGTCTAATTAGTTTAAATCAGTGTGAATGTTTACGTTAACTTTAAGTAATCAAAAATCATGTCTAATTAGTTTAAATCAGTTTGAATGTTTACGTTTACTTTTAAGTAATCAAAAATCATGTCTAATTAGTTTAAATCAGTTTGAATGTTTACGTTAACTTTAAGTAATCAAAAATCATGTCTAATTAGTTTAAATCAGTTTGAATGTTTACGTTAACTTTAAGTAATCAAAAATCATGTCTAATTAGTTTAAATCAGTTTGAATGTTTACGTTAACTTTAAGTAATCAAAAATCATGTCTAATTAGTTTAAATCAGTGTGAATGTTTACGTTAACTTTAAGTAATCAAAAATCATGTCTAATTAGTTTAAATCAGTGTGAATGTTTACGTTAACTTTAAGTAATCAAAAATCATGTCTAATTAGTTTAAATCAGTGTGAATGTTTACGTTAACTTTAAGTAATCAAAAATCATGTCTAATTAGTTTAAATCAGTTTGAATGTTTACGTTAACTTTAAGTAATCAAAAATCATGTCTAATTAGTTTAAATCAGTGTGAATGTTTACGTTAACTTTAAGTAATCAAAAATCATGTCTAATTAGTTTAAATCATGAAAAGTTAACACCAATTTATTAAAAGTTTAACAAATCTTACATTTTTAGGGCTGTATGAAATCCATTTTATTTTTCCCAGGATTCGTTTTAATGGTTTAACCTGTTAACTGCCCCTTAAAATGCACTATTCACACGTAAATGGTTGTAATTCAAGAATGCTTTGGAATATAGAAATGAGGCTGGTCTTGTTTTAAAAAATACATTTGGCAGATTATTGTAGATGTCAAATTATGTATGTTAAACAGGAAAAAAGTGATAAAAGTTTAAGTTTATGAAAATGTAAAAATATTATATTTTATATAAAATATACATTTTACAAAACATATTGGACTCTAAAACTGCAATAAAATCAAAGCCAAAAATCTGAACAAGATGTGTTCCAAATTTTAGGCTGATATCTCAAAAAATGAGCTTTCAATCAGATTTTGTTTGGGCGCAGTACCAAACTTTCTCACTAGATGACATCTAACATTACTGACCAAATAAGGGCATCTCCATTTCCATATATGGTTTGAGTGATCTGAACCACATATTTCCATAATTTTCATACAATTTAGGAAGTAGACATCATATTCAGAAGTAGTATGGGCAGTATTTGGCAGTATTTGACACAAATTCAACCTCTAATAAACATAAAAAGAACATGTATGAGCGTTATATCTTGATGCCACATCACAAACAGAGAATCTGTTGTTTTGTTCTTTACATTTAAAACATTTTCAGACCTTTTTTTCTAAAAAAAAAAAAAAAATGAATGGATGTTATCTTTTGAACTCTTGGCATGAAAACAAACCGGTTTCTGCCAATCTTTCAAGATTTTTTCTGTTCATCGCTATTTCAAAATAACAATCTGAACACGCCTTGTGTGTTGTGTTGCAAATTGATAAATTACTGCTCCTCTGTAACTTATTTTGAAAACTAGAGATTGTAAGCTTTCAAATGATATATAGTTTGTCAAGATTAGTTTAGGTTTAGTATAGGATATTACTGTTTTAAAAATGTAAACAATGGGCCAGTGACACTTAAAAATTTTAATGGAATTTTAAGAATCAAAAATCGAATCAATTGAATTCATAAACTTTAACAATTTCATAGTTGTCCTTTTTTTTCACACATTCTGTGCTGTCTATATTTCTGGGTTTATGATTTAATACAAATGTATTATTAAAAATGATGGTAATCAAATAAAGGAATAAAATATGAACAGTTTAATTCATTCATTCATTTGAATTGTGTTTTTCGCGTCGCAGAAATCATAGTCGATCTGTAAGTGACGTTTGTTCCTTTTGGGGATTATTTGTGTAGGTTGGGTATTTGGGGGTATTTCTGTCCATCTGTGACCTCAGTGTGGATCGATGACCTTGAATATGTCTGAATGAGAGTGTCATGTCCCTCTTTGACCCCTAAGAGACACAAAGACCAGCTGTATTTGTCCTCCTTCTACATTTTCTCATTGTTTCCTGTCTACAACTGTTTTCCCTTCTGTCTTGTTGCTGTTCTTCAGTGACATTGAGTGAATGTGTCTATTTCTGTCTTCGTCATTGTCGTGACGTGAAAGTCAAACATGAAGAATGTCTAGCTGTCGCTTCCAGGTCTTGAAGGACTCAGTTTTCCTTTAGTCTAAATCTCTGTATTATAAACAGCATGGTAATACCATTTTTTATGCGCTTGTACTATTAATAGAAGACAACTAACTTTCAGTATCAAGATATTTCTCCTGAAATTCTCACTGTTTGTCAGAGTCACTGTTTGTCATCCAGTAAGACTCTGAGATATCTGACTTGATTCCATACAAGTCTGAGCACACTTTGAAACATTAGTTTCATTATTAGTATACTTCTTTTAAACTTAAAATAAGAGTGTATACTTTCAGTTGACCTTTTTACCCATACTTCTTTTAATCAAGATATACCTAAGAATTAAGTATTAAGAATACTTGACTTATACTGACAAGTATAGAGAAAAGTCTAAGTATATTTGGCCTATACATGTACTCAATCATTTGATTGAGATATACTTCAGAAAAGTATTAAAGGTGTCATTTTTTTTTACTGTTGTCTGAGGTCAACTTATGACGTTAGCATGGTTTTTACATTCAAAAACATCATAATGAATAAGTAATAGGTTATTTTCTGCCCTGGTTTTGAGACTCTCTCACGGAACACTCTGTTTTTATGGGCGTGCCGCACTGAAGACTTGAAAGTAAACGCCCACGGCTAGGATTGGATAAGATTTGCAAAATTAATTAGCTTTAGCTCCCTCAGTACATGTGGGAATTGTTTTGAAAGCGTGATATTTGACTCGCGAAATATCTTTATCAAACAAACACAATGAATCATCTCTCATCTCCGCGATTGATTGGAATGTTATTTTTTATTACTTGGCCCGCCCAATCGGTGAATATAACCACGAAACGAACACACACACACACACACACACACACACACACCCCTTTAACATAGCCTGTAGCCCGTCTGAAAAACACATAGACCCGGGACGTCGGGCTTTGCGAGCCCTGGCCCATGCATGTCCGAGTCTGATCCTGAATCGCAATGAACCAACAACACCACAAATAAAGGATTCTCCAGCCGTTGACAGCGTGCTAATGTTCAGTGAGACACGTACACATAATCAATACGATCTGTAACAATGCAATACTATCACATATAAAAAACATGTTTTACTCACATTAGTGAGTTGCTTCATTCATTCGTAATCTCATCCTGTCTGGAAATCCAGTCTCTTGTTTACAAACGAATCCGCGGTGAAATGAAGGAACATACGCGCAATGTCTTCCCCACATGAGCTGGATATTCATTAAAAATAAATCTGAATTAAGCTTATGTGGTATGTTTACTGCTTAGAAATTCGATGCGGTTTAGCTCCATGTGGGCCTATATCATCTCAGGCACGAGTCGGTGGGCGGGGCTACAGAATCAGGCGTTGTTCTTCTTCTGTTGAGGCGGTGCTTCACCACACGATGACATCAAGATGTGGCATATTCTGAGATTGATCGTTTGCTGGGCCTGGTGTCAATAAAAGCTTTCCTTTAACTAACAAGGACGTTTTCAGCTCTGAAACTTACAGGATAATCTTATATCACAATGACCTTTTATATATCAAAAGCTCAAGGGAAAGTCGATTTCTCAATTCATCACCCCTTTAAGTATTCTAAGTATACTTGACTTCTTCTTGCAAGTATAGAGAAAAGTCTGGCCTGTACTTGTACTCTTTTGATTGAGATATACTTAAGAAAAGTGAAATTAAGTATTAAATGTGTTGACCCTTTTGATAGAGTTGCCTATTAAATACTTTTCTACATATTGGCTTCCTTTGAGGTAGTATGCATATGTTTTACATACTATCTTACATGTTTATAGTTTATAGTTCACGCTATAGTTGCAATACAAAAGAAAAACTTTTTTGAAAAATGTTGTGTACTCAAAGTTTACTACTGTTACACTTAAAGTACACTTAAAAGTATACTTTTATAAACTAAAAAGCGGGCCAATTTAGTCCCAAGAAGTATTGCAGTAGTACACTTACAAGTATACCTCTAGTACATTGATTTTAGTATACTTGCTACATATGTAACATATACTTAAACTTTACTTAAATGTAATTGATCAAATTAACTTGAAGAGGAGACACACGTGGGATTATGGGGTCTTTTCTGAGAAGTAGTTTGAGAAGTTGCTCTCCATGTTATCTCATTGCTTATAAAAACTCAAAGTACCATGGTCACTTCATGTGAAACTCTCACTACTGTGCTTTTATTTGTACATGTGTCATTTATAATCTTGCTTTGAAGTCATGTGATCTAGCCCTCAGTTGAACTATTAACACTTCCATTGTGTCATGAGTTCATCAAAACCCGCACAACCTCAAAATAGACCTATAGCGGTATGTGAGTAAATGCTTAACGCCTCAATGTTGTTTACTCTGCATCTGCAAAGTCTCTTTTAAGCTTGCAGCTCCTGTGGCCTGGGTTTGCTCTCTGGTTTTCTCTCTGTGTGTCAGGCAGACACAACACAGACGTTTAGATAAGGCTATTTTGGGTGAACTTAACCATATTTACTGCTGATAAAAATATTGCAGACAACATAAAGCTTTTAGTAGGGCTACTATCTGACAAGCTGTTCTTTGTTGTGCCTCAATTAAATGAGAAGAAACTGATTCATGTTGAGTAGTTTGAAAAACTGTAATCCATCCATTCATCCATCCATCCATCTATCCATCTATCAAAATATACACTCACCTAAAGGATTATTAGGAACACATACTAATACTGTGTTTGACCCCCTTTCACCTTCAGAACGGCCTTAATTCTACGTGGCATTGATTCAACAAGGTGCTGAAAGCATTCTTTAGAAATGTTGGCCATATTGATAGGAGAGCATCTGCAGTTGATGGAGATTTGTGGGATGCACATCCAGGGCACGAAGCTCCCGTTCCACCACATCCCAAAGATGCTCTATTGGGTTGAGATCTGGTGACTGTGGGGGCCATTTTAGTCCAGTGAACTCATTGTCATGTTCAAGAAACCAATTTGAAATGATTGGAGCTTTGTGACGGTGCATTATCCTGCTGGAAGTAGCCATCAGAGGATGGGGACATGGTGGTCATAAAGGGATGGACATGGTCAGAAACAATGCTCAGGTCGGCCGTGGCATTTAAACGATGCCCAATTGGCACTAAGGGGCCTAAAGTGTGCCAAGAAAACATCCCCCACACCATTACACCACCACCACCAGCCTGCACAGTGGTAACAAGGCATGATGGATCCATGTTCTCATTCTGTTTACGCCAAATTCTGACTCTACCATCTGAATGTCTCAACAGAAATCGAGACTCATCAGACCAGGCAACATTTTTCCAGTCTTCAACTGTCCAATTTTGGTGAGCTTGTGCAAATTGTCGCCTCTTTTTCCTATTTGTAGTGGAGATGAGTGGTACCCGGTGGGGTCTTCTGCTGTTGTAGCCCATCCGCCTCAAGGTTGTGTGTGTTGTGGCTTCACAAATGCTTTGCTGCAGACCTCGGTTGTAACGAGTGGTTATTTGAGTCAAAGTGTCTCTTCTATCAGCTTGAATCAGTCGGCCCATTCTCCTCTGACCTCTAGCATCAACAAGGCATTTTCGCCCACAGGACTGCCGCATACTGGATGCTTTTCCCTTTTCACACCATTCTTTGTAAACCCTAGAAATGGTTGTGCGTGAAAATCCCAGTAACTGAGCAGATTGTGAAATACTCAACAACCATGCCACGCTCAAAATTGCTTAAATCCCCTTTCTTTCCCATTCTGACATTCAGTTTGGAGTTCAGGAGATTGTCTTGACCAGGACCACACCCCTAAATGCATTGAAGCAACTGCCATGTGATTGGTTGATTAGATAATTGCATTAATGAGAAATTGAACAGGTGTTCCTAATAATCCTTTAGGTAAGTGTATAAATATATATAAATAATCGAGAATTGAATGCTTCATCATGTATTGAGTCGTATGTCTTTGCGGTTTGCAGTTTCTTAACTAAATACTGTATGTCCATGTCGTTCCTCCAGGCTGATGTGTGATTCACGCTCTGCCTCTGTCCGCCAACATGGTAGACATGGAGAACCACTACAGCGCCCCGTCGCCGCTGAACGACTTTGTGCGGGACAGCCCCTTGTGCAGGAACTTCATCGGGGGAATGGGAGACTTTCAGGACATCTCTCAGCCCATCGATGAAGACGCTCTCAGCAGCTTCGAGGTGACCGAGAACCAGTCGTCGGGTCTGGGCTCCGGATCGGAGAGCTCCACTGCGTTAGGTACTCAGATACTGCCACTCAAACACACTCTGCCTTTTTAAGAAAAGACACGTTGCCATTGAGACAGAGCGACACGCGTCATTATCTGAAGACCACGCCCACCGGAGGGGGAAAACAATCAAAACATCTCCATTGACTTTGCATTGCGTGAGGCTGCATCCTTGTCATTTCGGACTTATAACAAAAAACTGAACAATGTATTAAAGCTGATATGTGACAACGTGTACTGCAAACAAGCTAAACAAAACCAAGAAGCAAAAACCCAGACGTTTTTATAAGCTGTTGACCCAAAAAACGAGCGTTTAAGGACAAAAAAGTGGATTCAGGCCATTGAGACAGCGCGCGACGGGTCATATTACACTGAGAACTACGGCGACTAGAGGGAACGTAATCAGCGACAGTAAATATAATATATAAAACGGACATTTGTATATTTGACTTAACAGTGACAACATATTTACTGCACACATAGACATATTGAGGCATACTGAGTGTCAGGATCCCAAAATGTACCCATTCTTCCTGCTGAAGCTTCACTTTGTATTGCCTGTATCCACTTTTATCTTCTTAAACGCTCGTTTTTTTGGGTCGACAGCTTATAAAAACTTATTTCTGTGTTTTTTTAGCTTGTTTGCTGTACACCTTGTCACATATCAGCTTTTAGACATTGTTCTATTTTTTGTTATAAGTCCGAAATGACAATGAGGCAGCCTCCCGCAATGCAAAGTCAATGGAGAGCGTTGGATTGCTTTCCCCCCCAGTGTGGGCGTGGCCTAAATACGCTCTGTCTCTATGCAATTACATTACATTACATTATAACTGACCTATCGGTAAGCCCCTCCCCTCGAACGCAGATGAGCCAATAGCAGTTGAGTATCAGTTGCGCTGGGACCGGAACTCGGACATCTTTAGGCGTCAGCGCCATAGAGAAACATTGGAAAATCCAAAGCTATCATCGGTTTGATGGCGTTTATGCTACAAAAATGCTAGAATGTCGTGCCTGAGGTACTGTAACACTGACTCCAGGTATCCTGAGAGGATTTTCGGTTTGTCATACTCTCGTTAAGTTACGATTAAAGTCCCTGCTAACATACAAACCATAATAACACTGTTCTCACGTCATGTACACTGTAGGTCAAAAACACGAAGGTCTACATTTCAGTGCCTCTCCATATTAAACTGGTTATATGTAAATTAATTTAATTTTAGATATGTTTAAGGTCTACATTATCTGTCCTACTAAGGAGGACTCCTATTTTGATGGGTATTATAGTCTCCTGGTAATGAAAGGAAGAGCTCGCACGCAGTTTATCAGAGTTGTTTTGCATATACAAAGTTTACCAGTTATTAACTGCACCCCTGAAAAGTCATGCGGTTTGTGTATATGTTTGTTTACTGTTAGTTGTTTGAGTGTTTTGTGTAATTTGCTGTGTTTGTTAATGGTAATGCAACGGAGAGTTTGTGAATGAGACGTTAATGCGCACTTCTTATGCTTTGTTTGTTCAGCTCTTACGATGATTTTTTGGAGTGAAAAAGGACATAATAAACTTGATAAACCATCAGTAAAGTTTGTCCATCATTCGGACGGGATATACGCTACATTCTGTGTCCAAAAACATCTCGGGATAAGGTTTTCACACTAACATCTGTCATTGTAAGATATATCAACTCTGTTTGTTTGTCCGCGTTAGCAACAGTAACTAAGGGGGGCGGGGCTTACCGATAGGTCAATTAGGGGCCAAGCACCGAAAGGTGCGACGGCACCTATTGAAATCGTTAGATTTCTTCTTATTATTCCGCCATTGAAGTCTATGGCAGCCCATAGAACCGCTTGTGGGAAAGTTATGAAATTTGGCACACAGATAGAGGACAACATTAACCACACCAATTTTGGAGTCTCTAAAAAAATCCCTCTAGCGCCACCACCTGTCCAAAATGTTACTCATGTTTATGCTAATAACTTTTGAACCCTAATGGCTAGAAACAAAAAAAAATCCTCTGATTCCTTGGCTCAAGCCGAGTCCTATAAAGTCATTTTCTGTTATGAAAATGTTCCCGCCATTTTGCATTTTCAAAAAATTTACTTTTTCGAACTTCTCCTAGGCCGTTGCTCTGATTTTCACGAAAATTTAACCAGATCATCTTCAGACCATGCCGACAAAAAGTTATGGAATTACGTTTTCGATAAACGAGCAAACAAATTTTACTTAGAGGTTGCGAAAATACACTTAAGGCTATATCTCCGCGACACTTTATCGTATTCAGACCAAACTTGGTACATGTCATCACAAGCATGACCTGAGGCAACATGCAGCGTTTCGGCACAGCGCCACCTACTGGTCCGATACGAAAAATGGCTTTGCTTATAACTTTTGAACCGTTTGTCCAAAAATCATGAAAAGTGGTCTCGTTCGATTCAGGATGTCATTCCGAGTCGTCTAATTTTACCATATCGGCCATTTTGGCTGTCGGACATTTTTAATTATGTGCTAAAATGCTGTATTTTATGAACACATGAACGGATTGTTGCAAAACTCGGTATGGGTCATCAGCACGATGCCCTGAAGGAGCCTGAGATGTTTTGAAACAGCGCCACCTAGTGGATCTTTTTTTTCCAAACGCTTATAACTTTGGGTGTGATTGACTTATTTTCATGGAAGTAACTTTTTTTGTCTCCTGAATCCTTGCCAAGTCAAACGATACCAGACTTGCCAGGCTTTGGCGTATGGTTTGTGTAGCGTGGTAATTTAGCGCTTAAAAAAGTTAGCTGATATCTTCGAAACTGCTAGTCCGATCGAGACGAAATCAGCGTCAGAAGTTCAGAGACATAGGTCGATGTTAATGCCCAAATGTCAAAATATTGATAGTATAGTTTAGGGGGAGTAAAATCCAATCAAAGTCAGGTGTCAGTCATTTTTTATGTGTTTTTTTAAATAAAAGTCTATAACTCCAAAACGAAATGAGATATTTTCACCAAAATTGACACACACATGTATGGGCTCACTCCTATGACACATACAAAAAATGGTAGAATTGTGTCTCTTGGTGGCGCTATAATAGAACAAAACATGAAATTCCCGTAGACTACAATGCATTTCTCAGCCTTTTTGCCTAAAATCATCTTAAAATGTGCATAGAGAATGTTGTGGACATTAACATATTATGCAGCCAAATTATTTTCATATACTGTCAGGCAGGAAATTAAGGTTTTTCTCCATTGCATTCAGCGCATATTCCATTGATTTATCACATATAATGCATGCGCATAATCACTTGACATGTTTGACCTTTTAGACCTTGTTGTGTTGTTTTTGATGAATCAACTTCAGCTTGTGGTTCTGGAATGCCTGACCGAGTTTTCACTTCTAGAAGCTCAATGGAATCCGCATTATTTCTGTGAACAAACTTTAAATTCCTAAATTTAAACCTTGATTCGTTTCAGAGTCATAACCTGCTGTTTCACCATATAACAGTTAGACAGCGCACATACAAGTGATTTATAAGAAATCAGAGCGTTGAGGTTTAAACACCATACCTGAGAAATGAGGAAATGACATCACGGAAATGTGTGATGATGAAGCAGCAGAAAGTCAGAGCATTTCTCAGAAAGAGGTTGCTTAATGTTTTGTCTTTAAAGGGTTAGTTCACCCAAAAATGAAAATTCTGTCATTTAATTCCTCACCCTCATGTCGTTGGACACCCGTCAGACCTCCGTTCATCTTCAGACACAAATGAAGATATTTTAGTGTAAATCTGATGGCTCTGAAAGGCCTCCATTGGCTCAATGGCACTTTACACTCTCAAGACCCTTAAAAGGCACTAAAGACGTCGTTACAAAGTCCATCTCACTACAGTGGTTCTACAATAACTTTATGAAGTGACGAGAATAGTTTTTGTGTGCAAAAAAACCCTAAATAACGACTTACATAGTGATGACGATTTCAAAACACCGCCTCATGAAGCTTCGAAGCGTTATGAATCAGTGAGTCGAATCATGATTCGGATCGCGTGTCAAACTGCTGAAATTTGGCGATTCAAACTGCTGATTCGACTCACTGATTCATAACGCTTCGAAGCTTCATGAGGCCGTGTTTTGAAATCGTCATCACTATATTAGTCGTTATTTAGGGTTTTTTTGCACACAAAAACTATTCTCGCCGATTCATAAAGTTATTGTAGAACCACTGTAGTGAGATGGACTTTGTAACGACGTCTTTAGTGCCTTTTAAGGGTCTTGAGAGTGAACCGTGCCATTGTGCCAATGGAGGCCTTTCAGAGCATCAGATTTACACTAAAATATCTTCATTTGTGTCTGAAGATGAACGGAGGTCTGACGGGTGTCCAACGACATGAGGGTGAGGAATTAATGACAGAATTTTCATTTTTGGGTGAACTAACCCTTTAAAAACGTTTGGCAATATAGTGTATATTGTATTTATTTTAGTCCGTTTAATTGTCATTTTAACATTGTAATCTATTCTATTGAATGACATTGCTTTTCTAATGGCGATCTCTTGTACCTGTGCACATCTGTTGTGTTTGTTTGCTCACTGGTGTAGATGCACTGACTCCTGCATCCAGCCCGTCGTCCTGTGTGTACGGTGGCCCGGCGGGACAGGACGAGTTCACCTCCACCTCTCTGAACCTGGAGTGCCGCGTGTGCTCCGACCGCGCGTCTGGATACCACTATGGAGTTCACGCGTGTGAGGGCTGCAAGGTGAGACCTGTGTCCTATTAAAGGGATAGTTCACCCAAAAATGAAAATCACCCCATGATTTACTCACCCTCAAGCCAACTTAGATGGCCAATATATCATGTGTGGGGTCAGAGGTCACTCTTCCACCGGAAGTCGGTGGATGGATGCACTTTTATGATGGATGGATGCACTTTTATGATGGATGGATGCACTTTTATGATGGATGGATGGATGCACTTTTATGATGGATGGATGGATGCACTTTTATGATGGATGGATGCACTTTTATGATGGATGCACTTTTATGATGGATAGATGCACTTTTATGATGGATGGATGCACTTTTATGATGGATAGATGCACTTTTATGATGGATGGATGCACTTTTATGATGGATGGATGCACTTTTATGATGGAGGGATGCACTTTTATGATGGATAGATGCACTTTTATGATGGATGCACTTTTATGATGGAGGGATGCACTTTTTATGATGGATGGATGGGTGCACTTTTATGATGGATGCACTTTTATGATGGATAGATGCACTTTTATGATGGATGGATGCACTTTTATGATGGATAGATGCACTTTTATGATGGATGGATGCACTTTTATGATGGATGGATGCACTTTTATGATGGATAGATGCACTTTTATGATGGATGGATGCACTTTTATGATGGATAGATGCACTTTTATGATGGATGGATGCACTTTTATGATGGATAGATGCACTTTTATGATGGATAGATGCACTTTTATGATGGATGGATGCACTTTTATGATGGATAGATGCACTTTTATGATGGATGGATGCACTTTTATGATGGATGGATGCACTTTTATGATGGAGGGATGCACTTTTATGATGGATAGATGCACTTTTATGATGGATGCACTTTTATGATGGAGGGATGCACTTTTATGATGGAGGGATGCACTTTTATGATGGATGGATGCACTTTTATGTTGGATGGGTGCACTTTTATGATGGAGGGATGCACTTTTATGTTGGATGGGTGCACTTTTATGATGGATGGATGCACTTTTATGATGGATGGATGCACTTTTATGATGGAGGGATGCACTTTTATGATGGATAGATGCACTTTTATGATGGATAGATGCACTTTTATGATGGATGGATGCACTTTTATGATGGAGGGATGCACTTTTATGATGGATGAATGGATGCAGTTTTATGATGATAGATGCGCTTTTATGATGGATGGATGCACTTTTATGATGGAGGGATGCACTTTTATGATGGATAGATGGATGCGCTTTTATGATGGAGGGATGCACTTTTATGATGGATGGATGCACTTTTATGATGGAGGGATGCACTTTTATGATGGATGGATGGATGCACTTTTATGATGGGGATGGATGGGTGCACTTTTATGATGGAGGGATGCACTTTTATGATGGATAGATGGATGCACTTTTATGATGGATGGATGCACTTTTATGATGGATAGATGCACTTTTATGATGGATGGATGCACTTTTATAATGGATGGATGCACTTTTATGATGGATAGATGCACTTTTATGATGGATGGATGCACTTTTATGATGGATGGATGCACTTTTATGATGGATGGATGCACTTTTATGATGGATGGATGCACTTTTATGATGGATGGATGCACTAATGATGGATGGATGCACTTTTATGATGGATGGATGCACTAATGATGGAGGGATGCACTTTTATGATGGATGGATGCACTTTTATGATGGAGGGATGCGCTTTTATGATGGAGGGATGCGCTTTTATGATGGATGGATGCACTTTTATGATGGAGGGATGCTCTTTTATGATGGAGGGATGCGCTTTTATGATGGAGGGATGCACTTTTATGATGGATGGATGCACTTTTATGATGGAGGGATGCACTTTTATGATGGAGGGATGCGCTTTTATGATGGATGGATGCACTTTTATGATGGATAGATGCACTTTTATGATGGATAGATGCACTTTTATGATGGATAGATGCACTTTTATGATGGATGGATGCACTTTTATGATGATAGATGCACTTTTATGATGATAGATGCACTTTTATGATGGATGGATGCACTTTTATGATGATAGATGCACTTTTATGATGATAGATGCACTTTTATGATGGATGGATGCACTTTTATGATGGATGGATGCACTTTTATGATGGAGGGATGCACTTTTATGATGGATAGATGCACTTTTATGATGGATGGATGCACTTTTATGATGAATAGATGCACTTTTATGATGATAGATGCACTTTTATGATGGATAGATGCACTTTTATGATGGATGGATGCACTTTTATGATGATAGATGCACTTTTATGATGATAGATGCACTTTTATGATGGATAGATGCACTTTTATGATGATAGATGCACTTTTATGATGATAGATGCACTTTTATGATGGATAGATGCACTTTTATGATGATAGATGCACTTTTATGATGGATGGATGCACTTTTATGATGGATGGATGCACTTTTATGATGGAGGGATGCACTTTTATGATGGATAGATGCACTTTTATGATGGATGCACTTTTATGATGGAGGGATGCACTTTTTATGATGGATGGATGGGTGCACTTTTATGATGGAGGGATACACTTTTATGATGGATGGATGCACTTTTATGTTGGATGGGTGCACTTTTATGATGGATGGATGCACTTTTATAATGGATAGATGCACTTTTATGATGGATGGATGCACTAATGATGGATGGATGCACTTTTATGATGGATGGATGCACTAATGATGGAGGGATGCACTTTTATGATGGATGGATGCACTTTTATGATGGAGGGATGCGCTTTTATGATGGAGGGATGCGCTTTTATGATGGATGGATGCACTTTTATGATGGAGGGATGCTCTTTTATGATGGAGGGATGCGCTTTTATGATGGAGGGATGCACTTTTATGATGGATGGATGCACTTTTATGATGGAGGGATGCACTTTTATGATGGAGGGATGCGCTTTTATGATGGATGGATGCACTTTTATGATGGATAGATGCACTTTTATGATGGATAGATGCACTTTTATGATGGATAGATGCACTTTTATGATGGATGGATGCACTTTTATGATGATAGATGCACTTTTATGATGATAGATGCACTTTTATGATGGATGGATGCACTTTTATGATGATAGATGCACTTTTATGATGATAGATGCACTTTTATGATGGATGGATGCACTTTTATGATGGATAGATGCACTTTTATGATGGAGGGATGCACTTTTATGATGGATAGATGCACTTTTATGATGGATGGATGCACTTTTATGATGAATAGATGCACTTTTATGATGATAGATGCACTTTTATGATGGATAGATGCACTTTTATGATGGATGGATGCACTTTTATGATGATAGATGCACTTTTATGATGATAGATGCACTTTTATGATGGATAGATGCACTTTTATGATGATAGATGCACTTTTATGATGATAGATGCACTTTTATGATGGATGGATGCACTTTTATGATGGATGGATGCACTTTTATGATGGAGGGATGCACTTTTATGATGGATAGATGCACTTTTATGATGGATGCACTTTTATGATGGAGGGATGCACTTTTTATGATGGATGGATGGGTGCACTTTTATGATGGAGGGATACACTTTTATGATGGATGGATGCACTTTTATGTTGGATGGGTGCACTTTTATGATGGAGGGATGCACTTTTATGTTGGATGGGTGCACTTTTATGATGGATGGATGCACTTTTATGATGGATGGATGCACTTTTATGATGGAGGGATGCACTTTTATGATGGATAGATGCACTTTTATGATGGATGGATGGATGCACTTTTATGATGGATGGATGGATGGATGCACTTTTATGATGGATGGATGCACTTTTATGATGGAGGGATGCACTTTTATGATGGATGAATGGATGCAGTTTTATGATGATAGATGCGCTTTTATGATGGAGGGATGCACTTTTATGATGGATGGATGCACTTTTATGATGGAGGGATGCACTTTTATGATGGATGGATGGATGCACTTTTATGATGGATGGATGGATGCACTTTTATGATGGAGGGATGCACTTTTATGATGGATGGATGCACTTTTATGATGGATGGATGCACTTTTATGATGGATGGATGGATGCACTTTTATGATGGAGGGATGCACTTTTATGATGGAGGGATGCACTTTTATGATGGAGGGATGCACTTTTATGATGGAGGGATGCACTTTTATGATGGAGGGATGCACTTTTATGATGGATGGATGCACTTTTATGATGGATGGATGCACTTTTATGATGGATGGATGGGTGCACTTTTATGATGGATGGATGCACTTTTATGATGGAGGGATGCACTTTTATGATGGATGGATGCACTTTTATGATGGATGGATGCACTTTTATGATGGATGGATGGATGCACTTTTATGATGGAGGGATGCACTTTTATGATGGAGGGATGCACTTTTATGATGGAGGGATGCACTTTTATGATGGATGGATGGATGCACTTTTATGATGGAGGGATGCACTTTTATGATGGATGGATGCGCTTTTATGATGGAGGGATGCACTTTTATGATGGAGGGATGCACTTTTATGATGGATGGATGGATGCACTTTTATGATGGGGATGGATGGGTGCACTTTTATGATGGAGGGATGCACTTTTATGATGGATAGATGGATGCACTTTTATGATGGATGGATGCACTTTTATGATGGATGGATGCACTTTTATGATGGATAGATGCACTTTTATGATGGATGGATGCGCTTTTATAATGGATGGATGCACTTTTATGATGGATAGATGCACTTTTATGATGGATGGATGCACTTTTATGATGGATGGATGCACTTTTATGATGGATGGATGCACTTTTATGATGGATGGATGCACTTTTATAATGGATAGATGCACTTTTATGATGGATGGATGCACTAATGATGGATGGATGCACTTTTATGATGGATGGATGCACTAATGATGGAGGGATGCACTTTTATGATGGATGGATGCACTTTTATGATGGAGGGATGCGCTTTTATGATGGAGGGATGCGCTTTTATGATGGATGGATGCACTTTTATGATGGAGGGATGCTCTTTTATGATGGAGGGATGCGCTTTTATGATGGAGGGATGCACTTTTATGATGGATGGATGCACTTTTATGATGGAGGGATGCACTTTTTTGATGGAGGGATGCGCTTTTATGATGGATGGATGCACTTTTATGATGGATAGATGCACTTTTATGATGGATGGATGCACTTTTATGATGAATAGATGCACTTTTATGATGATAGATGCACTTTTATGATGGATAGATGCACTTTTATGATGGATGGATGCACTTTTATGATGATAGATGCACTTTTATGATGATAGATGCACTTTTATGATGGATGGATGCACTTTTATGATGGATAGATGCATTTTTATGATGAATAGATGCACTTTTATGATGATAGATGCACTTTTATGATGGATAGATGCACTTTTATGATGGATGGATGCACTTTTATGATGATAGATGCACTTTTATGATGGAGGGATGCACTTTTATGATGGATAGATGCACTTTTATGATGGAGGGATGCACTTTTATTATGGATGGATGCACTTTTATGATGGAGGGATGCACTTTTATTATGGATGGATGCACTTTTATGATGGATAGATGCACTTTTATGATGAATAGATGCACTTTTATGATGGAGGGATGCACTTTTATTATGGATGGATGCACTTTTATGATGGATAGATGCACTTTTATGATGGATGGATGCACTTTTATGATGAATAGATGCACTTTTATGATGGAGGGATGCACTTTTATGATGGATAGATGCACTTTTATGATGGATGATGCACTTTTATGATGGATGGATGCACTTTTATGATGAATAGATGCACTTTTATGATGGAGGGATGCACTTTTATTATGGATGGATGCACTTTTATGATGGATAGATGCACTTTTATGATGGATAGATGCACATTTTTTGTGATGGAGGGATGATTAGATTTTGCCTTGTTTTAGCCTAGACGTCAGGGATGGATGGCTATTAGACATCTTTTAAACGCAAAATTGCTACAGTAGAAGTTTCTTTGAAGACAATTTCACCCTGAAATATGCGTATATCTATGATGTATAGAGGCATTATACTAAACTTCCCTGGCATGCACTGATGGCCTGTTCGAGCCCCAGGACTCTCTCTTCTTATTGGCTGGGAGCAGAAAACCGGCCTCACGGAGGTCAGTGAGGATGTTTTGCCCTCAGAGTCTAAAGGAACATCTGTTGACTGGACACATTAGTCATATTGCTGTCAGAAGAACAACAAAAAAGAGTGTGTTCACGTGTGTTTTAATGTCTAAGAGCTGTATGAAGGCCAGAAAGACCCTTCTATTTTACTGGAAATTAATGCATTTTGAAGTGTTATAAATTTGAATCTGCGGTTATTTTTATTTCATTACTGCTATTGGAGCCAGTTGTTTGTTGTTAGGTGTTTTAATATTGTTTTAGGTTTGAAACACACACACACATAAATATATATATATATTAGGGCTGTCAAAAGATTAATCGTGATTAATCGCATCCAAAATAAAAGTTTGTGTTTACATAATATATGTGTGTGTATATACATTCATGTATATATTTAAGAAATATTTGCATGTATATACTGTATATACATTTATATAATCTATAATATATATAAATATAAATGTTTTATATATAAAAAATATAAAAAAATTCTTAAATATATACATGCTTGTGTGTGTATTTATATAAAAATAATAATTAACAGAGTACACACACATATATTATGTAAACACAAACTTTTATTTTGGATGCGATTAATCTTTTGACAAACATATATATATATGTTTCAAAGTAGGATGTTTTCATATATTATCACAATATTTACCTGACAACTAATATGCAGAATTTATGCTTTTGTGTTTAGTCCTTTCTTTATTTTCAATAATCATTAAACTACATCAATCAAAACTTAACATCTAATGGGTAAATTACTATAATACATTAATAATTAGTGGTTGACCAAGGCCGATATATCGGACGATATTTGACTTTTTTTTAGTTTTATATATTGGCTGGTTAGTTTTTTTCTGCTTATATATATTTATAATATACGTAAATGTTAATTATAAATATATCGGCTTTATATCGGCCACCCTGCTCTTTAAGATATCGGCATCAGCCATCAAAAAATCCATATCGGTCGACCACTATTATTATTAATAAGTGTGTGACGAGATCTCGTGCCACGTTGATCTGCCATTCATGGGTCTTTAATGCAGAGACTCTCCTCATGTGTTTGCAGTTTAAATATACATTTACATTTATGCATTTGGCAGACGCTTTTATCCAAAGTGACTTACATTGCATTCAAGGTACACATTTTACATTTTGTCAATTCTTGCTTTCCCTGGGAATCGAACCCATGACCTTGGCGTTGCTAGCGCCATGCTCTACTGTTTGAGCCACAGGAAAGCAAATATACTAATGCATTTAAAAGTTAATGGCCAAACGTGTCATTACAAAAGTTCAATGCGGCTGCAGGTGAAATATAATGTGGATAACACTGAATAAATATCTTTTTCGTCAGGTTAAATACTGATAATTGATCACTCAAGCCCTTTAAAGCTACACTATGTAACTTTTCCGTCCACTTGAGGTCGCCTGTTCAAAACAAAGGCGAAGTTTGATGACGCCACATTTGAGCGCAGAATCTTGGGACATGTGGTCTTCACCTCACAGCCGGACATCCGCCATGTTTGTAGTTTTTTATCACTTTTTATCTGTAGTTCTAATCTAATCGAAAGGCCGCCAGGGCCATGGCGGAGGATTTGTTGCGCAACAGAAGTGTCAGACAAATGTCTTCTCTTTTTATTTATTTTTAATTTTTTATTGAGCAGATTGATAAATGACAGTAAGTGCATGACAAATATGGGAAACATCACATCCTGCTTTTTTTTTTTTTTTTTCAACCCCAGAAATGAATAAGTAAAAATTGCACAAATAGCTAGAACAACAACCCGACCCTAAACATCCCAAATTATCCAGCAAAAACCAAGAAAAAAAAAAAAAAAAAAAAAGGGATGGGGGGAATTAAATCTCCATTAAAGGTACAGCTCAACAAAGGAAAGAACAGGGTTCCACATTTCATAAAATGCGTTAACAGAGTCTCTGATTGAGTGTTTGATTTTTTCCAGGTGTAAAAAGGACATTAAGTATTTTAACCAAGAGCAGTTTGAGGGGGGGCATGATGATTTCCAATGTGACAGTATTCGTCTTCTGGCGACCAATGAAGCAAAAGCAATAATATCAGCATGTCTCTTGCTATACAAGCCATCAACAGAGGGTACTCCAAAAATTGCAAGTATTGGGCAGGGTTTCACAGAAACATTAAGAGCCTTTGACAATGTAGAAAAAAGGAAGACCAGAATGAATACAGTTTAGGGCAGGTGAAAAATGTATGAGTATGGTCTGCTGGGGAAAGCGAACATCTATTGCACCTATCATCTTCCGTTAGAGAGAGTTTCTTCAGTTTTGCTTTGGTGAAATGAATTTGAAAATGTCTTATCTTTTAAAATGCGCATTCAGCACCACCCATTCCAGACTACATACGACAGAATTGAAAGTGAAAGTAAACGCGAGCGCGCATTCAAACGCGATTTCAATACGTTACCGCTGTTTGAAAGCAGCTCACAGGCATGATAATATCTCTCAAGATGAAAGCTATAGATGTAACCATCTCTTAGCTCTGTATCATGCTTGAAGAAAAAAATGGTCTCTATTTGCACTTTTAATATTGAGTACTTTGATTATGGTTGCACTTGATCTATGATCAATTTGTGGAAAGGAGGTCAAAAGTTGTAGGAGCTCATAAATCATGTGCGGTTCGAAGGTCTGAAGAGACAATGAAAAAAAGAAAAGCCAGTCAGTTGAGTTGGTACAAAACCTTTTACATCATTAAAAATCAATTGACACGGAGTCATCATTTATGAATATTGATCAAACCGATAACCAATGACTGCACTGCATCTCTCATGATATTTCCATAATGCTCATATTTATGCTTCTGTATATTTTGTATGTTTTGATGCATAACTTTCCTCGCCTCCCAAACGTTCTCCGATCGCAAAGAAACGTTGGAAGCTATTTATTCATTTGTCACCTCACTTACAGTAGGCCTGTCAAGCTCTGGCCTTGACCCTGATGTTAAAACACGGGCAACAGGTGCGTCCTCGCCCAGTGCTGGTGTAAGTTATGTGACTGCTTGAGCCAAGTCACAGGTGCAGAGGTCAACATGCTATAGTAGGGGTTAAATAAAGCCTGTGTGACGTGACGATGCAGTGTTTATCATTTATTCAGGCTTATACTTAATTATAATCATTTCTAAGGCCTAGTCCACACCAGGGTTAATTTTGACAGCATATTTTGATTTAGTTTTAGTCATATTTTAGTCACCTGAATTGTTTTTAGTTTTAGTCTAGTTTTAGTCGACTAAATAACATACGATTTTAGTTGACTAAATATCATATGATTTTAGTCCACTAAATCTACAGTAGATTTAGTCTCCTAAAATCTAATGAGTTTAGTTAAATTGTAATACATTAAGCATTTAAGCATTACATAACCGACGGTCAGTTGAACTGACATTTTGACATGATTTTGTTTTTGACATTAAAAATACACGAAAGAATTCAATTCACTTTTTTGTTTGTTTTTAAAAACATCTATATAGTTTTTATAACTTTGTATTTCTGTTAGGGCTGCCAAAAGATTAATCGCGATTAATCGCATCCAAAATAGTTAACTAAAACCATTTAAAAAAATCTTCGTTACTTGAAATTAAATAAATGTTAACTGAAATAAAAAATAAAAATAAACAAACTTATTTGAAGCTTTAGCTTAACATGATATACTAACTAAAACAAATTAGGGCTGTCAAAAGATTAATCGCATCCAAAATAAAAGTTTGTGTTTACATAATATATGTGTGTGTACTCTGTTAATTATTATTTATATATAAATACACACACGTTTATATTTAAGAAATATTTGCATGTATATACTGTATATACATTTATATAATCTATAATATATATAAATATAAATGTTTTATATATAAAAATATTTTTTTCTTAAATATATACATGCTTGTGTGTGTATTTATATATAAATAATATTTAACAGAGTACACACACATATATAATGTAAACACAAACTTTTATTTTGGATGCGATTAATCGCGATTAATCTTTTGACAGCCCTAATTTCTGTTTTAGTTAGAATATCATGTTAAGCTAAAGCTTCAAATAAGTTTGTTTATTTATTTTTTTTAATTTCAGTTAACATTTATTTAATTTCAAGTAACGAAGATTTTTTTTAATGGTTTTAGTGAACTATTATAACCCTGATACTTTATTTAATATGTGTCAAATACTGATCTTTCCTCCTGACTATGAATTAAATGGGAAGTCAATTAAATACAGTTTATTGTGTAAGCAAAAACGAATATATAATGCGTGACTTTTAATTATAAACCAGCTGGAAATACACCGGGACTCTTATTTTGAAATCTCGCCTTACTATTGCAGTTGCAGGAGCTCATTCAAGTTCAGATGAGGAGATAAAATATGCATTGTTACAACCGTCTAAAACACATTACTATATAAACATCGTAAAGTAAACATTGTCATTATTCATCAGCATTAGTTCATAAACAATTGTCTGGCATAAATGTGTGTTATTGATTGATTGTGAGCTGCTCTGGAGCGCTGGATTGGGGATGTGTGAGCCGTGTTTTCCAGCAGTTAGATCAGTTCACATCAAATGTGCGCATCTGTTACACAGGACATGAGTTCTGACTGGATCTCTTCCCTAATCGTCCCTCCCTAACATTTTCGTCTCGTTTTTATTTGTTGACGAAAATGACAGAAAATCTTTGTTATAGTTTTTGTCATCCTTCACTAGTTTTTATTTAGTTATCGTCTCGTTTTCGTCAGTGAAAAAAGGTTGTTGACGAAAATTATGACAAATTATTCGTCAACGAAATTAACACTGCTCCACACGTACACAGGTATTTTTATAAACTGAGTCTTTCCCTCCGTTTAAAAAATTGCGTCCACATGAAAACCCAAAACACCCTATGAAGCGCTGTCAAGATCATGTCAAACCAACAGGTGGCATTATAACCCTAACCGTAAAGCCATGTTGGCCAATCAGAAGCCTGGAAAAAAAGGTTATTGCCGGTTCCGCCTCTGACGCAACAAGCCAAAATCTCCGGTTTCACTGTCCACACGACAACACATAAAGCCGCCTCTCAGCACTAAATTGAGCTCTTTTTCGCTGCTTATTGCACTTAAACAGTCAAACACACACTAAATAATGTGAGTATTGGTGAGTATTCACATAAATACAGTCAGTTCTGTTTTAAGTGAACGTAAACCGTTGAGAAAGAACGCGCATGTGTAACAGTGTAATGGATCCGTGCGTCAGCTCTTAAAGTGACAGCAGCTAAATAATTAAAAATATCTAAATGGAAGTTTTTCCTCATGGTATCGATGTCAAAATTGTGGCCAGTGAAAATGCTGAGTGGCTAGTGACTCTGGAAAACCTCCATGGTGACGCGTCATTGCTTGTCACGTGACACCGCAGCAGCAACAGCGCTGAATGAATGATGATCTGCTTTTATGTCATTTTGTCCTTTTTTATTCAGAATATTCACAAATGTGTTAGCTATGGCATGAAATATCTGATATTCCGATTGTCAAATACATGCAGTGGAAGTATATTGTTGTTTAAACAGCTTTATAGCGATGGCGTTAGTTGAGCTGTATGCGCGATGGCCGCCGCCGTGTTAGTTTGTGCCGCAGACGCAGTTCAGAGAATCAGATCTGTTTGATTTACAACCTCTATGTTAACAAAACGTGAATTCATCCACTTCTCCCCAAATACTTAAAAGTAAGTGGCTGGTGAACTGGGAATAGAGTAGAGTAAACATTGAAGTTACTTACACAATGTGTATCTGATATGAATAAAACGTGTCGAATTATAATGGAAAGGATTATTATTACCTCTTCCATAGACATCAGTGTGTATTTTACAAACTCTAAATGTACTGTTGAATGCATTGTATGTGGTTGAAAACACTGAAAAGTTGTGATATATGACAGCTCTGAGCGCGCATGTCTCCGGCTAAATTCAACATTTGATCATGTGATGCTCTTGATCATCCGCTCAGGGACCAGCCTAGACTGATTACACCTGTGTGATCGTACGTGCCAAAGGCTTAAAAACAATACATTTTCTGACACAAATTTTTGAAATGTAGGCTTAAATCAAACACATTTTAATTCAGATTCTGGTTTTCACCGAACACGTAGTCATATCGTATTGTATCGAGATATCTGGCATGAAAATCGAGATATGAAATTTTGTCCATATCGTTCAGCCCTAATTTCCACCCCTAATATTAATATAGAATTTATTTGATGTGCTTTACAGCAAACGTAGCTCGTTGAATCAGATTTAAGAGCCATAACTGTGCATTTCATGTTTGATGCCCGTGATTTGAACATGCGGTCCAGCGGGACCAACACCTCCCGCGTTCTTGTCCTCGACCTAACCTCTCCTCCTCTTCCTCTACATCTCCCTCTGTATCTCCCCATCTAATCTCCCTTTCGAAACCCAGTGTTTCTAGGGACAAAATGGCTCAATATGTGTGAAGCAACATCCATTAGTTTGCACAGCCCCGTCCCTTCTTGCCAGCCTGCACTTTGAGTCTCTGCTCCGCTGGCAAACCGCTGGTCGTCTTCACTGTTTTGCCAGATTGTGCAAGCTGTTTGATTTCATGATTTGGATACGTTTACGACCTTCGGATCTGGCCTGTTTGTTATTTCCAGGGATACTGAGGAGAATAGCGCTTCGATTATCAAGGTTTCAAAAGGTTATATGGGGATGTTGGCCATGGCAGCAGAGGTTAATCATCAAATACATTGAAAAAGGGCCGTCTCTAACGATTATTCTAGTAATCGGTCGATTATTTTGGCGATTAATCGGGTACTCATGTCATTTTTAAGCAACAATTTGCATATTTAGAAACATATTGATGTATTCTCTTGTGTTGGCGTGGGTTTATAAGTGATTTATGTTACAAAGCTGGAGAAATTATGCATGTTGTGTTGCACAATTGAACGTTATAAGCAACTCAAACTCAGCATATGCAGAGATGGAGTTTGTGAACCGAACTGCTCGCATGTAAATGATAACGGTGCAAAACTTGCACTATGAAACACAAAGCGTGTCAGACTTTATATGCGTTCCCAAATGCACATTATTGAAAACCCAAACAAACAGAGACTGAGATTGTTGCGTTTTATTCTGAAATAGGGCTGTCACCAATGATTATTTTGGTAATTGAGTAATCGGTCGATTATTTTTTACGATTAATCGAGTAATAGGATTTTTTTGTGTGGTAATAAAAATAAACCTAAGAAAACAATTGCTACTCTTATCCTTCCCTCAGGTAATTTTGATCCAAAATGAATTACTTATTTTTATTTTTTTAAAGGGAGTGTTCATCGGAGTGGTCCAAGACTTAAGGAATTTTGTCACACTTGAACTTGGAATACACACACACACACACACAAAATGTACTGGATTCGAGCAGTTTATGAGGTTAAAGTTACAAATCCTTCCCTCTTGGGTCAATTTGACCCCCATAGGAATGAATGGAATGTGAGGAATTTATTTTTATTTGTCAAAACAAAAACAAAATATCTGGCACAACCCTAAACTAACACACACACACACAAATGAAGGCATGAGACTATAGAACATTCCCAATGCAGAACACACTCACATACATACTCACACACACACACACACACACACACACACACACACACACACACACACACACACACACACACACACACAGGAATTCCCATTAAAATGAACGAGAGGTCATATAACAAGGGAAATGTTTTTTATTTAACATCTTTTCAAATAAATATCTATCAGTCACAATGCACACAGAAATGAAGAGGTTAGATTTGAACACATTTACAATGCAGAACAACAGTGGTTTGTCATTTAAAGGTAAATAAAATAAAAAATAACAAAAAAAACTCCTAAAAAAATTGCATTAAAAATAGAACAAATATTATCAAAATGAAATATAAGCTTTCTGGACAACAACAAAAAAGTATAATTTTATGGCTTTGGGTCATTTTGACCCGTGAGGGAAGGATTTGTTACAAAGTGCGAGGGACGGATGAGGGTTAAAATGACTTAAAACACATATAAAATGACAACCAACTCAACTTTTATTTATAAATTACTTTTAAAACCATTAGAATGGACCAAAATGCTGTCCATAAATAGTAAATAACTCTAAAATTCATACACACATAAAATAACAACAAAACATAACACCAAGAAAACCAATAATATTTGGTTCAAATAAAGTATCAAAAGCAAGAAATAAATTAATCACGATTAATCGCATCCAAAGTAAAACTGTGTATAATTATTATGTATATTTGAATACACACATACATGCATATATTTAAGAAATATTTGCATGTATATATTTATATAATTGATATTATATATAATTATAAATATTTTATATATAAATAAATAAATAAAATCTTAAATGTATACATGCAAGTGTGTGTTTTTATAAATATATAATAATTATACACAGTACACATATATTATTATACACACACATTTTTATATTGGATGTGATTTATCGATTTGATAGCATTAGTTTAAATATATCGGGCAGCCGTATAAAACGCTCTAATAATGCGGTTCGTGGATCCTCATCCATGGAATTTGTCACTTCCGAGTAAATTGCGATCGAGTATAGAGTACTCGGATTGTGACAGTTCGAATATGAATGTTAATTAGGATTATGTGGTACGACAATATAAATAGTGCCTACTGCTGTAGTGTATTTGTGCAGATATCTTTACTATATTTTGAGATTTAATTTTATATTAAAGCAATAAAAATCTAGTACTTTTCATTTATAAAATATTTAATTCACTGGATTATCCAAAACTAGGCATTGCCACATGATTATTATATATATATATATATATATATATCAGGGTTTCCGTTGTCCGGTAATTACCGGACATTGGCCGGGAAAAAAATTTAATGTCCGACAAAATTAAATCTTTTCGGTCAAATTGTCAGATTAAAACTGCCTAATAATCCCGGCCCCGCCCCCCTAACACAATCTGAATCGACCGTTTGAAAGTTTTTAAACAACATCGCATGTTGCATTTCAAATAAAGCGCACGCCTAACGGCTATAATATAGACCTAAACCACGAACTATAGAGAGACGTTTTAAATATGGCCAGGCCCAGGCAGACTAGCCTTAAAAGTTTTTTTCAAAGGCCAGACACGAAGGAGGATACTGAATCAGGAACGCCTGAAGCCTCAGATGTCCAGAGCCAGACAGCTCCGCCACCACTGGAGAAAAAGCCGAAGTGTTGGGCGTATCAATCGGAATGACAAGTTCCCATGGCTAAGATGTCAGGTAGTTGATGGTAACGAAAACATTTTCTGTTCGCGCTGCGAAAAGGCAGGACGACGCAACGGATTCACAAGAGGGTCGAATAATTTGAGAATGTCATTTGTTTGTTCAAGTTCATTTGACAAGGAGTCATTTCACACGGTGGCCAATTTAAATGTTACCAACTAAATGAGACATACTGAGTTTATAATTAAATTTGCTTGTGTAACAACAATGCTATATTCGGATATTTTATGTGAGGAAGGGGGTTGGTTTGTTAAACTATGAAATGTGCAACCAAAGTAAAAAAAATTGGTTGATTGACGCCAATCGGACGTTCATGTTTTTTTTTGCGTCTATTTGAAAGTTAGGCTAATAAACATGTTGCATATACAGCCTGATTATGTCATTTTTTTTAAGTTACATAAACTGCTTTCAGTTTTTCACAAATTGAATAATTAAGAGGCGATATTTGACCGGCATATCATCAAAATGTCCGGAAAACGAAACCTCCCATTTTTTTCTAGCGGAAACTCTGATATATATATATATATACAAATTCAATACTTTTCCAGCAAGAAAAACTGTATTTTGATGTATTCCCAATCCCTTACCATGATATAAGATTAGGATCACACCGTTCAGCCCTAATGTTAAGGATGTGTTCCTCATGGGAAAGATGATCAACCTCATTCCTATTTTGAATCTCTGTCACCATGCCTGGAAGGCAGTGTAGGAAACCCCGACGGATCCAAGGACAAACGAGGACAAACACAACCTTCAAATGTACTGCCAGGCTATTTGCAGAAGCGCCTGGTTTAGATTGTGTACATAATTTTCTGGCCCGTTTAATAGTGAGATTTAAAATAGAACGAGTACAGTACAGGACAGGACAGATATTTAAAACATGCGTTGATCTGTGTAAAAATATGTCGTTTTTTTTCTGTTTCTCCAACTTTGTAGGGTTTCTTCCGTCGGACCATTCGCCTCAAACTGGAGTACGATAAGTGTGAACGCCGCTGTAAGATCCAAAAGAGGAACCGAAACAAGTGCCAATACTGTCGCTTTCAGAAGTGCCTGTCTGTGGGCATGTCCCACAACGGTAAGTTGCATCTCAAGCCCTAATTTTAATGTAATTGTGTCTCATGGAAACCATACAATACTGGCCGACACATTTAAATGAAACTTTTCCTTCCTCAAGGTTAACTTGCACTAGCGTTCTGGTTAATCTTTGACTAAATGAGCTAGCCTGTGAGCGTTCGGTCATCTTTGTCCTTGAGATATCAGTGCATTGTTTTCAGTCTGGAGTCAAAGGTCATCTTTAATTATGCTGAACCGCTCATCTTGCGTGGACTTTATGACCAGCGAAGGCATGTGCTGAAATCGTGCTATGGTCGAAGTCCGTAATCTGAACCGTGAACACACAGCGAGGCGTGATCACCCTAACCCCATTCCTCACAGCAAAGCTAAAATTAATGCTTCTTTATTTGTGGTTATTTTGACAGAAATACTAACTATAAACTGTGTTTGAAGAGAGACTTGTGTTACTAAAGAAACAGATATTGGTTGTTCCATTCTTTTCATTATTAAAGCGGTTTATCTTTCACGTCGTAAGCTGATATAAACATATGTGCCATTGGACGCTTGCTTTAGACTTGGCATCTGCTCATCCCAGTGAAAGTTAAAACCAGCGCTCCTCACCACTCCCTTCATCCTGTTATCTCCAGACACTGGAGTATTAGACCTGATCAGCATATAAGGCTTTGTTAAAGTGAGAGTTCACCGAAAAATTCAAGTTCTGTCAGCATTTATTCTCCCTCATGTGGGACTGCAGCGATTGTGCTTCAAAAATGACTAAACATTACCATAAAAGTACAGTAGTTCATATGACTCGGGAAGAAATTTGATGCCGCTGAACAGACCGAAATATTCACTACTGATCATTTATTCAACTTTTATTCAGGAAGGACGCATTAAATTGATCATTTATAATGTTACAAAAGATTTCCCTTTCAAATAAATGCTGTTCTTTTGAACTCTCTATTAATCCTGATAAAAATGTATCATGGTTGGCACAAAAATATGAAGCAGTTTTCAACATTGATAATAGAGCTGCGTGATTTCAAACAGAGATTGAAACAAAAAACATACAATAACATGTCATTTACTAGAGGTTCTGGCAAAATGTTAATTGCTGCAGTCTTAATTAAAGTTTAATTAATCTGAATGAATTCTTGTTTTTTAAATGGTTGAGTGAATGATACAATGACTCGCTCATAAAGACTTCACTTGTTTCATTACTGGATGAATCAGTGTTTTTGAATGAATCTCTTGAGTGAATGATTCAATGACTCACTCATAAAGACTTCACTTGTTTCATTACTGGATGAATCAGCGTTTTTGACCGTATCTTTTGAATGAATGATTCAATGACTCACTCATATAGACTTCACTTGTTTCAGTACTGGTTGAATCAGTGTTTTTGACCGTATCTTTTGAATGAATGATTCAATGACTCACTCATATAGACTTCACTTGTTTCATCACTGGTTGAATCAGTGTTTTTGACCGTATCTTTTGAATGAATGATTCAATGACTCACTCATAAAGACTTCACTTGTTTCATTACTGGATGAATCAGCGTTTTTGAACAAATCTCTTGAATGAATGATTCAATGACTCACTCATAAAGACTTCACTTGTTTCATTACTGGATGAATCAGTGTTTTTGAACAAATCTCTTGAATGAATGATTCAATGACTCACTCATAAAGACTTCACTTGTTTCATTACTGGATGAATCAGTGTTTTTTAATGAATCTCTTGAGTGAATGATTCAATGACTCACTCATAAAGACTTCACTTGTTTCATTAATGGATGAATCAGTGTTTTTGAATGAATCTCTTGAATGAATGATTCAATGACTCACTCATAAAGACTTCACTTGTTTCATTACTGGATGAATAAATGTTTTTGAATGTATCTCTTGAATGAATGATTCACTGACTCATTCATATAGACTTCACTTGTTTCATTACTGAATGAATCAGTGTTTTTGAATGAATCTCTTGAATGAATGATTCAATGACTCACTCATAAAGACTTCACTAGTTTCATTACTGGATGAATCAGTGTTTTTGAACGAATCTCTTGAATGAATGATTCAATGATTCACTCATAAAGACTTCACTTGTTTCATTACTGGATGAATCAGCGTTTTTGACCGTATCTTTTGAATGAATGATTCAATGACTCACTCATATAGACTTCACTTGTTTCATTACTGGTTGAATCAGTGTTTTTGACCGTATCTTTTGAATGAATGATTCAATGACTCACTCATAAAGACTTCACTTGTTTCATTACTGGATGAATCAGCGTTTTTGAACAAATCTCTTGAATGAATGATTCAATGACTCACTCATAAAGACTTCACTTGTTTCATTACTGGATGAATCAGTGTTTTTGAATGAATCTCTTGAGTGAATGATTCAATGACTCACTCATAAAGAGTTCACTTGTTTCATTACTGGATGAATCAATGTTTTTGACCGTATCTTTTGAATGAATAATAATTTTTTTTAACAGTCACTCGTCGCCACCTACTGGCGTAACTATGTAATTGATAAAATTGTTATTTTGAAGCGTCAAGTTAAGCCCAAATTATACTTCACTCTACGTGTGCGCAAGGGTTAGAGCAGTGCGCGCTACGCAAATTTCGTCATCAGAAGAGTACGCGTACAGCCAGATTTTTTTAACCAGTGTACGCTAACCCTCGCACATGCACATTTAATTTATTTGCAGTATTTATATGAGTTGTAATTTGTGATTTGCTCTATTTTGATCACTACCGTAGACATCAGTGTTGACATCCAAAACTATAAACTTTTATCCCACTACTTCTGTGATAATATGAATAATTGTATCACATAAATAAATTGTTAGTGAATTCAAACGTGTCTGTTTCAAGCACTGGAGGTTTACAGGCCGGGACTGTAAGCTTATTAGCTGTTGGGGATTGTGGCGTCCGTGTTAGGATTGCATTTCAGGAACTAAAGATGTCCACATTTGAGTGCAGCATATACTACTGACAGTAGAGACAGTTAGAAACCATCAATCCAAAACACAGAGTTTCTGAAACACTTCTGATGCCAACCACTAGCCTGTCCAATGACACCATCAAACTCCATTTGAACTCGGGCCAGATTGAAACTTGTGTTACTCAATTCCTCTGGGCGAGTTTCTAAGGCACCAGACATCGTGATCTGACACAATTTGTACACAGTGGCCTTGGATTTCAGCAAATATTAATCATCCGTGATCAGCGGCGCATGTAGTTGTTTTGCAAGAGATCCGCAGAGTGAAGGTTTACAGCCGTTTGGAGCAAATGCCATCATCTGAACTTTAGCAGGTTGTGAAAAGAAGATGATATTGGATTGTCCTTGTGAAACACAATTACATAGTGACACAATTAATTGGCTTGACAAGTTCAGAAGGTATTGAAATAGGAAGCTGGGTCTGTTACATATACATATACGCATAATTATAATAATACATTATTGTTATTATTTTATAGTTTTTACATTTTTTAGTTATTTTGTTTTGTTATTTAGTTGGGTCTGTTACATATAGACACATTAATAATAATAATAATAATAATAATAATAATATTATTATTATTATTATTATTATTATTATTATTATTATGTGTCTATAAACAGACCCAACTTCATGTTTTAAATTGGAAAAAATACAATTTAAATAAAAATAAGTAATAAAATAACATTTAAAACAATAAAAATTATAAAATTATATCAAGAATGTATTACTAATTACTATCATTATCATTATTGTGTGTCTATATGTAACAGACCTAACTTCATATTTTAATACTTTGAAAAAATATGACTCAAATATGAAATAAAATTTAAATGGATGTAATGAAATTATATTTAAAATAATATAAATGATCAAATAATAAGAACATATTATTATTATTATTATTATTATTATTATTATTATTATGTGTATATATGTAACAGACATAACTACATGTTTTAAATACAAATTATAAAATAATAAGAATAAAATGATTATTATTATTCTTATTAATGTTATTTTATTACTTATTTTTCATTTAAATTTTAGTGTTGTATTTTTATTATATATTATCATATTTCACAACAATAATAATAATAATAATAATAGTAATTAATAATACATTTTTTATTTTATTTTAATAATTTTTATTATTTTAAATATTATTTTATTACTAATTTTAATTTTATTTAATTTTTTTTATTTAAAAAATGAAGTTATGTCTGTTACCTATAGACACATAATAATAATAATAATAATAATAATAATAATAATAATAATTATAGTAAAAATATATATATATTATTATTGTTATTATTTTATGATTTTTATTATTTTATGTTATTTTATTACTTAAAGCTACACTGTGTGATATTTTCCCCCATCTAGTGGTGAAAAGGTATATGACCATCCAGTGAATTTTAGTTTCTGTTCTGTTCAATTCCGATTTCGTTTTAACTCCTACGGTGGCCGATTTAGTCCAAGATTAATATGGCTTCCAGTTCGACCTCGTCCACATTCGACACGGTGCCTGTGGGATATTCTGTGCGCAGTGGGATGGTTGGAACTCAACTGGCCTAATTATTCGGCTAGAAAGAACTGCAGCTAATCCAGAGTGAACTTTGATGATAGTAATGTTTATTCAGTCATCCAATTGCAAGGCATAAACAGGTTTGCATGGATATGTACATAAATGTGGTTTCTGTGAGAGAACAAATTAGGATGGTAAATATACATGATAATGACATGACAGAATATACACAGTTAAGAACTGTATAACTATACTTATAAGTTACATTTGTATAATGTAACCGTAAACCAGAGCTTATTGTACCAAAATAAGTGCTAAATGCAGCTGCATTAAAAGGAGCGGAGCTGCCGCTGCTAACAAGCGGTGTCGGATTACAAAAGTGTGTGCGCAGGTTTAGCACTGCAGTGCGCTCTATATAACAAGTGTTAATATGCCGATCAGACCTGATACATATTTCCATCAACATACATTACAAGCAAATATTTTCTATAAACGAATAAACATTGTTAATAACTGAATGACTATTCAAATAGGTGAGCATTACGCTATTGTATGTTGACACAAAAATACTTCTGAGGTAACATCAACTGAATTACATGATGACACACTCTGAAACACATCCACAATGACAATAACTATTATTACTTACGGAGTTATTAACGCACAGAAATACCACACAAGGAAAAACAGACTTTTGAGGAATAAACAAGCCAGGAAAACTCCGTATAACTCTGTTACTGGAGCTGCTGAGATGAAAACTCTCTGCGCATGCACCAGACAAGTCTGAACAAGTTGACGCGCACAGTGTTAAAACCGGTTAAAACGCGAAAGGCGAAGCTTGAATTTACGGGTATGTCCCTCTTTGGCGAATGTACTTTCAAGATGGAGGGGCAACATGGCGACCACCGTTAGATCCCATTACCTTATGTATTTTCAATGGCATATTATAAACTTACGAGAATACTTTATTACTTGAAAGAAGTAAATATACATTAATGAGCACATATATTTTTGAAAGAACTAAGTGTTTTTAGCTAAGAATAGACTAAAAAAGTTACACAGTGTAGCTTTAAATTTCATTTTAATTTTATTGAGTCTTACTTTTTCAAAGTACTAAAACATGATATATATATATATATATATATATATATATATATATATATATATATATATATATATATATATATATATATATATATATATATATATATATATATATATATATATATATATATATATATATAATTAAAACATTTTCTATTTTAGTATTTATTTTAATTTTATTACATTTTAATCTTTCAAAGTACATGATGTTGGGGTGGGACATATCTATATCTAAAGGCTTTTAAAATAATAATAAAAGGTTTTTATTATTATTAATTTGGTTGTTTTGCAAGAGAATCCGCAGATTGAAGGTTTACAGACACAACTTCAGTCCGTGTTTTATGTTATCCGCACATGCATTAAAGAACAATAGGGATATTGAACAAAAGCTCACTGGACGTTGTGCCAAGTAAGTCACACAGCAGTCAGGCGAATTTATGTGATTTGCACTCTTGGAAGGCCGTCATGAACTCTTCTCTTCAGATTATATCCACATATTACTGCAGAAACTTCACAAGAAACAGTTGTGAAGCGTGTCAGATATCGGCTTTGTTCCAAAATATAGTGCAGAGAGAGCATCAATTCTTACATGGGACGCTGGTTTGGGAGGCATCTATAAGTTATCTTTCAATCCCTCGAACAGCCATCCGCTTTGGGCGAATGCCACAGTCGGAGAAGCTGAGGTTGAAGGCGGAGATCCTAACCGGAGAGCGAGAGGTCGAGGACCCGCAGCTGGCCGATCAGAAAACCCTGGCCAAGCAGATCTACGAGGCCTACATGAAGAACTTCAGCATGAACAAATGCAAAGCAAGGACCATCCTGACGGGCAAGACGAGCACGCCGGTAAGAGAATTCTGCCATGTGTAAGTAATCCTAGCAACGGGGATGTGCACTGACAAATCAAGGGCAGTGGCACAAACGAAAAAAGGCACTGAGGGGAGATCGTTCGGCTGAAATCATGTTCAGTGGGAGGCGGGGGTTGGGGGATGACCTTAGCAACACCCTAACAACACAGAACACTACCTAGCAACCATCGGGAACACTTTAGCAACGCCCTAGCAATATCCTAGTAGCCACTCAGACCACCCTAGCAACCATTAAGAACACCTTGGCAACACCCTAACAACACAGAACACTACCTAGCAACCATCGGGAACACTTTAGCAACGCCCTAGCAATATCCTAGTAGCCACTCAGACCACCCTAGCAACCATTAAGAACACCTTGGCAACACCCTAACAACACAGAACACTACCTAGCAACCATCGGGAACACTTTAGCAACGCCCTAGCAATATCCTAGTAGCCACTCAGACCACCCTAGCAACCATTAAGAACACCTTGGCAACACCCTAACAACACAGAACACTACCTAGCAACCATCGGGAACACTTTAGCAACGCCCTAGCAATATCCTAGTAGCCACTCAGACCACCCTAGCAACCATTAAGAACACCTTGGCAACACCCTAACAACACAGAACACTACCTAGCAACCATCGGGAACACTTTAGCAACGCCCTAGCAATATCCTAGTAGCCACTCAGACCACCCTAGCAACCATTAAGAACACCTTGGCAACACCCTAACAACACAGAACACTACCTAGCAACCATCGGGAACACTTTAGCAACGCCCTAGCAATATCCTAGTAGCCACTCAGACCACCCTAGCAACCATTAAGAACACCTTGGCAACACCCTAACCACCAGAACACCCTAGGTACTACCTAACAACCATCCGGAACACCTTTCACACCTGAGCATCCTTTCAGAGCCAGTAATTAATGACAGAATTTTCATTTTTGGGTGAACTAACCCTTTAACTAACGTTAACAAAGATGAACAAATACAGTAACAAATGTACTGCTCATGGTTAGTTCATGTTAGTTAATACATTAACTAATGTTAACTAATGACCATTATTCTAAAGTGTTACCTTTTAATTTCTCAGGTTTGAGCTCTTGCGCAGTGGCCAGTGCATGTTCTTACACAAGGCCAGGGCAGTTTCCTGTCTCTTTACACCTTCTTATAAAGCACAAAGCCCATTAATAAAACTGATCTCTTATTGAAGAGGCTGTTTATAGTTGACTGGGTGTGGCCACATGTCAGTATAAGGATTGGTTTCCCCTCATGCATCTGTAACACTAGCCTGATTGTTGGTTCTGCCCCTCGCCCTGAGCTCCGCAGGACACGGGCCAGCTGTTGGGAGTGAGAGCAGCTGAATTAAGATGAGTCTTTCATCTCTCACAGTACGCTTGTTCTCTCACAGCCCTGCAAACCAGCCTCTCAGAGTGTCATGTTGACCTCTCTTATGGAGGCGGCGGAGTTTAGTCCTGTTTGGACACAATTCATTGGCTTGACAAGTTTAGAAAAGTATTGAAACGGGAAGCTGGGTCTGTTACATATACACATATTATAATATGTTGTTATTATTATTATTATACACTCTCCTAAAGGATTATTAGGAACACATACTAATACTGTGTTTGACCCCCTTTCGCCTTCAGAACTGCCTTAATTCTACGTGGCATTGATTCAACAAGGTGCTGAAAGCCTTCTTTAGAAATGTTGGCCCATATTGATAGGAGAGCATCTGCAGTTGATGGAGATTTGTGGGATGCACATCCAGGGCACGAAGCTCCCGTTCCACCACATCCCAAAGATGCTCTATTGGGTTGAGATCTGGTGACTGTGGGGGCCATTTTAGTTCAGTGAACTCATTGTCCTGGTCAAGAAACCAATTTGAAATGATTGGAGCTTTGTGACATGGAGCATTATCCTGCTGGAAGTAGCCATCAGAGGATGGGGACATGGTGGTCATAAAGGGATGGACATGGTCAGAAACAATGCTCAGGTAGGCCGTGGCATTTAAACCATGCCCAACTGGCACTAAGGGGCCTAAAGTGTGCCAAGAAAACATCCCCCACACCATTACACCACCACCACCAGCCTGCACAGTGGGAACAAGGCATGATGGATCCATGTTCTCATTCTGTTTACGCCAAATTCTGACTCTACCATCTGAATGTCTCAACAGAAATCGAGACTCATCAGACCAGGCAACATTTTTCCAGTCTTCAACTGTCCAATTTTGGTGAGCTTGTGCAAATTGTAGCCTCTTTCTCCTATTTGTAGTGGAGATGAGTGGTACCCGGTGGGGTCTTCTGCTATTGTAGCCCATCCGCCTCAAGGTTGTGTGTGTTGTGGCTTCACAAATGCTTTGCTGCAGACCTCGGTTGTAACGAGTGGTTATTTCAGTCAAAGTGTCTCTTCTATCAGCTTGAATCAGTCGGCCCATTCTCCTCTGACCTCTAGCATCAACAAGGCATTTTGGCCCACAGGACTGCCGCATACTGGATGTTTTTCCCTTTTCACACCATTCTTCATTAACCCTAGAAATGGTTGTGTGTGAAAATCCCAGTAACTGAGCAGATTGTGAAATACTCAGACCGGCCCGTCTGGCACCAACAACCATGCCACGCTCAAAATTGCTTAAATCACCTTTCTTTCCCATTCTGACATTCAGTGTGGAGTTCAGGAGATTGTCTTGACCAGGACCACACCCCTAAATGCACTGAAGCAACTGCCATGTGATTGGTTGATTAGATAATTGCATTAATGAGAAATTGAACAGGTGTTCCTAATAATCCTTTAGGTGAGTGTATGTATGTAAATATACACACATACACACACATATATTATATATTTTCATACTTTTATATTAGATGCAATTAATCGTGATTAATCTTAAAAGTTTTTAAATATATGTGTGTGTGTACACCGATCAGGCATAACATTATGATCGGTGAAGTGAATAACATTGATGATCTCTTCTTCTCCTGTTAGTGGGTGGGATATATTAGGCAGCAAGTAAACATTTTGTCCTCAGAGTTGATGTGTTAGAAGCAGGAAAAATGGGCAAGCGTAAGGATTTGAGCGAGTTTGACAAGGGCCAGATTGTGACGGGTCAGAGCATCTCCAAAACTGCAGCTCTTGTGGGATGTTCCCGGTCTGCAGTGGTCAGTCTCTATCAAAAGTGCTCCAAGGAAGGAACAGTGGAGAACTGGCCACAGGGTCATGAAGGACCAGTGGAGAACCGGCCACAGGGTCATGAAGGACCAGTGGAGAACCGGCCACAGGGTCATGAAGGACCAGTGGAGAACCGGCCACAGGGTCATGGAGGACCAGTGGAGAACCGGCCACAGGGTCATGGAGGACCAGTGGAGAACCGGCCACAGGGTCATGAAGGACCAGTGGAGAACCGGCCACAGGGTCATGGAGGACCAGTGGAGAACCGGCCATAGGGTCATGAAGGACCAGTGGAGAACCGGCCACAGGGTCATGAAGGACCAGTGGAGAACCGGCCATAGGGTCATGAAGGACCAGTGGAGAACCGGCCATAGGGTCATGAAGGACCAGTGGAGAACCGGCCACAGGGTCATGGAGGACCAGTGGAGAACCGGCCACAGGGTCATGAAGGACCAGTGGAGAACCGGCCACAGGGTCATGGAGGACCAGTGGAGAACCGGCCACAGGGTCATGGGCGGCCGAGGCTCATTGATGCCCGTGTGGGCCGATCAAACAGACGAGCTACTGGAGTTCAAACTGCTCAAGAAGTTAATGCTGGTTCAGAATATAGACATATATAGCGTGGCTTACCTGGGGAACACATGGCACCAGGTGCACTCTGGGAAGAAGGCAAGCGGGCGGAGGCAGTGATGCTTTGGGCAATGTTCTGCTGGGAAACCTTGGGTCCTCCATCCATGTGGATGTTACTTTGACACGCACCACCTACCTAAGCATTGCTGAGACCATGTCCAGCCTTTCATGGAGACGGTATTCCCTGCTGGCTGTGGCTCTTTCAGCAGATAATGCTCCTGACACAAAGCACAAATGCTTCAGGAATGGTTTGAGGAGCACAACAACGAGTTTGAGGCGTTGACTTGGCCTCCAAATTCCCCAGATCTCAATACAATCGAGCATCTGTGGGATGTGCTGAACAAACAAGTCCAATCCATGGAGGCTCCACCTCACAACTTACAGGACTTAAAGGATCTGCTGCTAACATCTTGGTGCCAGATACCACAGCACACCTCCAGGGGTCTTAGACAGTGGAGTCCATGCCTCGATGGGTCAGGGCTGTTTTGGCAAAAAATTGTAAAGCGCTATAGAAATAAGCTGTAATTGACACAAGAACTATACAGTTGATACTTAATTTGATCTTTATGCTTCATTCTCATTGGTTTGTAGCCTTTCGTGATCCACGACATGGAGACGCTGCAGTTGGCCGAACAGACTTTTGTGGCCAAGATGATGGGCTCTTCTGGAGGGCTGATGAACAAGGACGCAGAGGTTCGGATATTTCATTGCTGCCAGTGCACTTCGGTTGAGACAGTGACTGAGCTGACGGAGTTCGCCAAGTCCGTGCCAGGCTTCTCAGACCTGGACTTAAATGACCAGGTTAGTGCAGCCCATCCCGTGAACTCTTTAAAGGGATGGTTCACCCAAAAATGAAAATTTTGTCATCATTCCAAACCTGTATGAGTTTCTTTGTTCTGCTGAACACAAAAGAAGATATTTTGAAGAATGTCTGTAACCAAGCAGAGAGAGCAACCATTGACTACCATAGTAGGGAAAAAAATACTATGGTAGTCAATAGTTGCTCTCTCTACATTCTTCTAAATATCTTCTTTTGTGTTCAGCAGAACAAAGAAACTCATACAGGTTTGGAGCATAGACCGTAAAAAAATATGGACGACGCGACTTCATTGACTTCCGCTGACCAAAGTTGAAGCTTTCATAGGCCCGCTCACGGCGCTGACATCTTGGGACCGAGTCTGCGCAGTAGAGAACAGGAAGTAGAGGCGCGATTATCAAAAGCCCGCCCACACTCTCGCAGATGCAGAACAATTCATTATGTTGGTGTGAAATAAACAGTTATGGAAGTGTAGAAATTAAAGCTAAAGCTCCAATCTCCTCCCAAAAATCCAGAAAAAAGTCCGTTAGTGCCTCAGTGACAAGTTCATTCAGAGAAGCCGTCAATCTCAGCTGTCAATCATGACGTCACACCCCTCGTTTTTATAGCATCAAATAACTCACTAAAACTAAACTTATTTAAAAAACGAACACTTGAAATGAAATTATTGTAATAAAAACTGCCTAAAATGACAGAAACCATCTTTAGGAAACAATTATTTGAAGTGTAATTAAATTGTTTAGTGTGTCTCGCGCCCATTCTAATACATGGAGAGGCGGGGTTTAGGAGCTATACTGGGACCGGCCACCGGGGGGCGATCGAGACGCGATAGCTTCAATTTCTGACTGGAGCACTACAGGCTTGGTTTGGAGCAACTTGAGGATGAGTAAATGATGACACAATTTTCATTTTTGGGTGAACCATCTCTTTAAAGGATTAGTTCACTTTTAAATAAACTTTTGCTGATATTTTACTCACCCCCATGTCATCCAAGATGTCCATGTCTTTCTTTCTGCAGTCGAAAAGAAATTAAGGTTTTGGATGAAAACAGTCCAGGGTTTTTCTCCATATAATGGACTTCAATGGGCTCCAAACGGTTCAAGGTCCAAATGACAGTTTCAGTGCAGCTTCAAAGGGCTTTAAACGACACCAGACGATAAATAAGGGTCTTATCTAGCCAAACCATCAGTTTCTGAGAGAAACCCAGCAGTATTTATGCTATTATTTTACCTCTTAACAGACGAACATGATCATCTCTGAGCTCCGCCATAACTTCTGCTAAGTGAGGTCAAATACGAGCGTGGTCATAGATATATCGATCATAGATGCCTCATTCTACTGACCTGTGCAGGCGCTAATGAGGCATTTACGTATACATCTATAACCACGCTCGTATTTTGACCTCACTTAGCAGAAGTTATGGCGGAGCTCAGAGACGATCACGTTCGTCTGATAAAAGGTAAAATAATAGCATAAATACTGCTGGGTTTCTCACAGAAACTGATGGTTTCACTAGATAAGACCCTTATTTATCGTCTGGTGTCGTTTAAAGCCCTTTGAAGCTGCACTGAAACTGTCATTTGGACCTTGAACCGTTTGGAGCCCATTGAAGTCCATTATATGGAGAAAAATCCTGGAATGTTTTCATCAAAACCTTAATTTCTTTTCGACTGCAGAAAGAAAGACATGGACATCTTGGATGACACGGGGGTGAGTAAATGATCGGCAAAAGTTTATTTAAAAGTGAACTAATCCTTTAAGCTTCATGAACACGGTCTTTTTATATATGAACATTGTATAAGCACGGTAATTGAATGCAGTCTGTTCTCCGACAGGTGACATTACTAAAGTACGGCGTCCATGAGGCGCTCTTTGCCATGTTGGCGTCATGCATGAATAAAGACGGTCTGCTGGTGGCGTATGGCAGCGGCTTCATCACCAGAGAGTTTCTGAAGAGCTTACGACGGCCCTTCAGCGAGATGATGGAGCCCAAGTTTCAGTTCGCCATGAAGTTCAACTCCCTCGAACTGGACGATAGTGACCTCGCACTGTTTGTTGCTGCCATCATCTGCTGTGGAGGTATATTGGGGCTTTTTAGATATTTTATCAAAATAAAATGTAGATATATTACATTATATTTTATTATATATTTCATAGATTTTTATTAAATTACTTTTTGCAATAATACTTGTATATATTCTATACGCAAGTATTTGAGCGAAAACATTTTTAGCAACACAAGCTGGATTTTATGCATTCATAATTCCTTTCATGCTGAACATTTTTAATTTTCAACTACAGAGGTTGGAGAAATAATCGATTCTCTGATGCTTTGCGATTCTCTCTTCAGTTTTTAGAGTTGATTCAGAATCACTGAAGAAAGAATCAAATTAAAAATCTTTATATTTGCTGAAGTTTGCAAGAATCGATTCAGAATCACTGAAGAGGGAATCAAATTAAAAATCTTTATATTTGCTGAAGTTAGCAAGAATTTATTCAGAATCACTGAAGAGGGAATCAAATTAAAAATCTTTATATTTGCTGAAGTTTTCAAGATTTGATTCAGAATCACTGAAGAAAGAATCGAATAAAAAAGTTTCATATTTGCTGAAGTTTTCAAGAATCACTGTAGAAAGAATCAAATTAAAAATCTTTATATTTGCTGAAGTTTGCAAGAATCGATTCAGAATCGCTGAAGAAAGAATCAAATTAAAAATCTTTATATTTGCTGAAGTTTGCAAGAATCGATTCAGAATCACTGAAGAAAGAATCAAATTAAAAATCTTTATATTTGCTGAAGTTTTCAAGAATCGATTCAGAATCACTGAAGAGGGAATCAAATTAAAAATCTTTATATTTGCTGAAGTTAGCAAGAATTTATTCAGAATCACTGAAGAGGGAATCAAATTAAAAATCTTTATATTTGCTGAAGTTTTCAAGATTTGATTCAGAATCACTGAAGAAAGAATCAAATTAAAAATCTTTATATTTGCTGAAGTTTTCAAGAATCGATTCAGAATCACTGAAGAGGGAATCAAATTAAAAATCTTTATATTTGCTGAAGTTTTCAAGAATCGATTCAGAATCACTGAAGAGGGAATCAAATTAAAAATCTTTATATTTGCTGAAGTTTTCAAGAATCGATTCAGAATCACTGAAGAGGGAATCAAATTAAAAATCTTTATATTTGCTGAAGTCTTCAAGAATTGATTCAGAATCGCTGAAGAGGGAATAAATGAGATATTTAGAGTTAGTAAAGTCTTTAATTAATAAGAAAAACGAATCATTTTAGAATCGGATTGCGATTCACAGAAGTGCCTAAAGATTCCCACCTCTAATAAACTATTACAGTTATTGCAAACAATCGAGCAGCTTTTGCTTTCCAGTGATTTATTTCACACTCATTTGTGTTGTGTTTCAGATCGGCCAGGCCTGGTGAATGTCCCGCACATCGAGCGAATGCAGGAGACCATCGTTAGCGTGCTTCATCTGCATCTTAAGAGCAACCACCCCGATCACGGCTTCCTCTTCCCCAAAATCCTGCAGAAACTAGTGGACCTGCGGCAGCTGGTGACGGAGCACGCTCAGTTAGTGCAGGAAATCAAAAAGACGGAAGACACTTCACTGCATCCTTTACTGCAGGAGATTTACAGAGACATGTACTGAGTGCTCGGAGAGCGCCGTTTCTCTCTAGGGCCACGTCTAGCACTATTTCCCGGATTAAAAACGCCATCGGTGGACTTCATTATTGTTGAGTTAAACAACGGTTGTTGGTTTAAAGAGAAAATCAACGCAATGCCACCTCAAATCCTATGGTTTTAGGAACTTTTTATGGAAATTTTATAAACTCTTACTGGTCTCTTGGGCCAGAAACTGTGAATAGAAACCCTCAAATCCAACTTATTCATACAGCAATATCCTTTTTTATACTGACTTGTTTGAATAGTGTACACTTACAACCCAGAGTTTTCAGAAAAACCACCCAAGTGACTTCCACCTGCCGTAACTAGTGAAACGAACCGTTTTCTAGCGCTGTAGGGACTTTGCTTCATCATTACAGAGATTTTTTTTGATAACGTCAAGCACTGAGCGAATGAAAATACGCCTCCGAATTTTTATATCTTGAACAGTTTCCAGTAGGGATGCACCGATACATTTTGGCCGATGCCGATAACCGATAATTCTTTATATTTGATTGTCGATAACCGATAATTCTTTATATTTGAAAGCCAAAAACCGACAATTCTTTATATATTTGAAAGCCGATAACCGATAATTCTTTATATTTGAAAGCCGATAACCGATAATTCTTTATATTTGAAAGCCGATAACCGATAATTCTTTATATTTGAAAGCCGATAACCGATAATTCTTTATATTTGAAAGCCGATAACCGATAATTATTTATACTTGAAAGCCGATAACCGATAATTCTTTATATTTGAAAGCCGATAACCGATAATTCTTTATACTTGAAAGCCGATAACCGATAATTCTTTATACTTGAAAGCCGATAACTGATAATTCTTTATATTTGAAAGCCGATAACTGATAATTCTTTAAATTTGAAAGCCGATAACTGATAATTCTTTATATGTGAAAGCCGATAACGATAATTCTTTATATTTGATTGTCGATAGCTGATAATTCTTTATATTTGAAAGCCGATAACCGATAATTCTTTATATTTGAAAGCCGATAACTGATAATTCTTTATATTTGAAAGCCGATATCCGATATATTGGCCGATAAATTTAAATCCAGATTTTTATATGATTTTTGAGAGCCTCATTAAGTCTCATTATTTAAAGCCATGTCCCAAACACACAATTATGATGCTCTCGTTATAATTTTATGTAGTCTATAAAACTGACTTGAACTCTTTTTTTTGTTTTTTGTCATGATTTCAATCATATTTCAAGAAATTCAAACCCATCATGGTGAACGGTACACATCTCAAGCGTCTCAGCTGAAGGAAATAACACATTATTTATATCTGCTTTAATATATCGGACACATTTTCTTATCGGCCTGATAACATTAAAAATACAGATACCGATATGGTGGCCAATATATCGTGCATCCCTATTTTCCAGCCCTTTGTATTTCACCATTTGCTGCTGTAAAACTTGACATTTGTAGATCATGAAAAACATGAATTATTTATTGCTTTATTGGTTCAGGCCTGGCTACAATACAATAGTAGCTTCAGTTTGACCAGTACGTTCACACCAGACGCGACTTGCGTGAATAAATTGCACGTAGTTGGACACTTGAACATTTTGAGTTTACTCGCTTCATTCGCGCGTGACATTCACTTCACAACAGATGTGAATTCGCCTCATGGGAGGGGCTTCTGCCAGCGGCTCGTCTCGTTGCGAAATGGCTGACATTGATTGTATTAAAATACGGCGAATTAGCTCAATTTGCCGGCTTTAGCTAGCTTGTAGTCTCAGTAGCTAGCTTGTAGTCTCAATATGTATATATATATATATATATATGTGTATATATATATATATATATATATATATATATATATATATATATATATATATATATATATATATATATATATATATATATATATATATATATATAGCTCAAATTGAGTAAAGAGAGTTTTTTACAACTTACCAGACTGTCCGACCTCCTCACTCGCTTTCTTCCAAGCAAGATCCTTTTTATTCCTGTTTCTATAAAGTATGAAGATGTATCGTACAGCTCCGGGTATCCACATATGATTTTGTCCCTATTGTTGGCACTACTAGATCAAGCTCCTGATTGGTTAGCGCGGCGCGAATATCCGCCAAAGTTCCGATTTTTTAACTTGCGCGATTTGCGCAAATTATGCGTCAAACGCTCAATTCACGACGTGTCATTTGCGCAAATCGACTCATTCGCACCACAGAATGTCTATTCGCGTCTTTGCATTAACTTAACATGTAAATCACTCATGCTTAACGCTTCATTCGCGTCTGGTGTGAATGCAACATAACTGTGCGTTCACACCAGACGCGACTTGCGTGAATAAATCGCGCTATTCGCGCGTAGTTGGACGCTTGAACATTTTAAGTTTACTCGCTTAATTCGCACGTGACATTCGAATTCGCCTCATGGGCGGGGCTTCTGTCAGCCGGCTCGTCTTGTTGTGAAATGGCTGACATGATTGTTTTAAAATACGGTGAATAAGCTCAATTTGCCGGCTTTAGCTAGCTTGTAGTCTCAATAGGGTGAATTCAGGGTGATTGGGACACTTTTTCCAAGTCATCTCAATGGCAAAAAGTGTCCCAATCGCCCTGAAATCACCCGATGTAGAGCTCAAATTGAGTAAAGAGCGTTTTTTACAACTTACCAGACTGTCCGACCTCCTCACTCACTTTCTTCCAAGCAAGATCCTTTTTATCCCTGTTTCTATAAAGTATAAAGATGTATCGTACAGCTCCGGGTATCCACATATGATTTTGTCCTCATTGTTGTCACTACTAGAGCTAGCTAAATCGAAGTCAATGCCGTCATTGCATTGACTTAACATGTAAATCACTCGCGCGAAACGCTTAATTCGCGTCCGGTGTGAACGCACCATTAGACATCTCTAAGCAGCTTTCGAGTTTTAGATGCCCAAATACAAAGCAGATCAATACCTCACGACCGACGCCTTCTGACAGAGCACACGCGCTCCACCCTACAGGTAGTGCTGTTGTACTGTCCTCTAGGGCTTCAAGGGCTAAAAGAAAGAGCAAGGCCCGTTACAGCATTCATACGTCAAGCATAAGCAACACTGCGAGTGTGTTTTCGCTGCATTTAATGCAGTGTTGGCTTTTATGAAGCAACATGCAATATTGAAACACGGGCGTCTGTCAGGCTTGATGCATTCAAGCAGTTCTTTCTGTGTAGTTTAAATACCACTCGTCATGTGACTGTGACGTCCCTACTCAGGTAACTATAACGTTTGTGGTGTCATTTCTCAAAGGGCCCATTTCTGATGAGCGTTTTATAATTTATAGGAAACACTCAATGCAGTTGAAATCACTTTATTTTCTGTATAGACCCACATTTGCATCTGCAGCAATGCTGTCGATGCGCTCCTGCGGCTGCACACATGATTTCATTTCCTTCCTGTCTGACTTCGCACATCTGTCTGTCCCTCCAGCAGTCTGTCGCTCTTCTCCTCTCTCTCAGAGAACCGCAGTGCCTCGATTCAACACGTCTCATTCTTCAACAACGTTTTTACTTCCTTATATAAACCAAAAAGAGAAGCTAATAGTGTAAAATATTTCCTCTGTGTTGTTGCACAGAAGGTGTTTTTTATTCCACTGTGCTGCTTTTCCATTGCTTTTGTGTAAACATGCGCTGGATGGACGTGTTTGACTGAGGCTCTGTTTACAGCTGGTATTTCAGAAGCGGTTTGGTCAATCGAATCACAAGTGGGCGATGCTAAATACAGGTGTAAACGGGGTCCAATGCGCTTTGAGCTTGTCCACTTTCAACCTCTTCAACAGTAGTCGAAAATGCATTCGAACGGATTGCTTTAGCTGTGTAAACGCTCATGTGGTCAAAATGCGTGAACATTATGGGATGCACGCTAGATTTCCAATTTCTATTAATTGGATTTCCAGAAACACAAAGCCTACATCTTCTGTGAATTTCTTGTGATGATGGGTTAATAACCTGTATTGTCTCTTTTCACTTCAAAAAAATAACTTTTAGCATGAAAAAAAGTCAGGATAATGATTCATCTGAAGCACTTAGAAAGATCATCTTGGATTGAGACCTAGTTAAGCAATGTTTTACGGTGATTACATTTTTTTTTTTATCGTTTGGGGGGTTTGGTCCGTGGGTTTAAGCACGGAAGAACTTGATTCCCCCGTTCCCCTCAGAATGTGATTGGCGGGAAGAGTATAGCTGCAGCCTGGAGATCTCCAAATCAGGACGGGAGCTCCAATTCTTTGAGAGAACTCCAAATCGGAGTGGGAACTCCAAATCGTGGTGGGAACTCTAAATCGGGGTGGGAACTCCAAATCGTGGTGGGAACTCTAAATTGGGGTGGGAACTCCAAATCGTGGTGGGAACTCTAAATTGGGGTGGGAACTCCAAATCGGAGTGGGAACTCCAAATCGTGGTGGGAACTCTAAATCGGGGTGGGAACTCCAAATCGTGGTGGGAACTCTAAATTGGGGTGGGAACTCCAAATCGTGGTGGGAACTCTAAATTGGGGCGGGAACTCCAAATCGTAGTGGGAACTCCAAATCGGGGTGGGAACTCCAAATCGTAGTAGGAACTCCAAATCGTGGTGGGAACTCCAAATCGGAGTGGGAACTCCAAATCGGAGTGAGCACTCCAAATCGTGGTGGGAACTCCAAATCGTAGTGGGAACTCCAAATCGGAGTGAGCACTCCAAATCGTGGTGGGAACTCCAAATCGTAGTGGGAACTCCAAATCGGAGTGAGCACTCCAAATCGGGGTGGGAACTCCAAATCGTAGTGGGAACTCCAAATCGGAGTGAGCACTCCAAATCGTGGTGGGAACTCCAAATCGTAGTGGGAACTCCAAATCGTAGTGGGAACTCCAAATCGTAGTGGGAACTCCAAATCGTAGTGGGAACTCCAAATCGGGGTGGGAACTCCAAATCGTAGTGGGCACTCCAAATCGTGGTGGGAACTCCAATTCTTTGAGAGAACTCCAAATCGGAGTGGGAACTCCAAATCGGGGTGGGAACTCCAAATCGTGGTGGGAACTCTAAATTGGGGCGGGAACTCCAAATCGTGGTGGGAACTCCAAATCGGGGTTGGAGCTCCAAATCGGGGTGGGAACTCCAAATCGGGGTGGGAACTCCAAATCGTAGTGGGAACTCCAAATCGTAGTGGGAACTCCAAATCGTAGTGGGAACTCCAAATCGTAGTGGGAACTCCAAATCGTGGTGGGAGCTCCAAATCGGGGTGGGAACTCCAAATCGGGGTTGGAACTCCAAATCGTGGTGGGAACTCCAAATCGTGGTGGGAACTCCAAATCGTAGTGGGAACTCCAAATCGGGGTGGGAACTCCAAATCGTAGTGGGAACTCCAAATCGTAGTGGGAACTCCAAATCGTAGTGGGAGCTCCAAATCGGGGTGGGAACTCCAAATCGGGGTTGGAGCTCCAAATCGTGGTGGGAACTCTAAATTGGGGTGGGAACTCCAAATCGTGGTGGGAACTCTAAATTGGGGCGGGAACTCCAAATCGTAGTGGGAACTCCAAATCGGGGTGGGAACTCCAAATCGTAGTGGGAACTCCAAATCGTGGTGGGAACTCCAAATCGGAGTGGGAACTCCAAATCGTAGTGGGAACTCCAAATCGGAGTGAGCACTCCAAATCGTGGTGGGAACTCCAAATCGTAGTGGGAACTCCAAATCGTAGTGGGAACTCCAAATCGTAGTGGGAACTCCAAATCGTAGTGGGAACTCCAAATCGGGGTGGGAACTCCAAATCGTAGTGGGCACTCCAAATCGTGGTGGGAACTCCAATTCTTTGAGAGAACTCCAAATCGGAGTGGGAACTCCAAATCGGGGTGGGAACTCCAAATCGTGGTGGGAACTCTAAATTGGGGCGGGAACTCCAAATCGTGGTGGGAACTCCAAATCGGGGTTGGAGCTCCAAATCGGGGTGGGAACTCCAAATCGGGGTGGGAACTCCAAATCGTAGTGGGAACTCCAAATCGTAGTGGGAACTCCAAATCGTAGTGGGAACTCCAAATCGTGGTGGGAGCTCCAAATCGGGGTGGGAACTCCAAATCGGGGTTGGAACTCCAAATCGTGGTGGGAACTCCAAATCGTGGTGGGAACTCCAAATCGTGGTGGGAACTCCAAATCGTAGTGGGAACTCCAAATCGGGGTGGGAACTCCAAATCGTAGTGGGAACTCCAAATCGTAGTGGGAACTCCAAATCGTAGTGGGAGCTCCAAATCGGGGTGGGAACTCCAAATCGGGGTTGGAGCTCCAAATCGTGGTGGGAACTCCAAATCGTGGTGGGAACTCCAAATCGTAGTGGGAACTCCAAATCGGGGTTGGAGCTCCAAATCGTAGTGGGAACTCCAAATCGGGGTTGGAGCTCCAAATCGTGGTGGGAACTCCAAATCGGGGTTGGAGCTCCAAATCGTGGTGGGAACTCCAAATCGGGGTTGGAGCTCCAAATCGTGGTGGGAACTCCAAATCGGGGTGGGAACTCTAAATCGTGGTGGGAACTCCAAATAGGGGTTGGAGCTCCAAATCGTGGTGGGAACTCTAAATCGTAGTGGGAACTCCAAATAGGGGTTGGAGCTCCAAATCGTGGTGGGAACTCCAAATAGGGGTTGGAGCTCTAAATCGTAGTGGGAACTCCAAATAGGGGTTGGAGCTCCAAATCGTGGTGGGAACTCCAAATAGGGGTTGGAGCTCTAAATCGTAGTGGGAACTCCAAATCGGGGTGGGAACTCCAAATCGTAGTGGGAACTCCAAATCGTGGTGGGAACTCCAAATCGTAGTGGGAACTCCAAATCGTAGTGGGAACTCCAAATCGTAGTGGGAACTCCAAATCGGGCTGGGAACTCCAAATCGTAGTGGGAACTCCAAATCGTAGTGGGAACTCCAAATCGGGGTGGGAACTCCAAATCGGGGTTGGAACTCCAAATCGGGGTGGGAACTCCAAATCGGGGTTGGAACTCCAAATCGGGGTTGGAACTCCAAATCGTGGTGGGAACTCCAAATCGGGGTTGGAACTCCAAATCGTAGTGGGAGCTCCAAATCGTAGTGGGAACTCCAAATCGTGGTGGAAACTCCAAATCGTAGTGGGAACTCCAAATCAGGGTGGGAACTCCAAATCGGGGTTGGAGCTCCAAATCGTGGTGGGAACTCCAAATCGTAGTGGGAACTCCAAATCGGGGTGGGAACTCCAAATCGTGGTGGGAACTCCAAATCGTAGTGGGAACTCCAAATCGGGGTGGGGATTCAAAATCGGGGTGGGAACTCCAAATCGTAGTGGGAACTCCAAATCGTAGTGGGAACTCCAAATCGGGGTTGGAACTCCAAATCGTAGTGGGAACTCCAAATCGTAGTGGGAACTCCAAATCGGGGTTGGAGCTCCAAATCGTAGTGGGAACTCCAAATCGTAGTGGGAACTCCAAATCGGGGTGGGAACTCCAAATCGTGGTGGGAACTCCAAATCGGGGTGGGAACTCCAAATCGTGGTGGGAACTCCAAATCGTAGTGGGAACTCCAAATCGGGGTGGGAACTCCAAATCGTGGTGGGAACTCCAAATCGTGGTGGGAACTCCAAATCGTGGTGGGAACTCCAAATCGGGGTGGGAACTCCAAATCGTGGTGGGAACTCCAAATCGGGGTGGGAACTCCAAATCGGGGTGGGAACTCCAAATCGGGGTGGGAACTCCAAATCGTGGTGGGAACTCCAAATCGTGGTGGGAACTCCAAATCGTAGTGGGAACTCCAAATCGTGGTGGGAACTCCAAATCGTAGTGGGAACTCCAAATCGTAGTGGGAACTCCAAATCGTAGTGGGAACTCCAAATCGGGCTGGGAACTCCAAATCGTAGTGGGAACTCCAAATCGTAGTGGGAACTCCAAATCTGGGTGGGAACTCCAAATCGGGGTGGGAACTCCAAATTGGGGTTGGAACTCCAAATCGGGGTGGGAACTCCAAATCGGGGTTGGAACTCCAAATCGGGGTTGGAACTCCAAATCGTGGTGGGAACTCCAAATCGGGGTTGGAACTCCAAATCGTAGTGGGAGCTCCAAATCGTAGTGGGAACTCCAAATCGTGGTGGAAACTCCAAATCGTAGTGGGAACTCCAAATCAGGGTGGGAACTCCAAATCGGGGTTGGAGCTCCAAATCGTGGTGGGAACTCCAAATCGTAGTGGGAACTCCAAATCGTAGTGGGAACTCCAAATCGGGGTGGGAACTCCAAATCGTGGTGGGAACTCCAAATCGTAGTGGGAACTCCAAATCGGGGTGGGGATTCAAAATCGGGGTGGGAACTCCAAATCGTAGTGGGAACTCCAAATCGTAGTGGGAACTCCAAATCGGGGTTGGAGCTCCAAATCGTAGTGGGAACTCCAAATCGTAGTGGGAACTCCAAATCGGGGTGGGAACTCCAAATCGTGGTGGGAACTCCAAATCGGGGTGGGAACTCCAAATCGTGGTGGGAACTCCAAATCGTGGTGGGAACTCCAAATCGGGGTGGGAGCTCCAAATCGGGGTGGGAACTCCAAATCAGGGTGAGAGCTCCAAAATAGGCTGTGGCTTCCTCCTAACGACAGACACATAAAACGCGTTTCATCCCCCCCACCCCAAACCAGTTCAGTGCAAACTCCGCCCCGCAGCTGATTCTAAAGATTTCATTGGTCATGCCAATCACAGTGCTGATTTCCTACTCAATGCATTAATGTTAACCCCTAAACCTACCCTACACCCTAACCTAAACCAATGAAATCGACTGCATGTCGGGATTTGCGATGAATAGCGTGCTAAAGAAAATGGCAGTTCAGGAGATAAGCAGTTATGGGACATTTTTAGTTGGACCCTTCTACCCTGCGAATCTCGAGCCCCTGGACGTTTCTTAGAACAAATCAATAGAGTAAAACGTTCCCAAGCGTAAAAACATTTTAATTTTCGATCAACTAGAAACAATGTTTAATTTATGTATTTTTATTTTGAAATGTAAATCAATGACAGCCAGAGCCAATGGCGCAAGTCTATGCACGTAGAGACCACGCCCACTTTTGGAGTTCACGCCCCATTTTGGAGATTTCAGGTCTGCAGCCGATCTGATTGGGCGGGTTTTTAATAGCAATTAGGCTGGATTTGTTATGCAAACTTAGAAACCCCATCGACACAGACAGCGATTAAACTGCTGGAGGTCAACGAGTCTCTTGGTTGCGAATCGCTCCACAGCACGTCACTTCTCATTTGCATAATTGTATTTGTCAGTCGTACTGTTGCTCAAATCTCCGACAACCACATTCAAGCTGTGTCCGTGATCCTGCGCAATTCCTGCGGCCACCATCCTGCAAAGGGATGCACTTAAACTGTAAAGTTATGTTTGTAACTGGAAACGTTGAAGCTTTGTAACATTGTAAATAGCGGCCGCTTCACCGCGGCATTGTCTCGACTTTTGATAAATGCTTTTTAACAGCTCAGATGTTGTACATGCGTCTAGGTATTATGCACTACCTAGATTAATGTTGATTGACATTTAGTCTTTTTATACTAAAGCAAAGGTATCTTTATTAATATATATATATAGCAGATGTTGTGAAATGAACGAGTTTTATGTAGTGCAATGTAAATATGGGAGAAGATTTGCCATCGAACGACACTTGCAGGAGAATTCATGTTGTGATTTCCACATTCCTATTTAATTCCTGCAGCGTGAGGACCTGCACACTTCAACCACACATGGAATAATTAACATTTCATTGTGTTTGTAGGAATTTTACTAATGATGAGGCGTCCATTTTGGTTTTATCGCTACAGTTTCCTTAGGTTTATGACTTAGTGTGTCATAATTATGACGTATGTCATGGGCTCATTTGACTTGCCCCAGCAAACAGCCAATTAGTAGACATAACAATGCCATAGCCACGCCCGAGCGACCAGTTACAACACCCTAGCAACCACTCCCATTGAAAAAAGATGCGATGGATACCTTTGGATCAGAACATCGTAGAGACAAGTGGGTGACCTCTTTTGACTCAGACTGGCGAGTAGTTTTTAAATGTCTGGAAACTGTCTAGCCACGCCCTAGCAACCATTTAGAGCACCCTAGCAACCGTATGGCAGCATGAAGAAGCCATATCTCAGCACCAGAGTGTCATAGAAAATCAACAGTTGGCTTTTTTTATTTGGTCAAACATCTAGTCTATTAGTATCACCCTAGTAACTGTCCAGCCACGCCCTTGCAACCATTTAGAGCACCCTAGCAACCGTATGGCAGCATGAAGAAGCCATATCTCAGCACCAGAGTGTCATAGAAAATCAACAGTTGGCTTTTTTGATTTGGTCAAACATCTAGTCTATTAGTATCACCCTAGTAACTGTCCAGCCACGCCCTTGCAACCATTTAGAGCACCCTAGCAACCGTATGGCAGCATGAAGAAGCCTTATCTCAGCACCAGAGTGTCATAGAGACACAACGGTTGGCTTTTTCGATTTGGTCAAACATCTAGTCTATTAGTATCACCCTGGTATTTGTGCAGCCACACCCTAGCAACCATTTAGAGCACCCTAGCAACCGTATGGCAGCATGAAGAAGCCTTATCTCAGCACCAGAGTGTCATAGAGACACAACGGTTGGCTTTTTTTATTTGGTCAAACATCTAGTCTATTAGTATCACCCTGGTACTTGTGCAGCCACACCCTAGCAACCATTTAGAGCACCCTAGCAACCGTATGGCAGCATGAAGAAGCCTTATCTCAGCACCAGAGTGTCATAGAGACACAACGGTTGGCTTTTTCGATTTGGTCAAACATCTAGTCTATTAGTATCACCCTGGTATTTGTGCAGCCACACCCTAGCAACCATTTAGAGGACCCTAGCAACCACATGGCAGCATGAATGAGCCATATTTCAGCGCCTGAAAAATCATAGATATATATGAGGGTTGACTCTATTGATTCGGGCAGACATTATTACATACTAAGTCATAATTATGACACACTAAGTCAAATGATGACATAAAAAGTCATAATTATGACATTCAGTCATAAGTCATAATTGACGCACTTAGTCAAATTCACATAAAAACAAAGTACATAATAATTATGAGTCAAATTTGGACGAAAAGTCAATTATGACAACGTAGAACTTATGATTTATGATAAATAAATAGTCATAATCATGCCAGAAAGTCGAAATTGAGTCATTACAGTCATAATTATGACATACAAAGTTGACATTATGACATTCAAATTCATAATTATGACATACTAAGTTGAAATTATGTGTCAAAATTGACAAAAATTCATAATCATGAATTTCAAATTTTTATTTCATAATTTAGAATTGTCATAAGACTTGCTGTTTCAATTTTGATCATAATTTTGACTTTTAATTTCATAATTATGATTTTGTATGTCATAATTAGGACTTTTTACGTCGCAATCAAGATTTACCAAAGCATGCTTTTCTTTTGTAGCATAAATGGCCTTCCGTACATATGACCTAAGTGATCATTTTTGCCATAAAGCAGGATATTGGAAAGGTCCGATCTCATGAAGATGATTTTGCTCTGTGTGTGTTTGAGCTCCTCACCTGACGTACTGTACTGTGATCCCTGCGGTCCCAGGTAAAGAATAGAGGTACTGATGATAATATAGATCATCGACAACTGCCTGCGACACAAATCCAGACAGTTTCTCTGTTGTAAGATGCACTCCCTGCCGTCACGCTGTCAGGACATTTTAGAAAAATGAGCAATTAATGCAGTAAAACACATTTTGTGTGCATCGTTGTGTGCCCCGATTATTTTCATAGCAGTTCATATGATTTGACATGTAAATGTGATGTTTAAATCCCAACAGAATGAGCTGAATTCATCCTCCACCTCGTTGACTTGTTAGTACGCTTGGACATTTCGGATTCGTTCACACACTGGAAATGGAAGGGCAAGCATTGCATATGTGTGCTGTTGTTGTATATTGCAAATGTATGCATACAGAAAATTTGCATGACATATGCATACTATTTCTGTATTCAGATGTGCCTTAGATCCCGATTGTAAACTGCATGACATGGATGAATGAAACTCGCTTTACTGTTTTAAGTATCAAATCAAGTGTTATAATCCTTTGGCAAGGTCACAAAATTAATTTTTCTTTTGGTCTTATAATATTTGCTGCTTGAGCAAACGTATGCATAAAGTATTAAGTTGTTTTCTCTTTTCATTTTGTCCTTTTTTTTCCTCAGATTAAAACGAATCGTTTGATTGTCAGCAACTTTGCTTTTCTAACTAGAGTGTTTGGTGTTTTTACGTAGAAGGGATTTTAACAATGTCATATCAGGGAATTGTCTCAGTCTTCCCCGTTAGTCGCTGTAGCTCAGGTTACTGCCTCCGACAGCGTCATTTCTAATAAATGCTTGATGCACAGATCTGTGACTTCATAAACTGATTATTAATATACTGCTGCTGCAAAAAATAAAGGCCTCAGTGGTGATGTTTTTGTTGTACTTTACTGTACTTTTGTGCTTAATATAGGCAAATGTTTGATAAATGTATATCTAGTCCTGTCTCAAAATAAAATACATCTTTGTAAAACTCAAATGTGGCAACCGATATCTTTAATACGCTGTTTAAGTAGTTTGGAAGAGTTGCGACCAATCCCAATACTAATTTTCCACATCACATAGTATTTAATAATAGAAGAAAATGCGTTGTATAGCGCCTTCCAGTGGTTTAAAGTCATAAAAAATACAACTTTGATCACTACATTGTGAGTACATTGTCATTTAGGATCCAGTACAAATTCTTTCTTCATCGATACTATTTAGGATAATTTAACCCTAAAGCCATCTTTTGGACAAATGAGGGCAAAATCGTTTTTTTTTTTTAATACTTTCCTTAATCCGAGCGGTACAAGACTTGGCTACTTTTCCTAAGTTTGCCACCTGAACACACACACACACACACACAAAATTGACTCGATTCTACAATGTTAAGTGCTTGAAGAAAAAAAAAGTCCTTAATCTCGCCTTCGTGGACAAAAGTGGGCACCCGTAGGAATGAATGGGAAAAACTGTAATTGTCCAATAAAAATCAATAAATCCAACACAATGCAGATCATACATACACACAAATAAAGGAGTGAGCCTATACAACATTCTCAATGTGGCAAACACTCTCACACACACACACACACATCCACAAAAGCATTGCATTGAAAGCCATTGAATGAGTCTATAACAGAACGAGTTTTATTTTTTTATTTTTGTCAAATAAAAAACAGTCACTCACACATACACAAACAAAGGAATTAAATGAGCCAATAACTGGGCAATTTATAAAAAACAATTTAAAAAAAGTTGATATAAGTAAACATCGGTTTACAGAGTTCAGCCCTTATGCAGCCATTGAGTTATTGCCATCTAGTGGCTATTGATATTTTAGCTTTAAAAAGAAATTAATCCCATCATAGGTCACCAAAGGGTTTTTTTAGGTTTTGGCTCTCTGGACTTGATGATATGTTTTTTTTTAACGATAAGTTAAAGTAATATTAAATATAACATGAAAATAAGCATATTTTACATATAAAATATGGTACTTTTAGAGGTAAATAAATTAATTAATACCCCAAAAATCACAAAAAAGGCATAAATTGATAGAATTCATTTGATCAAAGATAGTGATATAACATTTAGAAAAAAAAATTGTGACCTTCGTGCCCAAATGTGTCCACGAGGGCAGGATTAAGGGCTGTTATGCGAGGGTGGCTTGAGGGGTAAAATTAATTTATAATCTAAAATAGCTGTGTACTTAAATATTTAACTAGTTTATTGCGTATTTCTGTATTATTCTTTAATAATTAAAGTACGCAGCACTGATTCAACAGCGATACATTCGACGGGTGACATGAGAAATCCTGTCCCCCTGTGAAATAGTGTCCGCTTAGGACCCAACGTGGTAGCTGTTTTAAATGCCTGATCAAAAGCTGTTATCGCAATGTTTCGTTTAAATAGAAATCGATTCAGATTATAATACAGTAATTCATAACACATGGTTCTGGACCAGCAATTGTTTAAAAATAAAATATGTCATACTAAGTACACACAAATGACATTTATTTGAACTATATAATCGATTGCTATAATGGGAGCAATAACATGCCTAACATATTGTAAATTATTTCTATTGATAAACAAAGTAATAATACCAATACAAAATCATAACATAGTAATGTACCTATAATGTAAATAATAAAGAATAAAAAACTGGATTTTTTTTTTTTTATGTATAAACATTAAAGTGGGCTTTTAAGATGTAGGGTAAGTGCAACCGTGGTGTATAAACTAAGCTAATCGGGAAGCTGTATGTCATGCTAGAACGTACGCTAACTAATAAAACTGAGATATGCTTGATTTCACAACGTATAGCTTCGGTTATATACTAGTATGTGAAACATATGCTTAGCAAGACGTTAAAGACTATTTTAACACAATTTAACCCTCTGGTGCTCTTCGGTCATTTCTGACCAGAAAATGTTCTGTTTTGAAATGTTAAAAATCACAGCTTCATCGGAATGATATGAAACTTGGTGACTTTTTTAGCATTAGGTATGTAAACGCACACAAAAAATTGGGGTCATGATTCGAGCATGCTAATTGGTCGTAAAAAAAAAAGTAGCGTTCATTGTCTTCGGTCATAAATGAGCATAGGAAATGAATGGAAAATCAGCAAAAACACAAAAATTCTCTGAATATTTGTGTGTACAATCTACAAATCGGCCACGATGCTGAAAAAAAAAAGTACACAGCAGTAAAGGAGTGACACTAAAACATCAAGAGTGTGAGGCCTAGTCTCTATTTTAACCTGAAATACTGCAATAATAATACAAAAATTACAAAAAATTACAACAACAAAAATGTTGTATAATTTTCAATGGCAAAAATAGACCATAATTATTGCATAAATATTAAAAAATACCATCAAATCATCTCAAAATACAAAATTAAAAAGAAAAAATATTATTGAAGAAAAATAAATTGCATTGGTTTTACTGTGGTGGAGGAAGTTACATTTTTTTTTCACTTATGACCGGGAAGACAACCAATGCAACCCCTAAACGAAGAGCACCAGAGGCTTAAACGACAAAAATCGAAACGTGATTTTGTAAGAATTGTAATCAGGCTCTGAACAGATTACCCATTCAAAAGTTCTTTCAGCCAATAGAATCGCGCTGGGGTCCTAAGCGGACACTATTTCACAGGCGGACAGGATTTCTCATGACACCGGCACATCCGGGAACTTAACTGTCAATTTCGTCAACGCCCCTTTTTGTTATTTCTCTCAGCGCCGTTCAGTGTGGACCAATCACAGTCATTTGTTATTATTTTTTTAAATCTTAATAATTACTTATTCTTTAATATTTTAATGCAATCTGTAGAACTAGCATAAGTACACGATGGCACATCTTTAGTGTATGACCGTCACAATAAATACAAAAAAATCCCTGAGAATTGAGTGAGTTCAAGGATTCGTATTTTTGGGCCACCGCGCGCCCCCTAGTGGAATGCGCGTTTGTATCTCAATGGAAACCGTTATTAAAGGTGCAGTGTGTAATACTTATGAGGATTTGACAGAAATGCAATATGATATACATAACTATGTTCTCAGTGGAGTATAAAGACCTTACATAATGAACTGTTATGTTTTTATTATCTTAGAATGAGCCGTTTCTAATTACACACACCGCGGGTCTCCTTACAGTGAAGCCGCCATTTTGTGCCGCCATGTTTCTACGGTAGCCCTAAACAGACAAACTTCTCTACAGAGCGCTAGCTACTCTCTGCTGTCTCAGACAATGACATTTTTGTCCTGTGTCGGCCACCGTAGCTTCTCTAAGTGCTTCGAAAGGGAGGGGTGAGCGGTTGCATTTCACAACCTCACCACTAGATGCCGCTAAAACTTACACACTGCACCTTTAAAGGGTTCGTTTATGCGATCAATTTTCCACCTAAAGTATTGCGGTAACGGATCGAAAAATAATAATAAAAAAATATAATAAAAAATTATCCGAATAGCAAACAACGTGGTCGTGGATCAAAATATAATAAGCACGTTCAATTGATTGGCTAGAGGAGCTGTCAATCTAGAACTAGTGGACCAATGGGGACACTTAAGCCCACCCTAATTTACACGAAACTCAAACTGTAACATTTGGAAAAACAAGCGCAGATCGTGGAAGAAGAGCGAAGAGAAAAACAGCACAAGCGTACAAAAGAGTGAAAATGTAAGAGAGCACAAAGTACAAGGCAAACAACTTTTAAGAACACAAGTTTAAGATTTGTGGAATATCATTTTTAATGTGTTTAAAGTTGAGATGCTTGTTATTTTTTTAAGCAGTGTTGAGGGTAACACATTACAAGTAACTTGAGTTATGTAATCAGATTACTTTTTCAAGTTACAAGTAAAGTAAAGTAACTTAAAATTTACAACAAAATATATTTTTCAAATGAGTAGCGCATTACCGTAAGTGCACAGGCGTTGTGTGTTAACATGATGCTTATTGTAATGAAAAAACAGAATACGATGCAAACCTGCAATAATTAAACATTATAAATAAAACAAATGTACCCTGAGGCTTATTTTAACATTTCTGTGTGATAAAAAGGGTCTTTATATTTGCCCCAAAATATAACTTTTTTGTTATAAAAAAACAAAACAAGCCCAGCCCAGGTGAAAAAAAAATAACGCAAAAGTAACATAACACATTACTTTTCTTAAAAAGTAACTAAGTAACTCAATTAGTTACTTTTTAAGGGAGTAACGCAATATTGTAATGCATTAAGTTTCAAAGCAACTTTCCCCCATGCGCTTTTCATTTTCTGATTCACGCTTTTTATATTTTGACGCATGACTCCTCGTTTGCTATTCTGATCATTTTGCATGCATTTTTTTCATTTGTGCAATATATTTTTACATGCGTTTTTAATTTTTTGATTCACGCTAATTATAATTTTTTGATTCGTGACAGCAATACTTTAGGCGGAAAATTTATCCCATAATAGTTCACACAAAAATGAAAATCCTGTCATCATTTAGTGACCCTGTATACATTTCTTTCTTCTGTTGAACACACACACACACACACACACACACATTTTGAAGAATGTTGGTAACTTTTTTTATGTAGGGGGGACACACACACACAACAGTTTGGTTACCAACATTCTTCAAAATATCTTTGTGTTTGTGTGTGTGTGTGTGTGTGTGTGTGTGTGTGTGTGTGTGTGTGTGTGTGTGTGTGTGTGTGTGTGTGTGTGTTTGTGGACTGGTAATCCCTACGTTATGGGGACAAAATGTCCCCACAAAGATATCCAATATCCAAAATCCTCATCCTTGTGGGGACATTTTTGGTCCCCATGAGGAAAACATCTTATAAATCAGACTAAGTGATGTTTTTTGAAAATGTAAAAATGCAGAATGTCTCCTGTGATGGGTAGGTTTAGGGGCAAGTGCTGTGTGTGTGTGTGTGTGTGTGTGTGTGTGTGTGTGTGTGTGTGTGTGTGTGTGTGTGTGTGTGTGTGTGTGTGTGTGTGTGTGTGTGTGTGTGTGTGTGTGTGTGTGTGTGTGTGATGGGTAGGTTTAGGGGCAGGTGCAGTGTAGGGGGATAGAATATACAGTATATACGGTATAAAAACCATTACGCCTATGGAAAGTCCCCATAAAACATGAAAACCCAACGTGTGTGTGTGTGTGTGTGTGTGTGTGTGTTTGTGGACTGGTAATCCCTACGTTATGGGGACAAAATGTCCCCACAAAGATATCCAATATCCAATATCCAAAATCCTCATCCTTGTGGGGACATTTTTTGGTCCCCATGAGGAAAACATCTTATAAATCAGACTAAGTGATGTTTTTTGAAAATGTAAAAATGCAGAATGTCTCCTGTGATGAGTAGGTTTAGGGGCAGGGGCAGGGGCAGGTGCAGTGTGTGTGTGTGTGTGTGTGTGTGTGTGTGTGTGTGTGTGTGTGTGTGTGTGTGTGTGTGTGTGTGTGTGTGTGTGTGTGTGTGTGTGTGTGTGTGTGTGTGTGTGTGTGTGTGTGTGTGTGTGTGTGTGTGTGTGTGTGTGTGTGTGTGTGTGTGTGTGTGTGTGTGTGTGTGTGTGTGTGTGTGTGTGTGTGTGTGTGTGTGTGTGTGTGTGTGTGTGTGTGTGTGTGTGTGTGTGTGTGTGTGTGTGTGTGTGTGTGTGTGTGTGTGTGTGTGTGTGTGTGTGTGTGTGTGTGTGTGTGTGTGTGTGTGTGTGTGTGTGTGTGTGTGTGTGTGTGTGTGTGTGTGTGTGTGTGTGTGTGTGTGTGTGTGTGTGTGTGTGTGTGTGTGTGTGTGTGTGTGTGTGTGTGTGTGTGTGTGTGTGTGTGTGTGTGTGTGTGTGTGTGTGTGTGTGTGTGTGTGTGTGTGTGTGTGTGTGTGTGTGTGTGTGTGTGTGTGTGTGTGTGTGTGTGTGTGTGTGTGTGTGTGTGTGTGTGATGGGTAGGTTTAGGGGCAGGTGCAGTGTAGGGGGATAGAATATACAGTATATACGGTATAAAAACCATTACGCCTATGGAAAGTCCCCATAAAACATGAAAACCCAACGTGTGTGTGTGTGTGTGTGTGTTCAACAGAAGAAAGAAATGTATACAGATTTGGAACAACTTGAGGGTCACCAAATGATTTAATTTTTAGGTGAACTATCCCTTTAATTGCTTCTCCACTTACACTCCCATATCTGTCCTCTAGGTGGCGCGAGTGTCCATCAAATAACAGCCGTACAAACCAACATGGCTGCGTCCATTGCGCGGTCATGCCGGAGCGTGTGTAGAGTTAAATCACATGTCATTTTCACAAAAACATCTTATTTAAAAGCTTCATTCCACTGTTCCCCGTCTAAAAGAAGCGGACTCCTCTTATCCCTGTATAACCGAGGCCTCCTGAAGGAGTCGTTCCCCGAGCGCGCAGCTCAAGCCGAGCTCCCGGATCTGCTCCGGTCCGGTCCGCAGACCGTGTACTGCGGCTTCGACCCGACCGCGGACAGCCTGCACGCCGGGAACCTGCTCGCCATCATCGGCCTGCTGCACTTCAGAGCCGCGGGCCATGACGTCGTCGCGCTGCTCGGCGGAGCCACGGCGCAGATCGGGGATCCGAGCGGGAGGTCGTCCGAGAGAGAGCGCCTCTCCCCGGCTACAGTGGAGGAGAACGCCCGCGGGATTCTGGAGAGCCTCCACCGGATCTTCACCCACCACGAGCTGCATTTCTCCCCGGACCCGAGCAGGCTGGGCCGGCTGACGGTTCTCAATAACCGCAGCTGGTACAAGGACTGGCAGGTGCTGGAGTTCTTCTCGGAGGTGGGCCGGTGTTTCCGGATGGGCACGATGCTCAGCAGACACAGCGTCCAGTCGCGGCTGAAGAGCGCGGAGGGCATGAGCTTCACCGAGTTCTCCTACCAGCTCTTCCAGGCCTTCGACTTCTACCGGCTCCACCAGCTGCACGGCTGCAGGATCCAGCTGGGCGGAACCGATCAGCTGGGGAACATCATGAGCGGACACGAGTTCATACACAGGTATCACTGGATCAATACCACCTCAGTACGGTTCCGGTCAAACGTATGGAAACATTAAAGGCACTATATGTAAGATTTTTGGATTAAAATATCCAGTACAACAGTCATTGTTATATATTTTGTTGACTTGTGTACTTGCATTATCCCAGACGTTTCCAAGAATGTTTAAATCCATAGAAATAAGCTTTTTTTATTTTTTATTTATTGAACAGATATAAGAGCAAATAGTCACAATTCAAAAAAGAATTTAACGACAATAACAAAAATTATAAACTAGGGCTGTCAAAAGATTAATCGTGATTAATCGCATCCAAAATAAAATTTTGTGTTTACATAATATATGTGTGTGTATTCTGTTAATTATTATTTATATATAAATACACACACAAGCATGTGTATATTTAAGAAAAAAATATTATTTTTATATATAAAACATTTATATTTATATATATTATAGATTATATAAATGTATATACATGCAAATATTTCTTAAATATATACATGAATGTGTGTGTATATTTATATATAAATAATAATTAAAAGAGTACACACTAGGGATGCAACAATACAGTTAGTCCACGTTCAATACATACCTCTGTTTTAAACCACGGTTTTCGGCTTCGGTTCGGTTCTGATGGCTTGTCACACAAATTTTTTGTTATTCTATTCTTAGGCGACAGGAACAGCAAGAGGTTAAGGAGAAAAAAGACTATTTATTATTGCAATACTCTTTCTTTATTTTTCTTAAAATAATTGAAAAACCTTACTTAAACTTAAAACTTTACTTTAAAAAAACCCTTGTACACATTCCTAGTGTATTGGATAATATAAAATAAATATATATAAAGATTTACACTGGCAGCTCAGAGCTGTACAGCAGCATTTAAGTATGAAATTGAATGAATGAATGTAAAAATAAAACACTACATAGACTTCACTATAAAATATACACTGATTATTATTAAAGCTACTGTATTAGTTTTTCAGTCAAGAGCAGTGAGTGATTTTCTCTTTGTCTTTTGTTGTTGTATTAACATTAAAGGAATATTTCACTCAAAACTGAAAATTATGTCATCAAGAAATGAATACAGGTTTGAAACAATTTTAGAGTGAAGGCCTGTTCACACCGGGACGATTTTCGCACGCGTTTATCGCCGACGTTTAAAGCCTCGGGACTAAACAATGGGCGCCAATGTGAGTGTTCACACCGACGCGCAAAACGCCAGGCGTAAAAGCGTCATTTTTAAAAAAAACGCCTCGGGTTCGTTTTTTTATTTTGACGCGGCGCGTAAAAAACTGGCCGACCAATGAGATCGGCGTTTTTGTACACGTGCCTGGAGCTGCTGAAGTGACAGTAAAACACGACTTGGTGGCGCTCAAGCACAAAACACTCTTGCCGAGCACACATTGATACGACGAAGAAGTAGTAAGTAGACAAAGAAGAAGATGAACTGCTAATGCTGCTTGCCAGTTAGCAAAAAGTGTGTGAATGGTTTTGTCCATATACATAATATGTCTGTGGTTTTGGCAAGCACGTAAATACTGTCTCTCCTCTCCTTCTGTGTGACAAGCGAGTGTCAGAGGCTTAAAGTGCCGCAGCACCATCTTGTGTACCGGGAGCGCATCGACTGAATGTGCACGTTCACTCGGCGCAGCGCCAGTGAAAATCGCTTGGATGTGAACACTCAAGACGCGCCGAAAAACGGCACGAAAAACGCTGGCGATAAGCGCGCGCGATATTCGTCCCGGTGTGTACAGGCCTTGAGTAAATAATGACATCATTTTATAGGTGAACTGTCCCTTTAAGGACCGCGTGTTCACTGGCTGCGCTGCTGTCAGTTTAAGATCTCTACACATCTAATATACAGACACGATTGCGATTTTACTTTCACTTTAGACATAACCGACTGTGTTTATGTTAACCTTGAGTGTATTTGACAGTATTAGCGCAGTAAGACGACTACTTAGTCCAGTAATCACGTGTTTGACAGGCGCGCGCTCTGAAAAGCGCATGTTAAAACCGCGCACGCGAATGAAACCGGTAGGGCTTTAAAACGCATGGAAATAATGAACTTCCATGATTGTGAATAACTGTAGTGTTCTGTGAGTATAACTCCACCACTAACGTGTGATGTGAATGAATGTCGCGTTGTTCAGTATTGGGATGGAGGCAAATTATACAATTTGTAGAAAAATAATTAATTAAATGCGAAACCGAAAAAAACGCAATTCACAAGCGCGTATTGAACTGTGAATGCCGTACCGAACGGTTCAATATTATATTGAGAATTGTGGCATCCCTAGTACACACACATATATTATGTAAACACAAACTTTTATTTTGGATGTGATTAATCGCGATTAATCTTTTGACAACCCTATTATAAACATTAGACCATGGGCGTCGGAGCCATTGTATGTGGACGGGACAAGACCCACCCACTTTTTACGATCAATGATATTGGACCCGCTCACTTTTATCGTCTCTAATTCAGCACTAACCGATAAACACTTATTATTAAACACATGTTAGACGCTTTATTTCCACTTTTCTAATATTTTCTTCATTTTAATTGAAAATAAGTGCCTTTCCGATCTGATATGTGGTGTGAAAAGGGAGTAGAGTGAGTTCGGCAAAAGGCAGATTCGAACCGTGGGTCGGTTTGCGTCAACTTGATTGCATCTTACCCCTACACTATGCTACTTTCAATGGTAAGGTGATTTCCGTAATCTTGTCTTGTCCAACCAGACGTTTAGCAAATTCCAGCAGTCCCGGTCAAACATATGGAAACAGTAAAGGCACAATATGTAAGATTTTTGGATTAAAATATCCAGTACAACAGTCAGTGTTATATATTTTGTTGACTTGTGTACTTGCATTATCCCAGACATTTCCAAGAATGTTTAAATCCATAGAAATAAGCTATTTTAACCAGGACACGGACCGTGTCTGTGCGTCGCCTATCAGTGACGTCATACCCGCGTTACCCTCGCTTTATTTAGTAGAAACCATGGAAACGCCAAAGACGCTTTAATTATGTTTTATTAGACAAGGGAGCAGCTGTTTGGAGGCAATTTCTAGGCCTGTCACGATAACCAATTTTGCTGGACGATAAATTGGCCAAAAAATTATCGCGATAAACGATAATATTGTCTTTCTGAGACCATTTTCATCTAAAATAAAATTATGTATAATGTAGGTACGCCTTTTCAAAGATCAAGAAACTTTCTAAAGACTAGTTAACACTGAAAATGGAAAGCATTTTAAATATCCACAAAAAATGAACAAAACAACCAAAACAAAAAAGCAATGGACTCTCAGTCTGTTAACAAACAAATGCACTTGAATAAACAGCTGAAAACTGCAACAGATGATTGTGTTTTAGGTAGTGCTGGGAATCGATAAATAAAAACAAAACAAATTAATCACATTTTTTTTGTAATTAATCACGATTAATAAATTTTTTATGTTTTTATATTGTAATAATTTCAGTTACTCTCCAAATTAACGTAGAAACAATTTATTGACAGCATATTTTAAATATATGTTGTATTGTAAATGTTTTTATGAATGAAGGCCAGTATCACTGATGTCTCTATGAAACATTAATGACGTTACATTACAGTATAACTGAAAGCTGCCAATTTCAACATTTATTAGGCTTTAAAAAACAACTTTTAATTTAAGTGAACTTAAAACAAGCTTTACATAACCCCATTATAATATTCTTCTGTTATACATATACAGAAATGTAATAGTTATCAAACACCTTTCTTAACTGCATAAATAATAAATTAAATATAGATTAATCATCATTAAAGCTACAATTTTCCCGTTGTTCTGTGATGAACATTAATGACATCATCAGTGCTACTGTCACTTTAAGAACAGCCGCTGACGAACATGACGCAGATCTCACGCGCATCTCATTTCCTCACAACTCTAAGTTAATTTAAGACGTTATTTAACTAATTTAAGACTCTAATATGAGAATACTCAAAATTCTCTGTGTTGTTGTTGTTGTTTGTTCAAGAGCAAAAGAGAACTCGATGTGAGCAGGAGACTGACGAGTCTGTCTGTGCGACGAGTGTGTGTGTGTGTGTGTGTGTGTGTGTGTGTCAGAGCTGACATGAGATGCACACACACACACACAGGACATTGACATACAGTGCGTTCTCTTGTGTCTTGTCGCACTTAGAAGCATTTACATGTATAAGAGCGTGATCATATAATGTAACGCTCGCCAAAAATGGATATTAAAACGGACGCTGGAAATTATCGCGGCCGGAAAAATGATCGAGCTCATTTTTTTTATCGTACGATTAATTGATTTATTGATTATCGCGACAGGCCTAGCAATTACAAACATAAAATGAATTATTGTAAATTTTCTCCGTCATACAATGTTTTAAAATGAACTGCATGGCCAACACAAGCCATCCAGCATTTATTAATATGATATTCTTGCCGTCTTTCACGCTTGTCTCTCATTAGCAATCGCTCCAGCTCCTCGTTCAGGTCCACCCTGCTTCATACTACAGTCACGTTAATAAACATCCCGATTCTTTTCCACCAGCTGTGAGGTGACGACGACAGCTTCCAAGAATCCGTGCTCAATCTCGCTGCACCTTTGTTTTGATTTTGAATAGGCGACCTCAAGCGGAGAAAAAGTGCACACACTCAAAAAAATAACTCATTGGACAAACTCAATTTAATTGAGGGCAGGTTTTCCATCCAATAAATATGTGTAGCCCCAACTAATGCAAAACTAATTCATGCAATGAAATGTAGGCCTAATTGAGTTGGTCCAACTCAATTTTATCAAATACAGTTTAAATGATAGTTATATACATATAACATGACTTCTTATATTTGTCAAACTTGGAAAATCAATTATAAGCAGTTTCATTTCATCATCATACACAATGTATATAAGAAAAGGGGTAAGCATAACGGTAACCACACAATTCAATGAAACCACAAAATGAAAAAAACATTACAGAAACTCCTCTAAATGTCCAACATAACTGATCATTAAACACTAACATTAACTAACAACATATTTCCCTTTACACAAAAACACAAGAAATAACACTTTAATCCCTAAATTTGCTCTCCTATATGGAGTCCCTTGCAAAGCATGCTGGGAACTACAGATCCACTGCCCTGTTAGTTATATCAACACAAATATTTAATGTAGTTTTAACACAACTTAATTAAGTTAACTTCAGTTTTAAATATATTAGGTTGATTGAACACAATTCAATTAAGTTGTGACAAAATTAGATATGTTTAAGTAAAGTGAACAGAATTTAAATGTGTTATGTCTATGAAGGGCCTGAATCATTTTGTTGAGTGTATTGTGCCTTTAAGGTTTTGTTTTTTGTTTTTGAAAGCAGTCTAGATCTCAGTAGAAAGTAGTTTTTTTTTTTTATATATATATATATATATATATATATATATATATATATATATATATATATATATATATATATATATATATATATATATATATATATATATATTTATATTATATATAGATTTTTTTTTAATCAAATAAATGCACCTCTGAGATTAAGCACAGAGGTGCATTTATTTGATAAAAAAAAATATATATATATATTGCTGTGGATTTCTTCAGTCAGATGATCCTTCAGAAATCATTCTAATATAATTTCTTATTATTATCAAATTAATATCTTATTATTGTTTTAGCTTCTTTTTTTATTTATTTTTTGGGGGCAAATCACTGACACACTGTCATTCAAAAGTTTGGGTAACATTTATAAAGAGAAATTAATAATTTTATTAAACAAAGGCACATTTAAATTGATCAAAAAGACAGTAAATATATTTATGAAATTAATACATATTACAAAAACATTCTGTTTATAATAAAAGCTGTTTTATTAACTATTCATATGTTTCTATTCATCAAAGAATCCTGAAACAATTTGACTGTATTTTTAATCAAATAAATGCAGCCTTAGTGAGCAGAAGAGGTCATGTAGTGCCATATTTTCAGACATGTACCATGATAATACCACAATACTCTTTATATTAACAGTATAAACACATACACACAGCACTATGGGAAAAATGTGTGTTTTCGGTCAGGTAGTACCATCATAATTAAAAAATAAGACATTCCAGTACTGCCAATAAATAATGCCTTAATTTATAATGAAAATGAGTGTGTAGTAGCTATCATTTGCTTAATTTTCATGTGCGGCATAAAATAAAACATGTGGTTGTTCTCGTTTATACAAACGTCATAATATGGCACAGGCTCTGATGTGTAATCTTCATCTCTTCTTGTGCAGAAAGACGGGAGAGGAAGTGTTCGGCCTGACGGTTCCTCTCGTCACCACCTCCATGGGTGATAAACTGGGGAAGACGGCCGGCAACGCTGTGTGGCTGAACCCAGATAAAACATCCCCGTTTGAGTTCTACCAGTACTTCCTCCGGCTGCCGGATAACAGTGTGGAGGGGTGAGTCAGCCAACACTGAGCTGGACCTCGGCTCATGGATGCTCGCTACAAAGGGTTTTCCCAAACGCTATCAGGATTATGAATTCACATAGTATTCACAATACTATATCTGGTTACTGTATTCAACTTCAATGACTTCACTCAATCTTTACTTTTGGCCATATTGCTGTCTATGTCTTATGTAGAATGTCAAGGTGTACTACTAACCTTTGGTCACTTATCACTTAGGGCGTTTTCACACCTGAAAGTCCGAACCGAAGTTCATGTTTTGATACATTTTATACAGTTTTGTTTTGGTTTCAAATTGTAATTATGTGAGCGCACTAAAGAACTTTACATGACACACTTGTGTCCACTCGTCTTCATCTATGTGGGCGGCATCTGGACATTGATTGGTTTGTAAACGGACGAGCGTCTGACGTCAGCGTCTTTGACAAGAGTGAATGAACGGACGCATATCGTTGCCACTATTGAACAGTGCGCATTGCTTGACTATTTTTTATTCGTTACGTTTAAAAGTGGACATTTCAAGCTTTATATACACATATTTCTCATGTCTGTGAGACGAGTAGCTGCTGAGTTTGGGTTTATTTGAGACGCGCTCCAGTTCATGTGCAAAGCATGTGATCGCTCGCGCGATTATTGTCTGCTATAGATGATTTGCTTCTTATTTATTAAATCCAGGCAATTATCTGATTAAACGTTGATTAAAATTAAGATACAATTTATACAAAACGAAATTCACATTAAAGAAAGGCTTTCTAAGCAAAATCATAAATTTCGTTCAAAATCATTTCTGACCTTCTGTCTTCTGACATATTGCGCATCTTTTCACTTTTCATAATCAATGTAGCCTAGATTGAATTTAAAAATAACATTATAATATTTAAACATAAACAGGAACTTCCTGTAAATGGTCTGAAAGTCTTAAAAGAGCGCCCTACCCACATACATTGGAGTAAATTGATAAAAATGGTCTAATTTTACACAAAACACTATATTATATTGTATTTATTCAAAATTTTATTATAAACATATATAAAAAGTCATATTTTGATTTATGATTTAATTAATTTGTTATTTAAAAATCTATAATTTTTTACAAATAATTTTTCCCTTCAGAAAGTTTCTGTGTATTCCACTAGGTGTCAGTAAACAGAGGAAAAATTATTTTCTTGATATCTCCTTCCAAAAAAACGTTATTGAGATTCATCTGTGCAATCTATCTATTAACTCCTACTCATCTCCATTGATTTTCCACAGCCGCTGGGAAATCGAAAAGAAGGCTCCGCCTCCTCAACTTTGTAAAGGGAGATCTCGGGCTCTGATTGGCCTAGAAGCATGATCGACGTGTCTATAGAAAGCTGAGATACTCAGCTTTTTTTGACGTATGACGCAATACGTGATGATTTCATCAAAAAATCGCGGCTAACAAAGACGATCCAAACTAAGGCTAATAAGAGTATTTGTCTGCATCACATGTTTTGATCTGGACATTGGTGACATATCACAGTGTCATTTGGCCATGCATACTCACAGACACGTGAAAATGGTCTCATTTTAAAGAAAACAACATAAGGAACAAGCTGATAGCGTTTGCGGCTATTAGCTCCACAACACGTTATTGATCCGAACAGGAATATGACTCATGTGTTTGGTTGTTCAAAGGAGTCATTTCCGTCTTCGTGATTCTTTTGATAATAACGTTACTGTAAAGTGTTGGATCGGTTAAATAAACTGCACAGTGATATTCTTGAGGTTAAGAGCTTTCATTTGATATATGACTTTGATGAGATTGTTTGATCTAAATATGAAATTTAATATTATTCATATAATTTTCTCAAAGGGGGGGTCAAATTCAGACCGTATTATCTTTTTCTATGTAACATAACAAAAGTGATTGGGTTATCAAGAAAGCTGAGGTTCTAATCTTTCAAACGATACCTTATATGTCTAGTTTTGTGCTGTATAACTTATAGATTTTTTCAAATGATTATGATGATGCAATATTGGACCCGCGGGTGGGTCGGTGAGGGGTGCAGAGCTGAAGTGGTTAAAACTAAATGCACTAGAAGGGAAATGTATCCGCTTACGCAATTACTATCACTGCTCAGTTCCTCAACTGAGATCACTTCCATTTATATCTGTACTTCTTGTTCAAATGTGCAATATTATGACTTACTCGCTTGTTGTATATATTTAGTCTCGTCTAAATGTTATATGTTTGTTTTTCTAAAACACCAGTCAAAAGTAGTGCTTCGTTGTATACAGAAGTTACAATGACCAATAAAGGTTTTCAATTTCAATAGAACATAAAAAATAAGTATATATTAAAAAAAATGTCCTTGACCGAAGCGCTTCTTCTCCTCCAGGTACCTGAAGCTCTTCACCTTCCTGCCACTGGCTGAGGTGGAGAAGGTGATGGAGCAGCAGAGGCGGGACCCGGGCAAGCGGATCGCCCACAAACGCCTGGCCGCTGAAGTCACCAAGCTAGTCCACGGGAAAGAGGGCTTAGAAAGCGCCAAAAGGCAAGAGCAGATACTCGCTTCTGATTCAAAACCCTATTTACTTGACTGAATTGAGTTCTCTTCCTCTTCTTACCGTGCTTGACCGGACAAATACACACAAAGGGATGTCAAAATGTCAGTTTTGGCGAGTATTGACGTAAACACAGTCGTTATGTCTTATGCTGCGTTCACACCAAACGCGAATAGAGCGTCAAAATCGTGTCTAATTTGACGCGTGAATATTTTGAATCCATTTGCGCGTCCGCGGCGAATTGGACGCGCGTATAAAACGAGCGTTTGAAGCTAAATAGACGCACGTTCAAGGCGCTCCAGGAGAAATATGTCATAAAACACCACTCTGCCTATTATATTAAAAATATATATTAAACATTAATAGCCACACATGTGGTCCAGGCAACTCCTACATTATCTTCACTGCATGTGTATTCAAATATCCTTAAAAAATAAAGTTATGAAACTTCTCTTTGCCCTCAGTCAAAACGATTTGGCAGACAACAAATTATAGATTCATGAGAGCAAAGATCAGCCGTTAGATCCACAGAAGACGAACCACTACAGGACATCAGAGCCAGCGGCAGACGGCAGAAGGACTGGCCGAGGAAAGGCTGCTCTCGCCGGGGTTATGAGCGGTGAGCGCCCGCCTGGATCTCACAACTCCAAAAACACAAGATAATTTTTTTTAAATAGGCGCTCTCTTTATAAATAAACCACAGATTTGAGCTTTAAACAACTACATTCTCACCTGAAAAGTCTTAAAACTACATTTTGGGACACAATAGTAGTATTTTTTAATTATGCAGGGTTTCTCATCACGTCACTTTACCACGTGACCGCAGCGAGCAGGCTCCTGATTGGTTAATAAGGCACGAATTGACGGCAAAGTTCAAATTTTTCAACTCGGGCGTCAGACGCGAATACGCTTCAAACGCGTGAATGCACAAAAGCACCACTCGCGTGTAACTCGTGTATCGCGCAAGACGCTCAATTCGCGTGAACGAGGACGATTCCACACCTTCCGTGCCGCGGCACCTCCAGACGCACGAACGCGCCTTTCCATTGACTTAACATGGAAATCACTCGCGCCAGACGCTCTATTCACGTTTGGTGTGAACTCAGCATTAAGAGAACGTAAACAGTTGGGAGAGTATCGGATGTGTATCAGTATAATGGATCCGTGCATTCGGTCTTAAAGTGACAGCAGCCTAATAAACCTGCAGCTGTCCCTTGTTAATGTAACCAAAAAAATCCCTAGCTGCGTCCGAAATCGCGTCTTATGCGAGTAGGTGCTACATTTGAATTTGAACGAACTTTCCAGCATATGTCAGCAAACACCGGAAAAAAGAATTCAATGACACTGGGATACTGCGTTTATACCACTGTATATGCGGAGACTTGTATATCGGAGAGATTTTGTGTAGGTGGAAATTACAGGATACAGACCTTTTTTTTTTCTCCAGCATTTGCTGCCATCTAGTGGAAACAGCCCAAACTGTCTGCAGGGTGCTAGAGCACACAGGACCTGAGATATACATTTTCAAAAATGAATTTATAAACAAAAAAATCAAAAAGCGCCTCTTTTTTGAGAGGATGTATTACAGCTCAGACAACATATACTCACGTTTATCACTTTTAGCAGTGTTTTATGAAACTTAAAATGGTTTCCTGTAAAATGACACCAAAATTGTGTATTTAGAGACACTGTATGTGGGTATGGGAAGCTTTTTAATTCGGGTAGGCCAAATACTGGCGGAAATCCCCCAAAATTGTCCCAGAGCTTAAGATGTTAATTAGATTAGATTAGATTCAACTTTATTGTCATTACACAAGTACAGGTACAAGGCAACGAAATGCAGTTTAGGTCTAACCAGAAGTGCAATAGCAGCAAGTGCAGGATATACAACGGTTGCATAAGTGCAGGACATGGAAATATACTGAATATATATAAATATATCTATAAATAGAGAGATGGTTATTACTATAAACAGAATTTACAGGTGAATATGTACTATGAATATAATATAATATACAGATGGCTATTACTATTAACAGAATATACAGGTGAATATGTACTATCAATAATATAATATACAGATGGCTATTACTATAAACAGAATTTACAGGTGAATATGTACTATCAATATAATATAATATACAGATGGCTATTACTATAAACAGAATTTTACAGATAGAGGTATACAATGATATGTTAGGCTAAAGTGAGGAATATAGCAGTGGATTAAGGTAGTACAATAAAGTATGGACAGAAGCTATTCGGAAAAAAGTGTAAAAGTGCAGTGGAAAGTGATTGCATATTACAGTTAGAATTACGGTGCAAAATGTAAACAGTTGGTACTGAAAATAACAGTCGTCAGTGCAAATGAGCATAATCCAGTTAAGGTATGGTAGTGCAAGATGCACTACAATAATGTTACTGATGTGTGTATGCATGTACACACAGGTGCACCAATGCTCTGTACCACAGCAATATCCAGGCCCTGGAGCAGATGAGTGACACTGAACTCCAGGAGCTTTTCCGAGAGGCTCCGTTCCACGAGCTGTTCCTGGATCCGGGGACGACGGTGCTGGACGCCTGCAGACGGGCACAAGCCATTCCAGAGGGACCGCATGGGTGAGAGACGCCAGCGGGAATCTTACAAATAATGCTTTGGGATATTCGGTTTAAAAGAAGCACATACTCTTCACACGTTACTTTTTAAAAGGCACATGGCAGAAAGTTTTGCCACAAATCAATCCAAGGTTCGAATCCTCCTTTTGTCGAACTCACTTTACTCTCTTTTCCCATCACATATCAGATCGGAAAGGCACTTATTTTCAATAAAAATTAAGAAAATATTTGACAAGTGTTATTAAAGCGTCTTAACTTGTGTTTAACCCTTGTGCATCAATTAAAAAACGTTACACATAGGTCCATAGAGGAGAAAAATGTCCATGTCAAAAAACTCATAAAAAATGAATCTTGAGAGCACAGACTTAAGTTTGATCTCATTTTAAAGAAGACCCTTGGCAAATTATTGTTGAAGTCAAAAAGTTGTTATAGAGGTTTAAGTTTATGACAGTAGTTTTTTTTTAAACATGTTGAACTCTAAAACTGCTAGAAAATCAAAGCCATACAAAAAGGCTGTTCCAAATTTGAGGTTGATATCTCAAAAAATGAGCTCTCAGTAAGATTTTGTTTGGGCGCAGTGCCAACTTTTCCCCATTAGATGCCAGCAAAACTCTACTAATGCACACAGCGGCTGGATTTGTGATTTTGCAGTTGAGTTTTTCTCTCTCAAATATTACAAGCACACACACAATTTGTTTTATTACATACATACACACCACACTCTGACATCCATACCAACACACCCACACAGTTATAGCTGCATAATATATCAAATTGGCTTTATTATATTTATAAAACAGGAATAAAGTGAGTATTTGCTTTTATACGCCAAACCTAAAAAAATGGCACCATCTGGTAAAAATAGTAAAATTTAAATTTTGAGGCCTTGCCAACAGATTAAAAGCCTATTAACAAACATTGCATCGTTTTATATTTAAATGGCAATGGGATTAAAATTTGCACTACGTTTTTGTACAAAAGGCGCTGAGAGGAAGTATTTTGTGTATCTAGTGCAATATAGTTTTTTTTTGTAAGGAAATGGGGGTGAAATAGTAAAATTCCAATAAAAATACACACCTGTGGCAAATTTTATGCAATTAGCATTAACACAGGCAAAGTTATCAACAAAAAAAAAAACTGAAAAGCCAAAAATGTCCATAAGGATGCACAAGTTCAAAATGTTGAACTTTACCCTTTGGTTAGCTATAACAGGGTCATTTGGAGACTGGGTCTGACAAAACATGCTCAAAAGCCTATTAATCCTGAAGAAAAACTCAAAACTTCACGAAAATAGGTGAGCACGTGCAGCATATGACTCTAAAGAAGCATGCAAAATTAGGTGGCGCTATAACTGTTAAAAAGGTTTAAAAACCATGCATTTCCTATGATAAACTGCCTGTATTGACTGTAAATGGTCTTTTCTAGGGATGCCACAATTCTCAATATAATATTGAACCGTTCGGTACGGCATTCACGGTTCAATACGGGCTTGTGAATTGCGTTTTTTTTTTTCGGTTTCGCATTTAATTAATTATTTTTCTACAAATTCTATCATTTGCCTCCATCCCAATATACTGAACAACGCGACATACATTCACATCACACGTTAGTGGTGGAGTTATACTCACGGAACACTATAGTTATTCACAATCACTTGGTTCATTATTTGCATGCGTTTTAAAGCCTTGCCGGTTTCATTCGCGTGCGCGGTTTTAACATGCGCTTTTCAGAGCGCGCGCACTAAACGCCTGTCTAACACGTGATTACTGGACTAAATAGTCGTCTTACTGCGCTAATACTGTCAAATACACACAAGGTTAACATAAACACAGTCGGTTATGTCTAAAGTGAAAGTAAAATCGCAATCGTGTCTGTATATTAGATGTGTAGAGATCTTAAACTGACAGCAGCGCAGCCAGTGAACACGCGGTCCTTAAAGGGACAGTTCACCTATAAAAATGTCATTATTTACTCACTCTAATATTGTTTCAAACCTGTATTCATTTCTCGATGACATAATTTTCAGTTTTGAGTGAAATATCCCTTTAATGTTAATACAACAACAAAAGACAAAGAGAAAATCACTCACTGCTCTTGACTGAAAAACTTATACAGTAGCTTTAATAAGAATCAGTGTATATTTTATAGTGAAGTCTATGTAGTGTTTTATTTTTACATTCATTCATTCAATTTCATACTTAAATGCTGCTGTACAGCTCTGAGCTGCCAGTGTAAATCTTTATATATATTTATTTTATATTATACAATACACTAGGAATGTGTACAAGGGGTTTTTTTAAGTTTAAGTAAGGTTTTTCAATTCTTTTAAGTAAAATAAAGAAAGAGTATTGCAATAAAAAAAATATTTTTTTTCTCTTTAACCTCTTGCGGTTCCTGTCGCCTAAAGAATAGAATAACAAAAAATGTATATGACAAGCCATCAGAACCGAACCGCACCGAACCGAAAACCGTGGGTAAAAACCGAGGTATGTATTGAACCGTGGACTAACTGTATTGTTGCATCCCTAGTCTTTTCCATATATGATCAAGATGCTTGCTAAATAAAATAAAACTTTATGCATGTGTGCCTTAAAGGCCTTAAATGCTTGAACCCCGCTAAATGCTGCTCGCAGCTTTAATCTTACATATATTCGTTTGCACGTGCACATTTTTTAACAGTCTATGGTCTGAACGCTCTGTTTAAAACCCTCTTTAAAACCCGCCTTTCTACTCTGCAGTTTACTCGCGCAGTCTACTCTGATTGGTCAGCCGGTCCCACTCTGTTGTGATTGGTCTACCGCAGGGGTCTCCAACCTTTTTGTGAGCGAGGGCTCCCTGAAGGGATAAAAAAGTCTTGAGGGCTACTTGTTTGATATAGGCACAGACACACACACACACACACGCACGCGCGCGCACACACACACACACACACACACACAGGGCCGGCCCTGACCAATTTGCTGCCCTAGGCAAGATTTTATTTGGTGCCCCTTGTATCAAGGTTTAGCACTACACGTTATCAGTCAAAGTTGTGGAAACACTCGTACTGTTTTATTTTTGTAATGCATTGATGTTTTATTGTTGTTGTTTTATATGATGTCCAGTCCATTCTACCCCATCATTATGTTCATGATATTATTATTATTATTTTATTTTTTAAAGGCTGATGATAGTTAAACTATACAAAAATAGCACCTACGCCACATTACAGCCTAAACACAAAGAGCAAGAGTAATAGCATCTAGCATTCATGCACAAACCATTCATTGAGAACTAGCAAAAGTGTTTGTTTTCCAGTAGATGGCAGCAATCTTACACTTGACTATGAGCATTCATGTTTTCACCAGGAATTAAACTGTGAAATTTAGATATTTAATGTGAATTTTACCTAAAATGTTGCTATTTTGTTATTCTGTTGCCTCTGGCTTGGCGTGCTCAGTTGGGGACACAAAATTTTTCAACGAAACATCGAAATAAATCTAAATAATAAACTAAATTAACCATTTAAACTAAATTACTGATCGAATTATTGATCTAAAGCCCACACTGTCACTGTATGATGATTGAAATGAACTGATGACATCAGCGTTTTCCAGAATGGCTATACAGCTGAATAAAATTATGCTGCATTATTTTCCTGTTTAACACTGTAAAGCTGCTTTGAAACAATCTACATTGTTAAAAGCGCTGTATAAATAAAGTTGACTTGACTTGACTATTTTAAATGAACCTGTATATAAATATCATTACTAATTTTGGCAAATACATTTTAAAATTGCTATATATCCCCTTAAAACTGCACAACTGCAGAGTAAAAACATGAAGCTATTAAAAAAAGTGATATTACATGCGTTTAATATTTTTATATATATATATATATATATATATATATATATAAAAATTGTTTAAAGTAGCTCGGCGGGGGGAGATTGATGCGGCGGACTGGGAAGAGGCGGGGGACGCTTTTTTTGCGCTTTATTTGGTAATCTTTCAAATGAATATTAATAAAATATCGGTAATACATTTTGGCGCCCCTAAGGATGAGTGGCGCCCCTAGCATTTGCCTATTCCGCCTATGCCACGGGCCGGCCCTGTGAAGAGGAATTCTGTCTCCCACTCCTCATTGAAATAATAAGTCTTTTTCTTTTTTGCATGACTTGCATCATCAGCCATAATTAATCTTTTTTTCTTTTTTATAGTTCAATTTATCTCATGTAGAGTATGTATACCGTCTGCCCGCGACCAACTCAACTAACAGAAGTGACGTTTTTTTGGTTTTTGCACAAAGTAATGTTGCCTATGGCAACGTACGTTGACTCGACGTGCAGATTCAAAATATTTTAAATTATTGAATTATTTTATTATGTTTTAATGGTATATGAAATGTCACCAATAGTTATTTTCTCATTTTATGCCATTATCATAAAAAAAAAAAAAAAAAAAAAAGAGAGATTACAATTCAAGCTATTTATAGAACGTGCTCGCGGGCGACCCAGAGACTCCACGCGGGCACCATGTTGGAGACCACTGGTCTACCGTGTGTCAGAAATGTAACACCCCTTACCATAACCAGGTGAGTCCTGAGGCGCTGTAAAAACTACGATAAGTTTTCCTGTATCAGTCCGATAATGACAGTCAAGAAGAACAAGCTGACCGAACAAGCACGACTTTCACAGTGGTATTTTTGTTTAATTTTATGCCTCTGCTACATTTCAGATGTGATGTTATATCGGTGTTATTTCTCCATTAACATTCTGACATGCATCGGACTGCACACTTCAGAAAGCAGTTTTATTTTACAGTCCTGTTCCCCATGTGTGTACTTATTATAGCAATTACAACAACTGGGTAATAACTAGGTACTAACTCCTAAACCTAACCTTAACTCATGTAGTTACCTTATATTACCCAGTACTTCTTAGGTAAGTACACTGTAAGTAGACACTAAGGGCGTTTTCACACCTGAAAGTCCGCACCAAGGTTCATGTTTTGATACATTTTATACATTCGGTTAGTTTTGGTTTGGTTTCACATTGTAATTATGCGAGCGCACTAAAGAACTTTACATGACACACTTGTGTCCACTCGTCTTCATCTATGTGGGCGGCATCTGGACACTGATTGGTTTGTAAACGGATGTGCGTCTGACGTCAGCGTCTTTGACAAGAATGAATGAACGGACGCATATCGTTGCCACTATTGAACAGTGAAGCATTGCTTGACTATTTTTTATTCGTTACGTTTAAAAGTGGACATTTCAAGCTTTATATACACATATTTCTCATGTTTGTGAGACAGTAGCTGCTGAGTTTTGTTTTTTTTGAGACGCGCTCCAGTTCATGTGTAAAGCATGTGATCGCTCGCGCGATTATTGTCTGCTATAGACTATTTGCTTCTTATTTATTAAATCCAGGCAATTATCTGATTAAACGTTGATTCAAATCAAGATACAATTTATACAAAACGAAATTCACATTAAAGAAAGGCTTTCTAAGCAAAATCATACAAAATTTCGTTCAAAATCATTTCTGACTTTCTGTCTTCTGACATATTGCGCATCTTTTCACTTTTCATAATCAATGTAGCCTAGATGAAATTTAAAAATAACATTATAATATTTAAACATAAACAGGAACGTCCTGTAAATGCTCTGAAAGTCTGAACCTTACAGAAAATGCTTTCACACTAGAAACTAACCGAACCTTTGTTCAGTTTGATCCGGACTGAGAATACCGCTTTTCGTCTGACCAAATTTCGTCTGTCTGGGGAGGTTTCACACCTGTTATTTTGATTCGGACCAAACTGAAAAGTCCGAAAATCCGGACCAAACAAGGTAGATGTGAAAGAGCCCTAAGGGAGAGGTCAAATAAAATAAAAAAATGTCCCCTTTAAGAAAAAAAAATAATGATTTTTGATCCGTACTTTAAGACCCAAAGCAGAAAAATACCTACATTCGTTGAAATTGCATTGATGCATTTTTGCTTCATATAATTAACATAATCCCTCTTGACTAGGTATCAGATGATCATTGACGGTGGAGTTTGGATCAACCACCAGAGGGCAGCAAACCCGGAGCAAGTTCTGGTTCTGGGTCAGCACATCCTCTCTAACGGACTCAGCCTGATCCGAGTGGGCAAGAGAAACTTTTACATCCTCAAGTGGCTTAGTATATGAATCTCCAACTCGGACATACACGTTTTGCATTCAAAATCAACCGTGTGGACCCTGTGTGTTACAAAACCGATCCTGCAATCCCGAGGCTCTCCAGCAGTGGGCAGTAGAGGTCTGTTCTGGCTCGGGACAGTAACCTGTGCATCAAAGACTTTGAAATTATACATTGAATTGTGCTGTTGAGAAACCCCATGTGAATGTCTGTGGAATATATCAAAGACATGAGAACAGACTTGCCTTGTTTGTGCCTGTTTTATTTGGACAAATTACACGGTTTGATGTGTGAATGCACTCCTGATTTTAAATCACACTGGAAAACTGGGTTCTGTTCAACTCTTTAATTAAGTGTTATATTTCAACACTTTTCTTTTTTCTTCTTCAAGTTTGGTTTCTGAGGTGAAACTGACATGTTGCAAAATGATGTTATACATGAATTAAATTAAAATGATTAGGTTTATATAGTTCAAGTTTATTTATAAAGCACATTTAAAAGCTATCAACACATAAAAATAAAATGCAATATTTACAAAAAAAAAAAAAGTAAAAGCCAACGTACTATAGACCCTTTTCACATTTCCGGGTTTCTCAGAGCGGAAGTCGTCATAGTTGGGTTAAATATTATAGCTGTGAATGAGAGAATACATTCAATTTTTTTTTTTTTTTGTGCCCAATTGCTCACATAGCAAAATAAAAACGCCACCGTAGTTATTTCACAACTTTCAAAAAGAGGGAAAAAATAGAGTGAGATTGATAACGGCAGTGAAAAGAGAGAAATATGTAAATTTTTACCATCACTCCCATAGACGCTATTACTAAACACCCTCACAGCAGCGGTTACTTTTTTATTGTAATTTGATGCAAAAGTAATAAAATACAAAGTATTAGTGTTATAAATGTACATATTTTTTTTTTTAAATGAAAATACAAAAAACGTTGCAGGATTTACCGTTAAAACACGTCATCACAGTCTGTGAAAAGGGTCTATATCGCAGTTTGTCTGTCTCTTTAAGAGCTCTTTTAAAGCAGGATGGATTCTGATTGGCTGATAATTCATTGTGAGTGATTCAAACGATATCGTTTCTCTGTGCCGTTGTCATTATAGTTGTGGTGTGGACTCTGCTGTCCTTTTAGTATGTAGATTTCTTTATTTTATCTTTATCCTTAAGGCCCGTTCACACCAAGAACGATAACTATAAATAAAACAACTATATTTGCATCCAAACCAACGGACAATAACATTGTTTAATCTAAATGCTGCTTCAGTTATGTTGCCTGCCACTTTAAATGCGTGAGCTCGTTAAAGCAGGCTGGATTCTTATTGGCTGTCAGTGTTTTTATCATTGGTTGTGAGTGATTCCTACCATATCCTGTTGTTATCATTTGTTTTGGTGTGGATTCTGCTGTTCTTTTAAATTTAGAACGATTTTTTTCTTTATCCTTAAGACCCGTTCACACCAAGCACTATAACTATAAATAAAACTATAAGGATAACTATATTAGCGGCCATTATCGTTCTGTTTATTCTAAGCGCTGCTACAGTTTTGACGTCTGTCGCTTTAAATGCGCGAGCGTGCTAAAGCAGGATGGATTCTGATTGGCTGTCAGTGTTTTTATCGTTTGTTGTGAGTGATTCCAATATCGTGCCGTTATCATTAGTTTTGCTGTTCTTTTAAATTTAGAATTATTTTTTTTCTTTATCCTTCAGACGCGTTCACACCAAGCACTATAACTATACATAAAACTATAATGATAACTATATAAGCAGCCAGTTTTGACGTCTGTCGCTTTAAATGCGCGAGCCTGCTAAAGCAGGATGGATTCTGATTGGCTGTCAGTGTTTTTATCGTTAATCAGCGGTGGAAAAACATCGTGTGGACTCTACTAATCTTTTATATTTGGAATGATTTTAGAACTACTTATAGTTATTGTCATTGGTGTGAAAGGGCCTTAAAGAGTATTACTGTATTTTATGGTAATCTGTGGAACAATTTATTGTCATTTTGGTGAATTTCTTACATTTGATATTAAAAAGAGACGAGATGCTGCCAAACCGCCATGTTGTCGTCGTCACGGCTCGTGTGTAAACAGTGGTCAGATTAGAAGCCAAAAACGGTTTCTGACACGCCTCACGTGACGCACAGACTCAAGTGTGAATCTCGGTTCTTGTCAGGATCATTGCGAGGCTTTGCTGTTCCTGGAAATGTTTGCAGCTTCTCACTACTAGGAAATTAAATTTATAGTGAATCTCTTGTTATACTTCCACATTTTTGTCTTAGTGTGTCAAATATAATCTTCTGAGAGACTAACACATTAGCCTACAGGTAATCAAACGGATCTTAGTTTCTATGAATAATTTGTGTAGTCACATTAAAAGTATTAGACTTATGAAGTTTTAAAAAGGGAATTTGAGTCTGAACAATGGGTTTTCCCTCATATGACTTCAAGAACAATATTAAGAAAACATCCACTCCACTGATAATCAAGTCTAGTTTTAAACCAAGTCCGTTTGATTCATTTAACTAAGCAGCAGGAATCATTTTCCTGATAAAGTGGTTATACACACTTTTAGTTTCGTTTTCACTGTGAATTTTAAGCATTTGCATAAGATTAAATTGTTATTGTCTTACTGTTACAAAACTTGACATTCAGCGTCAACTGTTCGATTGCGATTCGCGAATGAATCGTTTGTTTTGAACTGGACCTTTTAAACGATTCAGTCGCAGCATTCGTGAATCACTCGCAGGTAGTAAAACTTCATTTGGAAGCAAGTAAACCAACATTTCACACTTTTTTTGTTTGAGCAAGCATTAAAATAATTTAGTCAACATATTAATTGGGAGTAAATACAACTGAAAACAGCAGAAAGTTGAATATTAATAATTTGGAAGCAAGTAAACCAACATTTCACACTTTTTTTTGTTTGAGCAAGCATTAAAATAATTTAGTCAACATATTAATTGGGAGTAAATACAACTGAAAACAGCAGAAAGTTGAATATTAATCATTTGGAAGCAAGTAAACCAACATTTCACACTTTTTTTTGTTTGAGCAAGCAGAAAAATAATGTAGTCAACACAATTGGGAGTAAATACAACTGAAAACAGCAGAAAGTTGAATATTAATAAGATCAAAACGTACATGCAAGAGTAGCTACACCATGTCAGGGATAAAAAAAAAGAGAATTTACAGAATAAAAAAACATGTACACGAGTTTTCTTGGAAAAACTACAATAAAGTTCATTAGTTAACACAAACTAATAATGAACTGCACTAATAATGCATTTATCTTTATTAAAGTATTATGTTGAAATCAACATTATTAAAATGGTGTTTACATTAGTTAAAGCTACACTGTGTGATATTTCCCCTCATCTAGCGGTGAAAAGGTATATGACCATCCAGTGAATTTTAGTTTCTGTTCCTCTCAATTCCGATTTCGTTTTAACTCCTACGATGGCCGATTTAGTCCAAAATCAACATGGCTTCGTCCACATTCGACACGGTGCCATCGAGTGTTAAAACGCGAAAGGCGAAGCTTGAATTTACGAGTATGTCCCTCTTTGGCTAATGTACTTTCAAGATGGAGGGGCAACATGGCGACCCGCATTCGAACCCCTCACCCGTATGTATTTTCAATGGCATATTATAAACTTACGAGAATACTTTACTACTTGAAAGAAGTAAATATACATTAATGAGCACATATATTTTCGAAAGAACTAAGTGTTTTTAGCTAAGAATAAACAGAAAAAGTTACACAGTGTAGCTTTAATGCACTGTGAAGCTGTATTTTTTATTAACTAATGTTAACAAAGATGAACAAATACAATAACAAATGAATTGTTAGTTATATTGTAACCTTATTGTAAAGTGTTCCCGCTTTTTTCTTTCTGATATCGTTTATAAAATATACTAGCAAAAAAAATCCACGGATCAGCGAATCATTTTCTGAGCCGATTCGCAAACGAATCATTCGAACGAACCGACTCGTTGGTTCGAACAGCTCGGAGGCTCGTCGAGGGTGTTTGTTGATCTTCTTTCTCTCGGGCTGTGAGTGGGGGATGTGCGCTGAGAGAAGGCGGATCTCCGAGGCACCAATCCACGGCGTTCCTCTGCTGGTTTAAAGAGCCCTTTGTGTCAATCACGCGTTTTTTTCGCTCCCTGTCCCCCTTCATCGCCATATTGGGCGCAGAAAAGCCTCGCCTTGTTATTTCTCTTCCCCTCTTTTACTACGACGCGCAGTTGACAGGAGTGGCCATCGCGAACGCCGCTTTTGTTTTGATGATCGTCGCTTGTCCGTGTATTTCGCTCATGCGGCGCACCCGGGGCGAGCTCAGCCTTCACGCCCGTCGTTTTGGATCGCGTTAACGCAGGAGGGGACGCTTTATAACAGCTGTTGGCTCGACTCGAGATGTCTAACGTTCGCTTGTCTAACGGCAGCCCGACGCTGGAGCGCATGGAGGCGCGACTGCCCGACCAGCCCAAGCCGTCGGCGTGTCGGAACCTGTTCGGCCCGGTGGACCATGAAGAGTTAAAGAAGGATTTCCAGCGGCAACTGAAGGCGATGGAGGACGCGTCGGCGGACGCGTGGAACTTCGACTTCTCCACGCACACGCCGCGCGCCGACGGCAGATTCCAGTGGGAAGCGCTGGACATTTGCTCGGTGCCCGGTTTCTACAGCAGATCTGAGCGCGGCGGGAAGGGCTCCGAGCTCCATGTGTGCTCCTCTGGGAATAATAACGACAATAATGTGGATGTTAACGGGAATCACGACTGTCGGGTAACGGAGCAGAGCGCGGAGACGCCCGAAACACCCCGCGAGGCGAGGAAAAGACCCTCATGTCTCGGTATGTCCATCTGAAGTAGCGCATTAGTCCAGCAGTGTGTGTATAATCGCGATAAAACATCTATGCATTGCTCTATATATCATATTTTTTAATTTTGCATAATGATAAATCGATCTCGAGCCTTCACGCAATTGCATTTAAACTTGTTTTAGAAGCTCAATGTTTGATGCATGCAATAAATGTAGATGTAAATGTTCTTTTTTTTTTAAATAGGCAATATCTATCTATCTATCTATCTATCTATCTATCTATCTATCTATCTATCTATCTATCTATCTATCTATCTATCTATCAATGCCCAATTTTTGATAGATATAATAAATGTAGATGTAAATGTGTGCATTTTTTTTAAATCGGCAAGATAAATTAGTCCTATCTATCTATCTATCTATCTATCTATCTATCTATCTATCTATCTATCTATCTATCTATCTATCTATCTATCTATCTATCTATCTATCTATCTATCTATCTATCTATCAATGCCCAATTTTTGATAGATATAATAAATGTAGATGTAAATGTGTGCATTTTTTTTAAATCGGCAAGATAAATTAGTCCTATCTATCTATCTATCTATCTATCTATCTATCTATCTATCTATCTATCTATCTATCTATCTATCTATCTATCTATCTATCTATCTATCTATCTATAAACCTTCATGCAATTGCATTTTAGCTTGTGTTTGAGAATCCCAATGTTTGATAGATATAATAAATGTAGACGTGAATGTTTGCGTTTCTTTTAAATTTCCGACACATTAGGATATGCATTAAAGTTTTACAATCATGCGCAAATAAAAGGAGTTGCAATGCTGTTGCATTTGGTGGGAAATGCTCTGAATTCAGATTGGTGGATGCACGACACGCTTAACTTTTTCGATTTACAGTTGTTGTTTTTTATTATTTGGTGTTTTGTTGCCAATGCGAGATGACAAATGCATGTTTTGACTCCTCAGACTCGTCGTGTCAAAGCAAACGCTCTCACATCTGTGTGGATGAAGTGACCCGAACACCCAGAAAACCCAAAAAACCCAGAAAACACCCCAGCCCGACGACACCCACATAAACACCAATGAGGTAAGCACGACTCCCCTTTTTCCCTTATTAATGCAGAAGAGCCGTTTCAGACATGCATATAATGGGTTATAGTCTGATGTGCAACATTAGTGTTTTATGGAAGTGCATGAAAGGGTTAATGTGGTGCATTTACTACGAGAGCTCAAGTTTCCTTCAGAGTGAAAAACATTTTACACGTCAGCAGTGTGTGTTCACTCATGAGGGGTGTTTACACCTTACTCCTTTATTATATGCATGTGTTTATAACCGTGCATAACTCTTGAGAATTGCATGTCAATGGAAATGTGTGAGCTACAGTGCAGGCTTCACGTCTGACACACCTGGCGACCGACTGAGTCCAGGAATCTGATGTAACCGTAGGACGTCGTTACCTCAGTTCGTCATGTGAGGAAACGTCCTGCCAAATCAATAAGTCTCCGGGGCTGCAAATAACAGTCGGTCGCGGCACATTTGTAAAGTCATAACATTAGCAATGAAGAGTGTTTTGCTTTGGTGGGACTCTCAAACGTCTCATGATCTCATTTTCCAGAGTTTTTTTTTCTTTTTCTTTTTTCCACACCAAGTTTCATTCAGTTTTCTGCTGGTTATACTCAAATACGTGCTGTGGTTATCTGTGCGTCAGTCAGTCAACACCGCTTTATTAACGCTCGCAGTATCGCCAAAGCACCTAAAAGTATTTATAGTACAGAAATGCAGCGCAGAAAATTAATTGGGTGAAAAACGACCCAAAAAAGAAGACTAATCATACTACACTCCTAAAAATAAAGCTCCTAAAAGGGGGTTTACACAGTGATGCCATTGAAAAGCCAACTTGGGTTCTAAAAAGAACCGTCATGTGAACATTCTGAAAAATAATTTGAATATTCTAAAGAACTGTCATGTAAACGTTCTAAAAAAGAATTTGAATATTCTAAAGAACCGTCACGTGAACGTTCTAAAAAAGAATTCGAATGATCTAAAGATCCGTCAAGTGAACATTCGAAAAAAGAATTCGAATGATCTAAAGAACCGCCACGTTGAACGTTCTAAAAAAGAATTTGAATAATCTAAAGAACCGTCACGTAAATGTTCTAAAAAAGAATTTGGATAATCTAAAGAACCGTCACGTAAATGTTCTAAAAAAGAATTTGGATAATCTAAAGAACCGTCACGTGAACATTCTAAAAAAGAATTCGGATAATCTAAAGAACTGTCACGTGAACATTCTAAAAAAGAATTTGGATAATCTAAAGAACCGTCACGTGAACATTCTAAAAAAGAATTCGAATGATCTAAAGAACCGCCACGTTGAACGTTCTAAAAAAAATTGAATGATCTAAAGAACCGCCACGTGAACGTTCTAAAAAAGAATTTGAATAATCTAAAGAACCGTCACGTGAACATTCTAAAAAAGAATTCGGATAATCTAAAGAACCGTCACGTGAACATTCTAAAAAAGAATTTGAATAATCTAAAGAACCGTCACGTGAACATTCTAAAAAAGAATTCGGATAATCTAAAGAACCGTCACGTGAACATTCTAAAAAAGAATTTGGATAATCTAAAGAACCGTCACGTGAACATTCTAAAAAAGAATTCGGATAATCTAAAGAACCGTCACGTGAACATTCGAAAAAAGAATTCGAATGATCTAAAGAACCGCCACGTTGAACGTTCTAAAAAAAATTGAATGATCTAAAGAACCGCCACGTTGAACGTTCTAAAAAAAATTGAATGATCTAAAGAACCGCCACGTGAACGTTCTAAAAAAGAATTTGAATAATCTAAAGAACCGTCACGTAAATGTTCTAAAAAAGAATTTGGTTAATCTAAAGAACCGTCACGTGAACATTCTAAAAAAGAATTCGGATAATCTAAAGAACCGTCACGTAAATGTTCTAAAAAAGAATTTGAATAATCTAAAGAACCGTCACGTAAACGTTCTAAAAAAGAATTTGAATAATCTTAAGAACCGTCACGTAAACGTTCTAAAAAAGAATTTGAATAATCTAAAGAACCGTCATGTAAACGTTCTAAAAAAGAATTTGAATAATCTTAAGAACCGTCACGTAAACGTTCTAAAAAAGAATGTTTGTTTCATTTTGTGGAAGTGAAATGCTCCATGGAATGTTAACTGTTCTACACGGAACCATCAACGCCTTTATTTTAATTAGAAGTGGAATGTTTAATCTCTTATTGAAAATGCATGGAATGTTCAATAAAGATCTTTTAATTCAAGGATGTATGAAGATGTTTCCGACCGATAATGTGTGTAAACTAACTCTCTCTTGTTTCCTGACAGGGCTGAAGATGTCGGTGACCTCAGTGCTTGGTGAACGCAAGATTTTTTTTGGGGGGGGGGAAATAAAACATATCAACTCTAAAGAGTGTTCAAGCACTGAAACAGAAACACTAAAGTTCTGGCACTCGAGAAAAAAAAAAAAGCAACTGCGTGTGAAAGCAGTGTATGTAGCAGTGTGCAATTAGGTTGAACTTCCTTTTTTGCTCATTTTTTTTCTTTCTCTTACTACCTGTGTATATAAATATATATTTGTTCCTTTTCATATGTAGCACATAATTAGTATTATGTTGGAAAATATATATTTTTTTGGAGGTGTGAGTTTGGTTTGACTTGAAGAGCCACCATTGCCGTGTGTAGATTATTTTTCCGAAATGCTGTTCATTATTTTGTTTATTTCACGTTTTGAAGACGGTGTGCCTGTTTTCATATTGGTGGTGTAAAAAAGATATTTTTCAGATGAGGTACACGAAATACCAGTTCTTTTGAAGGGATCCGTTTGGATCCGAACATCTCAGCCTGTTTTTTTTTTGTTTTAAAAGTTCAAACTCTGAGGTCAAACCTTTGTAGCATCGACCAGTATTACTATCAGGCACTTCCAGTGGAGGAGAAACGTCTCACCCTCTTAAATTATTTCTTTGTAAGATGTTTTCTTGATCATCTGTAATTTGAGTGAAATTTTCTACTGATATTTTTTTGACTTTGACTCGATCACCCTTGCCTTGTTTTTTTTTTTCACTGCAGAAGTCCAGCAAACCGAATGCGTCTAAAACACTCGATTCTGTGGTGAAACCTGATGCATAACTGTATTTATAGAGAAAGTAAATATTAATATTTGAGCGATTTACACTGCCTGTGTATTTGTGTACATAACTTTGTAAAAACACTGAGAAAATTAAAACTAACTTATTTATATCAAGCTTTTTTTTGGAAATTTAAAAGGTTTTTGGTCAAGGTTTGAGTCATTATTTTTGTAAATGCTTATTTTTTTGGTAGCTTCTTCCTTTTTTTTGTAATATTATTTTAACAAATTGTAAGAGGTTGCAAACTGAGCCTGATTAAACTATTTGATAAGTGCTTTTTTTTGTTATGTGTGGTTATACAATGTGCTGCAATCAATTAAAAGATCATTAAATTATTTCAACCCACATCTGTCTTCTTTGAACGTTATATAATATATTATCGATTCAAACCATCAAATATGCAACCTGTGTGGTGAATAAAAAAAAACACATGTAATTTCTTCACTGTAAAAAGTGAAAAACCTCATGCATAATTGAAAAAATTAAGTAATGTGGAATTGTCAAGTTCACGCAACTTAATTTTTTCAAATACACATAATTTTAAGGCAACAGGTTTCCTCGCTTTTAAATTAAGTCAATTAAGTTCAGGCAAAAAAAACACAAAAACAAAGTAAATTCTATATTAGTACTCAATTTAAGCTTGTGCAAATATCAACGTTATAAAATTAAGTAAAACCCACTCCGCTATTCTGATGCTTGCATTTCCATCATGAATAATGAATGCATTTTCACTGTTTTCCAGCTGTATTTACACGGTTTTATCATTGCTTTATAAAAAGTGATCAGTTGACAACTTAAAAAAGTGAGGAAACCCATTAAACTTCATGCATAATTGAAAAAATTAAGTAATGTGGAATTGTCAAGTTCACGCAACTTAATTTTTTCAAATACACATCATTTTAAGGCAACAGGTTTCCTCGCTTTTAAATTAAGTCAACTAAGTTCAGGGAAAAAAAACACAAAAACAATGTAAATTCTATTAGTACTCAATTTAATAAGCTTGATGAAATTAGTGTAAATATCAACTTTATAAAATTAAGTAAAACCCACTCCGCTATTCTGATACTTGCATTTCCATCATGAATAATTCATGCGTTTTCCAGCTGTATGTACACCGTTTTATCATTGCTTTTTAAAAAGTGATCAGTTGACAACTTAAAAAAGTGAGGAAACCCATTAAACTTCATGCATAATTGAAAAAATTAAGTAATGTGAACTTGACAATACAGTTTACTGTATTATTTACTTAGCTATCCTAATACACTTTAAAAGCATGGTTTGATTCAGTGTTATTGTTTGAGTAAAATATACTAGGTAGAAATTACTTAACAAACTTTAACTGGTGTAGTTAATTATACTTAATTTAGTTGAGTAGATTTGACTTAATTGCATATGTGAAAATGTCTTTAAAAATATGCATGCATGCAAAAATAATGAAATTGTACTAGTGAATGCAAACCGAAAACAAATGCATTTTTTTGAGCTGTAAAAACTGCACAATGTGAATTGCCTTAATGCAAAAGAAAAACAGTAAAACAAATAGTATTTTTAGCCATTCCAGTGACCAAAACAATCCTTTAGTTATGCAAGACGCTGGTAAAATAAAAATGATTTCACATCCTTGCACAATGCGTGACCTTTCTTGACCGGGTTTGGCAAGCAGCCGCTCGTGTCATTTACGCGTCTGAATGAAGCACACATGCCAACGGTTAGTCACAGCGCTGACTCAAACACACACTGACAGTGGGAGTGGTGAGCGGCACAGGTGCTATTCACAGCAAGTTTGGCTTATACTTCATTAACTCGAATGTCTCGGTTTCAAAATCGCCTAATCACAAGTATGCTGTTCCAGACCAAACAATGAGATGCATTTCCGTCAAATGTAAATGCCACATTTTATTTGCATGACAGAAACGTTGTTGGCACGTCACCCTTCACTCAACTCTCTCATCCATGACATTCTTCTGAAACCCGCCAAAAGGGGCGAGAAGAAGCTGGCGTGATATTTTACTGGCTGGTTTGAGTGTGCCAACCATAGCACAACGTGTGTTTATTCATGTGGCATCAGTTGATCTGCCTGAGAGCGTCTGAGATCAGGGACGAGCCACAAACACAGGCGTTTTGGACAGACTGAGAGAATTTCGTGGAGTTTCCAATCCAATTGCGGATGTTATGATTTGACCTTTATGAAATGCAATTAGAAACTGACAGTTTCAGAGCTCAGTGCCCAGTCTGGTCGAATCGAGGCAAAACAGTGAGCCTGTCCCATAAGAAACTTCATAGAGTGCAGATTAGAGCTTCTCCTGTTGATTTTTTTTACCAAGTATTGTAAGAGTCTTCATGACACCGAAATCTGCAATCAAAAGACTAGCATCTCAACATTTCCCATTGAATGCTTTCAGAAATGCTATTAATTCTCGCTATTCACAGTTTCTTGGGAGGCAACGTTTCTCTGGAAATACAAAGGTTTAACGAGGAAACACAAAGTTTCTTGGGGGAATACAAATTCATTCGATTATTACATAAAGTCAAAATGGACAAAAATTCAAAATTACGACAGTAGATACTATTACATAAAAGTGAATTAATTCAATTATTACCAAAAGTCAAAATGGACAAAAATTCAAAATTACGACAGTGGATACTATTACATAAAAGTGGAAATTATTCAATTATTACACAAAGTCAAAATGGACAGAAATTCAACATTACGACAGTGGATATTATCACATAAAAGTGGAAATTATTCAATTATTACATGAAGTCAAAATGGACAAAAAGGCTTAAATTACGACAGTGGATACTATTACATAAAAGTGGAATTCACTCAATTATTACATAAAGTCAAAATGGACTAAAATTCTAAATTACGACAGTGGATACTATTACATAAAAGTGGAAATTATTAAATTATCACAAAGTCAAAATAGACAAAAATTCAAAATTAGGACAGTGGATACTATTACATAAAAGTGGAAATTATTAAATTATCACATAAAGCCAAAATGGACAAAAAATTCTAAATTACAACAGTGGATACTATTACATAAAAGTGGAATTCATTCAATTATTACATAAAGTCAAAATAGAAAAGTCAAAATTACGTCAGTGGATACTATTACATAAAAGTGGAAATTATTAAATTATCACATAAAGCCAAAATGGACAAAAAATTCTAAATTACAACAGTGGATACTATTACATAAAAGTGGAAATTATTCAATTATCACAAAAAGTCAAAATAGAAAAAAAAGTCAAATTTACGACAGTGGATACTATTACATAAAAGTGGAAATTATTCAATTATCACAAAAAGTCAAAATAGAAAAAAATTCAAAATGACGACAGTGGATACTATTACATAAAAGTGGAAATTATTCAATTATCACAAAAAGTCAAAATAGAAAAATATTCACAATAACGACAGTGGATACTATTACATAAAAGTGGAATTCATTAAATTATTACATTAAGTCAAAATAGAAAAAAAGACGAAATTATGACAGTGGATACTATTACATAAAAGTGGAAATTATTCAATCATCACATAAAGTCAAAATGGACAAAAATTCTAAATTACGACAGTGGATACTATTACATAAAAGTGGAAATTATTCAATTATCAAAAAGTAAAATTGACAAAAATTCAAAATTAGGACAGTGGATACTATTACATAAAAGTGGAAATTATTCAATTATCACAAAGTCAAAATGGACAAAAATTCTAAATTACGACAGTGGATACTATTACATAAAAGTGGAAATTATTCAATTATCACATAAAGTCAAAATGGACAAAATTCAAAATTACGACAGTGGATACTATTTCATAAAAGTGGAATTAATAAAAATAATTACATTAAGTCAAAATAGAAAAAAAGTCCAAATTACGACAGTGGATACTATTACATAAAAGTGGAATTCATTCAATTATTACAAAAAGTCAAAATAGAAAAGTCAAAATTACGACAGTGGATACTATTACATAAAAGTGGAAATTATTAAATTATCACATAAAGCCAAAATGGACAAAAAAATCTAAATTACAACAGTGGATACTATTACATAAAAGTGGAAATTATTCAATTATCACAAAAAGTCAAAATAGAAAAGTCAAAATTACGACAGTGGATACTATTACATAAAAGTGGAAATTATTCAATTATCACAAAGTCAAAATGGACAAAAATTCTAAATTACGACAGTGGATACTATTACATAAAAGCGGAAATTATTCAATTATCACAAAGTCAAAATGGTCAAAATTCTAAATTACGACAATGGATACTATTACATAAGAGCGGAAATTATTAAATTATCACAAAGTCAAAATGGACAAAAATTCTAAATTACGACAGTGGATACTATTACATAAAAGCGGAAATTATTAAATTATCACAAAGTCAAAATGGACAAAAATTCTAAATTACGACAGTGGATACTATTACATAAAAATGGAAATTATTCAATTATCACAAAAAGTCCAAATAGGAAAAAAAGTCCAAATTACAACAGTGGATACTATTACATAGAAGTGGAATTCGTTCAATTATTACATAAAGTCAAAATAGAAAAAAAGTCCAAATTACGACAGTGGATATTATTACATAAAAGTGGAATTTATTCAATTATCACAAAAAGTCAAAATAGAAAAAAATTCAAAATGACGACAGTGGATACTGTTACATAAAAGTGGAAATTATTTAATTATCACAAAAAGTCAAAATGAACAAAAATTCTAAATTACGAAAGTGGATACTATTACATAAAAGTGGAAATTATTCAATTATCACTAAGTAAAAATGGACAAAAATTCTAAATTACAACAGTGGATACAATTACATAAAAGTGGAAATTATTCAATTATCACATAAAGTCAAAATAGACAAAAATTCTAAATTACGACAGTGGATACTAATACATAAAAGTGGAAATTATTCAATTATCACATACAGTCGAAATGGACAAAAATTTAAAATTACGACAGTGGATACTATTACATAAAAGTGGAATTCATTCAATTATCACAAAAGGTCAAAATAGTATCCACTGTCGTAATTTGGACTTTTTTTCTATTTTGACCTTTTGTGATAATTGAATAATTTCCACTTTTATGTAATAGTGTCCACTGTCGTAATTTGGACTTTTTTTCTATTTTGAACTTTTGTGATAATTGAATAATTTCCACTTTTATGTAATAGTATCCACTGTCGTAATTTGGACTTTTTTTCTATTACATAAAAGTGGAAATTATTCAATTATCACAAAAAGTCCAAATTACGACAGTGGATACTATTACATAAAAGTGGAAATTATTCAATTATCACAAAAAGTCAAAATAGAAACAAAGTCCAAATTACGACAGTGGATACTATTACATAAAAGTGGAAATTATTCAATTATCACAAAAGGTCAAAATAGAAAAAAAGTCCAAATTACGACAGTGGATACTATTACATAAAAGTGGGAATTATTCAATTATCACATTAAGTCAAAATAGGCAAAATTTCTAAATTACGACAGTGGATACTATTACATAAAAATGGAAATTATTCAAATATCACAAAAAGTCCAAATTACAAAAGTGGATACTATTACATAGAAGTGGAATTCATTCAATTATTACATAAAGTCAAAATAGAAAAAAAGTCCAAATTACGACAGTGGATACTATTACATAAAAGTGGAATTCATTCAATTATCACAAAAAGTCAAAATAGAAAAAAATTCAAAATGACGACAGTGGATACTGTTACATAAAAGTGGATCTCATTCAATTATTACATAACGTCAAAATAGACAAAAAGTCCAAATTACGACAGTGGATACTATTACTTAAAAGTGGAAATTATTCAATTATTACACAAAGTCAAAATGGACAAAAATGCTAAATTACGACAGTGGATACTATTACATAAAAGTGGAAATTATTTGATTATCACAAAAGGTCAAAATAGTATCCACTGTCATAATTTGGACTTTTTTTCTATTTTGACCTTTTGTGATAATTGAATAATTTCCACTTTTATGTAATAGTATCCACTGTCATAATTTGGACTTTTTTTCTATTACATAAAAGTGGAAATTATTCAATTATCACAAAAAGTCAAAATAGAAAAAAAAGTCCAAATTACGACAGTGGATACTATTACACAAAAGTGGAAATTATTCAATTATCACAAAAAGTCAAAATAGAAAAAAAGTCAAAATTTCGACAGTGGATACTATTACATAAAAGTGGGAATTATTCAATTATCACATAAAGTCAAAATAGGCAATATTTCTAAATTACGACAGTGGATACTATTACATAAAAATGGAAATTATTCAATTATCACAAAAAGTCCAAATAGAAAAAAAGTCCAAATTACAACAGTGGATACTATTACATAAAAATGGAAATTATTCAATCATCACAAAAAGTCAAAATAGAAAAAAAGTCCAAATTACGACAGTGCATACTATTACATAAAAGTGGAATTCATTCAATTATTACATACAGTCAAAATAGAAAAAAAGTCAAAATTACGACAGTGGATACTATTACATAAAAGTGGAAATTATTCACTTATCACAAAAAGTCAAAATAGAAAAAAATTCAAAATGACGATAGTGGATACTATTACATAAAAGTGGATCTCATTCAATTATTACATAAAGTCAAAATAGACAAAAAGTCCAAATTACGACAGTGGATACTATTACATAAAAGTGGAAATTATTCAATTATTACACAAAGTCAAAATGGACAAAAATGCTAAATTACGACAGTGGATACTATTACATAAAAGTGGAAATTATTTGATTATCACAAAAAGTCAAAATGGACAAAAATTCTAAATTACGAAAGTGGATACTATTACATAAAAGTGGAAATTATTCAATTATCACTAAGTAAAAATGGACAAAAATTCAAAATTACAACAGTGGATACAATTACATAAAAGTGGAAATTATTCAATTATCACAGTCAAAATGGACAAAATTCAAAATTACGACAGTGGATACTATTACATAAATGTGGAAATTATTCAATTATCACAAAAAGTAAAAATGGAATAAAATTCAAAATTACGACAGTGGATACTATTACATAAAAGTGGAAATTATTCAGTTATCGCATAAAGTCAAAATAGACAAAAATTCTAAATTACGACAGTGGATACTAATACATAAAAGTGGAAATTATTCAATGATCACATAAAGTCGAAATGGACAAAAATTCAAAATTACGACAGTGGATACTATTACATAAAAGTGGAATTCATTCAATTATCACAAAAGGTCAAAATAGTATCCACTGTCGTAATTTGGACTTTTTTTCTATTTTGACCTTTTGTGATAATTGAATAATTTCCACTTTTATGTAATAGTGTCCACTGTCGTAATTTTGACTTTTTTTCTATTTTGAACTTTTGTGATAATTGAATAATTTCCACTTTTATGTAATAGTATCCACTGTCGTAATTTTGACTTTTTTTCTATTACATAAAAGTGGAAATTATTCAATTATCACAAAAAGTCAAAACAGAAAAAAAGTCCAAATTACGACAGTGGATACTATTACATAAAAGTGGAAATTATTCAATTATCACAAAAAGTCAAAATAGAAACAAAGTCCAAATTACGACAGTGGATACTATTACATAAAAGTGGAAATTATTCAATTATCACAAAAGGTCAAAATAGAAAAAAAGTCCAAATTACGACAGTGGATACTATTACATAAAAGTGGGAATTATTCAATTATCACATTAAGTCAAAATAGGCAAAATTTCTAAATTACGACAGTGGATACTATTACATAAAAATGGAAATTATTCAATTATCACAAAAAGTCCACATAGAAAAAAAAGTCAAAATTACAAAAGTGGATACTATTACATAGAAGTGGAATTCATTCAATTATTACATAAAGTCAAAATAGAAAAAAAGTCCAAATTACGACAGTGGATACTATTACATAAAAGTGGAATTCATTCAATTATCACAAAAAGTCAAAATAGAAAAAAATTCAAAATGACGACAGTGGATACTATTACATAAAAGTGGATCTCATTCAATTATTACATAAAGTCAAAATAGACAAAAAGTCAAAATTACGACAGTGGATACTATTACTTAAAAGTGGAAATTATTCAATTATTACATAAAGTCAAAATAGACAAAAAGTCCAAATTACGACAGTGGATACTATTACATAAAAGTGGAAATTATTTGATTATCACAAAAAGTCAAAATGGACAAAAATTCTAAATTACGAAAGTGGATACTATTACATAAAAGTGGAAATTATTCAATTATCACTAAGTAAAAATGGACAAAAATTCTAAATTACAACAGTGGATACAATTACATAAAAGTGGAAATTATTCAATTATCACAGTCAAAATGGACAAAATTCTAAATTACGACAGTGGATACTATTACATAAATGTGGAAATTATTCAATTATCAAAACAAGTAAAAATGGAATAAAATTCAAAATTACGACAGTGGATACTATTACATAAAAGTGGAAATTATTCAATTATCGCATAAAGTCAAAATAGACAAAAATTCTAAATTATGACAGTGGATACTATTACATAAAAGTGGAAATTATTCAATCACATAAAGTCAAAATGGACAAAAATTCAAAATTACGACAGTGGATACTATTACATAAAAGTGGAATTCATTCAATTATCACAAAAGGTCAAAATAGTATCCACTGTCGTAATTTGGACTTTTTTTCTATTTTGACCTTTTGTGATAATTGAATAATTTCCACTTTTACGTAATAGTATCCACTGTCGTAATTTGGACTTTTTTTTCTATTTTGACCTTTTGTGATAATTGAATAATTTCCACTTTTATGTAATAGTATCCACTGTCGTAATTTTGACTTTTTTTCTATTACATAAAAGTGGAAATTATTCAATTATCACAAAAAGTCAAAATAGAAAAAAAGTCCAAATTACGACAGTGGATACTATTACATAAAAGTGGAAATTATTCAATTATCACAAAAAGTCAAAATAGAAAAAAAGGCAAAATTACGACAGTGGATACTATTACATAAAAGTGGAAATTATTCAATTATCACAAAAGGTCAAAATAGAAAAAAAGTCTAAATTATGACAGTGGTTACTTTTACATAAAAGTGGGAATTATTCAATTATCACAAAGTCAAAATAGGCAAAATTTCTAAATTACGACAGTGGATACTATTACATAAAAATAGAAATTATTCAATTATCACAAAAAGTCCAAATAGAAAAAAAAAGTCCAAATTACAACAGTGGATACTATTACATAGAAGTGGAATTCATTCAATTATTACATAAAGTCAAAATAGAAAAAAGTCCAAATTACGACAGTGGATACTATTACATAAAAGTGGAATTTATTCAATTATCACAAAAAGTCAAAATAGAAAAAAATTCAAAATGACGACAGTGGATACTATTACATAAAAGTGGAAATTATTTGATTATCACAAAAAGTCAAAATGGACAAAAATTCTAAATTACAACAGTGGATACAATTACATAAAAGTGGAAATTATTCAATTATCACAGTCAAAATGGACAAAATTCAAAATTACGACAGTGGATACTATTACATAAATGTGGAAATTATTCAATTATCACAACAAGTAAAAATGGAATAAAATTCAAAATTACGACAGTGGATACTATTACATAAAAGTGGAAATTATTCAATAATCGCATAAAGTCAAAATAGACAAAAATGCTAAATTACGACAGTGGATACTATTACATAAAAGTGGAAATTATTCAATTATCACAAAAGGTCAAAATAGAAAAAAAGTCTAAATTATGACAGTGGTTACTTTTACATAAAAGTGGGAATTATTCAATTATCACAAAGTCAAAATAGGCAAAATTTCTGAATTACGACAGTGGATACTATTACATAAAAATAGAAATTATTCAATTATCACAAAAAGTCCAAATAGAAAAAAAAGTCCAAATTACAACAGTGGATACTATTACATAGAAGTGGAATTCATTCAATTATTACATAAAGTCAAAATAGAAAAAAGTCCAAATTACGACAGTGGATACTATTACATAAAAGTGGAATTTATTCAATTATCACAAAAAGTCAAAATAGAAAAAAATTCAAAATGACGACAGTGGATACTATTACATAAAAGTGGAAATTATTTGATTATCACAAAAAGTCCAAATGGACACAAATTCTAAATTACGAAAGTGGATACTATTACATAAAAGTGGAAATGATTCAATTATCACTAAGTAAAAATGGACAAAAATTCTAAATTACAACAGTGGATACAATTACATAAAAGTGGAAATGATTCAATTATCACTAAGTAAAAATGGACAAAAATTCAAAATTACGACAGTGGATACTATTACATAAATGTGGAAATTATTCAATTATCACAACAAGTAAAAATGGAATAAAATTCAAAATTACGACAGTGGATACTATTACATAAAAGTGGAAATTATTCAATAATTGCATAAAGTCAAAATAGACAAAAATGCTAAATTATGACAGTGGATACTATTACATAAAAGTGGAAATTATTCAATCACATAAAGTCAAAATGGACAAAAATTCTAAATTACGACAGTGGATGCTATTACTTAAAAGTGGAAATTATTCACTTATCACAAAAAGTCAAAATAGAAAAAAATTCAAAATGACGACAGTGGATACTATTACATAAAAGTGGAATTCATTCAATTATTACATAAAGTCAAAATAGAAAAAAAGTCCAAATTACGACAGTGGATACTATTACATAAAAGTGGAATTAATTCAATTATCACAAAAAGTCAAATTAGAAAAAAATTCAAAATGATGACAATGGATACTATTACATAAAAGTGGAATTCATTCAATTATTACATAAAGTCAAAATAGACAAAAAGTCCAAATTACGACAGTGGATACTATTACATAAAAGCGGATCTCATTCAATTATTACATAAAGTCAAAATAGACAAAAAGTCCTAATTACGACAGTGGATACTATTACTTAAAAGTGGAAATTATTCAATTACACAAAGTCAAAATGGACAAAAATGCTAAATTACGACAGTGGATACTATTACGTAAAAGTGGAAATTATTTGATTATCACAAAAAGTCAAAATGGACAAAAATTCTAAATTACGAAAGTGGATACTATTACATAAATGTGGAAATTATTCAATTATCACTAAGCGAAAATGGACAAAAAATCTAAATTACAACAGTGGATACAATTACATAAAAGTGGAAATTATTCAATTATCACAGTCAAAATGGACAAAATTCAAAATTACGACAGTGGATACTATTACATAAATGTGGAAATTATTCAATTATCACAAAAAGTAAAAATGGAATAAAATTCAAAATTACAACAATGGATACTATTACATAAAAGTGGAAATTATTCAATTATCGCATAAAGTCAAAATGGACAAAAATTCTAAATTACGACAGTGGATACTATTATATAAAAGTGGAAATTATTAAATTATCACAAAAGGTCAAAATAGAAAAAAAGTCCAAATTATGACAGTGGATACTATTACATAAAAGTGGGAATTATTCAATTATCACATTAAGTCAAAATAGGCAAAATTTTTAAATTACGACAGTGGATACTATTAAATAAAAGTGGAATTCATTCAATTATTACATAAAGTCAAAATAGACAAAAAGTCCAAATTACGACAGTGGATGCTATTACTTAAAAGTGAAAATTATTCACTTATCACAAAAAGTCAAAATAGGAAAAAATTCAAAATGACGACAGTGGATACTATTACATAAAAGTGGATCTCATTCAATTATTACATGAAGTCAAAATAGACAAAAAGTCCAAATTACGACAGTGGATACTATTACTTAAAAGTGGAAATTATTCAATTATTACACAAAGTCAAAATGGACAAAAATGCTAAATTACGACAGTGGATACTATTACATAAAAGTGGAAATTATTTGATTATCACAAAAAGTCAAAATGGACAAAAATTCTAAATTACGAAAGTGGATACTATTTCATTAAAAGTGGAAATTATTCAATTATCACTAAGTGAAAATGGACAAAAATTCTGAATTACAGTGGATACAATTACATAAAAGTGGAAGTTATTCAATTATCACAAAATAGGAAAAAATTCAAAATGACGACAGTGGATACTATTACATAAAAGTGGATCTCATTCAATTATTACATGAAGTCAAAATAGACAAAAAGTCCAAATTACGACAGTGGATACTATTACATAAAAGTGGAAATTATTTGATTATCACAAAAAGTCAAAATGGACAAAATTTCGAAATTACGAAAGTGGATACTATTTCATTAAAAGTGGAAATTATTAAATTATCACTAAGTGAAAATGGACAAAAATTCTGAATTACAGTGGATACAATTACATAAAAGTGGAAGTTATTCAATTATCACAGTCAAAATGGACAAAATTCAAAATTATGACAGTGGATACTATTACATAAATGTGGAAATTATTCAATTATCACAAAAAGTAAAAATTTAAAAAATTCAAAATTACGACAGTGGATACTATTACATAAAAGTGGAAATTATTCAATTATCGCATAAAGTCAAAATGGACAAAAAATCTAAATTACGACAGTGGATACTATTACATAAAAGTGGAAATTATTAAATTATCACAAAGTCAAAATGGACAAAAATTCTAAATTACGACAGTGGATACTATTACTTAAAAGTGGAAATTATTCAATTATTACACAAAAATGCTAAATTACGACAGTGGATACTATTACATAAAAGTGGAAATTATTTGATTATCACAAAAAGTCAAAATGGACAAAAATTCTAAATTACGAAAGTGGATACTATTTCATTAAAAGTGGAAATTATTCAATTATCACTAAGTGAAAATGGACAAAAATTCTGAATTACAGTGGATACAATTACATAAAAGTGGAAGTTATTCAATTATCACAAAATAGGAAAAAATTCAAAATGACGACAGTGGATACTAAAGTCAAAATGGACAAAAATTCTAAATTACGACAGTGGATACTATTACATAAAAGTGGAAATTATTAAATTATCACAAAGTCAATATGGACAAAAATTCTAAATTACGACAGTGGATACTATTACTTAAAAGTGGAAATTATTCAATTATTACACAAAGTCAAAATGGACAAAAATGCTAAATTACGACAGTGGATACTATTACATAAAAGTGGAAATTATTAAATTATCACAAAGTCAAAATGGACAAAAATTCTAAATTACGACAGTGGAAACTATTACATAAAATTGGAAATTATTCAATTATCACAAAGTCAAAATGGACACAAATTCTAAATTACGACAGTGGATACTATTACATAAAAGAGGAATTCATTAAATTATTACATAAAGTCAAAATAGAAAAAAATTCAAAATGACGACAGTGGATACTATTACTTAAAAGTGGAAATTATTCAATTATCACAAAAAGTCACAATAGAAAAAAATTAAAAATGACGACAGTGGATACTATTACATAAAAGTGGAATTCATTCAATTATTACATAAAATCAAAATAGACAAAAAGTCAAAATTGTCAAAAACAAGACAAGACACACGTGACAGTAGTAATTGAATAATTTCCACTTTTATGTAACAGTATCCACTGTGTTAATTTAGAATTTTTGTCTATTTTGACTTCGTGTAATAATTGAATAATTTCCACTTTTATGTAATAGTATCCACTGTTCTATTTTGACAAAAAGTGAAAATGGACAAAAATTCTAAATTACGACAGTGGATACTATTACATAAAAGTGGAAATTATTAAATTATCACAAAGTCAAAATGGTCAAAATTCTAAATTACGACAGTGGATACTATTACATAAAAGTAGAAATTGTTCAATTATCACAAAGTCAAAATGGACAAAATTCTAAATTACGACAGTGGATACTATTAGATAAAAGTGGAAATTATTCAATTATCATAAAGTCAAAATGGACAAAAATTCAAAATTATGACTGTGGATACTATTACATAAAAGTGGAAATTATTCAATTATCACAAAGTCAAAATGGACAAAAATTCTAAATTACGACTGTGTATACTATTACATAAAAGTGGAAATTATTAAATTATCACAAAGTCAAAATGAATACTATTACATAAAAATTGGAAATTATTTTATTACAGAAAAGTGGAATTCATTCAATTATTACTGTCACGTCTGTCTTTTCTTGTTTATGCAAATTTTTTGTATTTGTTATTTCTGGTCATGTTCTTGTGCATGTCATGTCTCCGGTCTATTGTCAACCTCGCCCATCTTGATATCTGATTATTGGTTAATTTGCCCTACCTGTTCTCCCTCATTACCTAACTTGTTTGTTCCCTTTATAATCTCCTTGATTTTGCAGTACTGTGCTGGATTGTTGTCTGATGTCTGCTGTTCCCTGCCGTGCTTTATGTTCCTGCTCATCATACTTAGTTTATGTCAAGTTTGGTTTTCCCTCTCGTGGGTATTTGAATTGTGTTTGTTTTATTGCTTAATAAAGTCACCTTTTCTTCCTGCACTTGAGTCCTCGATCCTTTATACTTACCTGTTCCTTTTATACTGACCCGTTCCTGACAATCACATAAAGTCAAAATGGACAAAAATTCAAAATTACGACAGTGGATACTATTACATAAATGTGGAAATTATTCAATTATCACAAAGTCAAAATGGACAAAAATGCTAAATTACGACAGTGGATACTATTACATAAAAGTGGAAATTATTTGATTATCACAAAGTCAAAATGGACAAAAATTCAAAATTACGACTGGATACTATTACATAAATGTGGAAATTATTCAGTTATCAAAAAGTCAAAATGGACAAAAATTCAAAATTACGACAGTGGATACTATTAAATAAAAGTGGAAAAATGTTTAATTATCACAAAGTCAAAATGGACAAAAATTCTAAATTACGACAGTGGATACTATTAAATAAAAGTGGAAAAATGTTTAATTATCACAAAGTCAAAATGGACAAAAATTCTAAATTACGACAGTGGATACAATTACATAAAAGTGGAAGTTATTCAATTATCACAGTCAAAATGGACAAAATTCAAAATTATGACAGTGGATACTATTACATAAATGTGGAAATTATTCAATTATCACAAAAAGTAAAAATTGAAAAAATTCAAAATTACGACAGTGGATACTATTACATAAAAGTGGAAATTATTCAATTATCGCATAAAGTCAAAATGGACAAAAATTCTAAATTACGACAGTGGATACTATTACATAAAAGTGGAAATTATTAAATTATCACAAAGTCAAAATGGACAAAAATTCTAAATTACGACAGTGGATACTATTACTTAAAAGTGGAAATTATTCAATTATTACACAAAAATGCTAAATTACGACAGTGGATACTATTACATAAAAGTGGAAATTATTTGATTATCACAAAAAGTCAAAATGGACAAAAATTCTAAATTACGAAAGTGGATACTATTTCATTAAAAGTGGAAATTATTCAATTATCACTAAGTGAAAATGGACAAAAATTCTGAATTACAGTGGATACAATTACATAAAAGTGGAAGTTATTCAATTATCACAAAATAGGAAAAAATTCAAAATGACGACAGTGGATACTAAAGTCAAAATGGACAAAAATTCTAAATTACGACAGTGGATACTATTACATAAAAGTGGAAATTATTAAATTATCACAAAGTCAATATGGACAAAAATTCTAAATTACGACAGTGGATACTATTACTTAAAAGTGGAAATTATTCAATTATTACACAAAGTCAAAATGGACAAAAATGCTAAATTACGACAGTGGATACTATTACATAAAAGTGGAAATTATTAAATTATCACAAAGTCAAAATGGACAAAAATTCTAAATTACGACAGTGGAAACTATTACATAAAATTGGAAATTATTCAATTATCACAAAGTCAAAATGGACACAAATTCTAAATTACGACAGTGGATACTATTACATAAAAGAGGAATTCATTAAATTATTACATAAAGTCAAAATAGAAAAAAATTCAAAATGACGACAGTGGATACTATTACTTAAAAGTGGAAATTATTCAATTATCACAAAAAGTCACAATAGAAAAAAATTTAAAATGACGACAGTGGATACTATTACATAAAAGTGGAATTCATTCAATTATTACATAAAATCAAAATAGACAAAAAGTCAAAATTGTCAAAAACAAGACAAGACACACGTGACAGTAGTAATTGAATAATTTCCACTTTTATGTAACAGTATCCACTGTGTTAATTTAGAATTTTTGTCTATTTTGACTTCGTGTAATAATTGAATAATTTCCACTTTTATGTAATAGTATCCACTGTTCTATTTTGACAAAAAGTGAAAATGGACAAAAATTCTAAATTACGACAGTGGATACTATTACATAAAAGTGGAAATTATTAAATTATCACAAAGTCAAAATGGTCAAAATTCTAAATTACGACAGTGGATACTATTACATAAAAGTAGAAATTGTTCAATTATCACAAAGTCAAAATGGACAAAATTCTAAATTACGACAGTGGATACTATTAGATAAAAGTGGAAATTATTCAATTATCATAAAGTCAAAATGGACAAAAATTCAAAATTATGACTGTGGATACTATTACATAAAAGTGGAAATTATTCAATTATCACAAAGTCAAAATGGACAAAAATTCTAAATAACGACTGTGTATACTATTACATAAAAGTGGAAATTATTAAATTATCACAAAGTCAAAATGAATACTATTACATAAAAATTGGAAATTATTTTATTACAGAAAAGTGGAATTCATTCAATTATTACTGTCACGTCTGTCTTTTCTTGTTTATGCAAATTTTTTGTATTTGTTATTTCTGGTCATGTTCTTGTGCATGTCATGTCTCCGGTCTATTGTCAACCTCGCCCATCTTGATATCTGATTATTGGTTAATTTGCCCTACCTGTTCTCCCTCATTACCTAACTTGTTTGTTCCCTTTATAATCTCCTTGATTTTGCAGTACTGTGCTGGATTGTTGTCTGATGTCTGCTGTTCCCTGCCGTGCTTTATGTTCCTGCTCATCATACTTAGTTTATGTCAAGTTTGGTTTTCCCTCTCGTGGGTATTTGAATTGTGTTTGTTTTATTGCTTAATAAAGTCACCTTTTCTTCCTGCACTTGAGTCCTCGATCCTTTATACTTACCTGTTCCTTTTATACTGACCCGTTCCTGACAATCACATAAAGTCAAAATGGACAAAAATTCAAAATTACGACAGTGGATACTATTACATAAATGTGGAAATTATTCAATTATCACAAAGTCAAAATGGACAAAAATGCTAAATTACGACAGTGGATACTATTACATAAAAGTGGAAATTATTTGATTATCACATAAAGTCAAAATGGACAAAAATTCAAAATTACGACTGGATACTATTACATAAATGTGGAAATTATTCAGTTATCAAAAAGTCAAAATGGACAAAAATTCAAAATTACGACAGTGGATACTATTAAATAAAAGTGGAAAAATGTTTAATTATCACAAAGTCAAAATGGACAAAAATTCTAAATTACGACAGTGGATACTATTACATAAAAGTGGAATTCATTAAATTATTACATAAAGTCAAAGTGGACAAAAATTCTATATTAAAACAGTAGATACTGTTACATAAAAGTGGAAATTATTCAATTATCACAAAAGGTCAAAATAGAAAAAAAAGTCCAAATTACGACAGTGGATACTATTACACAAAAGTGGAGTTCATTCAATTATTACATAAAGTCAAAATAGAAAAAACTTCCAAATTACGACAGTGGATACTATTACATAAAAGTGGAAATTATTCAATTATCACAAAGTCAAAAAGGAAATTATTCAATTATCACAAAGTCAAAATGGACAAAAATTCTAAATTACGACAGTGGAAACTATTACATAAAAGTGGAAATTATTAAATCACCACATAAAATAAAAAATAAATAAAAAATTACGACAGTGGATACTATTACATAAAAGTTTAAATTATTCAATTTTCACAAAAAGTCAAAATGGACAAAAATTCTAAATTACGACAGTGGATACATAAACGTGGAAATTATTAAATTATCACAAAGTCAAAATGGAAATTATTCAATTATCACAAAGTCAAAATGGACAAAAATTCTAAATTATGACAGTGGATCCTATTACATAAATGTGGAAATTATTCAATTATCACAACAAGTAAAAATGGAATAAAATTCAAAATTACGACAGTGGATACTATTACATAAAAGTGGAAATTATTCAATAATCGCATAAAGTCAAAATAGACAAAAATGCTAAATTACGACAGTGGATACTATTACATAAAAGTGGAAATTATTCAATTATCACAAAAGGTCAAAATAGAAAAAAAGTCTATTCAGTGTTATTCAGTGGATACTATTACATAAAAGTGGAAATTATTTGATTATCACAAAAAGTCAAAATGGACAAAAATTCTAAATTACAACAGTGGATACAATTACATAAAAGTGGAAATTATTCAATTATCACAGTCAAAATGGACAAAATTCAAAATTACGACAGTGGATACTATTACATAAATGTGGAAATTATTCAATTATCACAACAAGTAAAAATGGAATAAAATTCAAAATTACGACAGTGGATACTATTACATAAAAGTGGAAATTATTCAATAATCGCATAAAGTCAAAATAGACAAAAATGCTAAATTACGACAGTGGATACTATTACATAAAAGTGGAAATTATTCAATTATCACAAAAGGTCAAAATAGAAAAAAAGTCTAAATTATGACAGTGGTTACTTTTACATAAAAGTGGGAATTATTCAATTATCACAAAGTCAAAATAGGCAAAATTTCTGAATTACGACAGTGGATACTATTACATAAAAATAGAAATTATTCAATTATCACAAAAAGTCCAAATAGAAAAAAAAAAGTCCAAATTACAACAGTGGATACTATTACATAGAAGTGGAATTCATTCAATTATTACATAAAGTCAAAATAGAAAAAAGTCCAAATTACGACAGTGGATACTATTACATAAAAGTGGAATTTATTCAATTATCACAAAAAGTCAAAATAGAAAAAAATTCAAAATGACGACAGTGGATACTATTACATAAAAGTGGAAATTATTTGATTATCACAAAAAGTCCAAATGGACACAAATTCTAAATTAAGAAAGTGGATACTATTACATAAAAGTGGAAATGATTCAATTATCACTAAGTAAAAATGGACAAAAATTCTAAATTACAACAGTGGATACAATTACATAAAAGTGGAAATGATTCAATTATCACTAAGTAAAAATGGACAAAAATTCAAAATTACGACAGTGGATACTATTACATAAATGTGGAAATTATTCAATTATCACAACAAGTAAAAATGGACAAAAATTCTAAATTACGACAGTGGATACTATTACATAAAAGTGGAAATTATTAAATTATCACAAAGTCAAAATGGACAAAAATTCTAAATTACGACAGTGGATACTATTACTTAAAAGTGGAAATTATTCAATTATTACACAAAGTCAAAATGGACAAAAATGCTAAATTACGACAGTGGATACTATTACATAAAAGTGGAAATTATTAAATTATCACAAAGTCAAAATGGACAAAAATTCTAAATTACGACAGTGGAAACTATTACATAAAATTGGAAATTATTCAATTATCACAAAGTCAAAATGGACACAAATTCTAAATTACGACAGTGGATACTATTACATAAAAGAGGAATTCATTAAATTATTACATAAAGTCAAAATAGAAAAAAATTCAAAATGACGACAGTGGATACTATTACTTAAAAGTGGAAATTATTCAATTATCACAAAAAGTCACAATAGAAAAAAATTAAAAATGACGACAGTGGATACTATTACATAAAAGTGGAATTCATTCAATTATTACATAAAATCAAAATAGACAAAAAGTCAAAATTGTCAAAAACAAGACAAGACACACGTGACAGTAGTAATTGAATAATTTCCACTTTTATGTAACAGTATCCACTGTGTTAATTTAGAATTTTTGTCTATTTTGACTTCGTGTAATAATTGAATAATTTCCACTTTTATGTAATAGTATCCACTGTTCTATTTTGACAAAAAGTGAAAATGGACAAAAATTCTAAATTACGACAGTGGATACTATTACATAAAAGTGGAAATTATTAAATTATCACAAAGTCAAAATGGTCAAAATTCTAAATTACGACAGTGGATACTATTACATAAAAGTAGAAATTGTTCAATTATCACAAAGTCAAAATGGACAAAATTCTAAATTACGACAGTGGATACTATTAGATAAAAGTGGAAATTATTCAATTATCATAAAGTCAAAATGGACAAAAATTCAAAATTATGACTGTGGATACTATTACATAAAAGTGGAAATTATTCAATTATCACAAAGTCAAAATGGACAAAAATTCTAAATTACGACTGTGTATACTATTACATAAAAGTGGAAATTATTAAATTATCACAAGTCAAAATGAATACTATTACATAAAAATTGGAAATTATTTTATTACAGAAAAGTGGAATTCATTCAATTATTACTGTCACGTCTGTCTTTTCTTGTTTTTGTATTTGTTATTTCTGGTCATGTTCTTGTGCATGTCATGTCTCCGGTCTATTGTCAACCTCGCCCATCTTGATATCTGATTATTGGTTAATTTGCCCTACCTGTTCTCCCTCATTACCTAACTTGTTTGTTCCCTTTATAATCTCCTTGATTTTCTAGTACTGTGCTGGATTGTTGTCTGATGTCTGCTGTTCCCTGCCGTGCTTTATGTTCCTGCTCATCATACTTAGTTTATGTCAAGTTTGGTTTTCCCTCTCGTGGGTATTTGAATTGTGTTTGTTTTATTGCTTAATAAAGTCACCTTTTCTTCCTGCACTTGAGTCCTCGATCCTTTATACTTACCTGTTCCTTTTATACTGACCCGTTCCTGACAATCACATAAAGTCAAAATGGACAAAAATTCAAAATTACGACAGTGGATACTATTACATAAATGTGGAAATTATTCAATTATCACAAAGTCAAAATGGATAAAAATGCTAAATTACGACAGTGGATACTATTACATAAAAGTGGAAATTATTTGATTATCACATAAAGTCAAAATGGACAAAAATTCAAAATTACGACTGGATACTATTACATAAATGTGGAAATTATTCAGTTATCAAAAAGTCAAAATGGACAAAAATTCAAAATTACGACAGTGGATACTATTAAATAAAAGTGGAAATTTTTTTAATTATCACAAAGTCAAAATGGACAAAAATTCTAAATTACGACAGTGGATACTATTACATAAAAGTGGAATTCATTAAATTATTACATAAAGTCAAAGTGGACAAAAATTCTATATTAAAACAGTAGATACTGTTACATAAAAGTGGAAATTATTCAATTATCACAAAAGGTCAAAATAGAAAAAAAAGTCCAAATTACGACAGTGGATACTATTACACAAAAGTGGAGTTCATTCAATTATTACATAAAGTCAAAATAGAAAAAACTTCCAAATTACGACAGTGGATACTATTACATAAAAGTGGAAATTATTCAATTATCACAAAGTCAAAAAGGAAATTATTCAATTATCACAAAGTCAAAATGGACAAAAATTCTAAATTACGACAGTGGAAACTATTACATAAAAGTGGAAATTATTAAATCACCACATAAAATAAAAAATAAATAAAAAATTACGACAGTGGATACTATTACATAAAAGTTTAAATTATTCAATTTTCACAAAAAGTCAAAATGGACAAAAATTCTAAATTACGACAGTGGATACATAAACGTGGAAATTATTAAATTATCACAAAGTCAAAATGGAAATTATTCAATTATCACAAAGTCAAAATGGACAAAAATTCTAAATTATGACAGTGGATCCTATTACATAAAAGTGGAAATAATTAAATTATCACAAAAAGTCAAAATGGACAAAAATTCTAAATTACAACAGTGGATACTATTACATAAAAGTGGAAATTATTCAATTATTACACAAAGTCAAAATGGACAAAAATTCTAAATTACGACGGTGGAAACTATTACATAAATGTGGAAATTATTCAATTATCACAAAGTCAAAATGGACAAAAATGCTAAATTACGACAGTGGATACTATTACATAAAAGTGGAAATTATTCAATTATCACAAAGTCAAAATGGACAAAAATTCTTAATTACGACAGTGCATACTATTACATAAAAGTGGAATTCATTAAATTATTACATAAAGTCAAAGTGGACAAAAATTCTATATTAAAACAGTAGATACTGTTACATAAAAGTGGAAATTATTCAATTATCACAAAAGGTCAAAATAGAAAAAAAAAGTCCAAATTACGACAGTGGATACTATTACACAAAAGTGGAATTCATTCAATTATTACATAAAGTCAAAATAGAAAAAACTTCCAAATTACGACAGTGGATACTATTACATAAAAGTGTAAATTATTCAATTATCACAAAGTCAAAAAGGAAATTATTCAATTATCACAAAGTCAAAATGGACAAAAATTCTAAATTACGACAGTGGAAACTATTACATAAAAGTGGAAATTATTAAATTATCACATAAAATAAAAAATAAATAAAAAATTACGACAGTGGATACTATTACATAAAAGTTTAAATTATTACATTTTCACAAAAAGTCAAAATGGACAAAAATTCTAAATTACGACAGTGGATACATAAATGTGGAAATTATTAAATTATCACAAAGTCAAAATGGAAATTATTCAATTATCATAAAGTCAAAATGGACAAAAATTCTAAATTATGACAGTGGATACTATTACATAAAAGTGGAAATAATTAAATTATCACAAAAAGTCAAAATGGACAAAAATTCTAAATTACGACAATGGATACTATTACATAAAAGTGGAAATTATTCAATTAATACACAAAGTCAAAATGGACAAAAATTCTAAATTACGACAGTGGTTATTATTACATAAAAGTGGAAATTATTAAATTATTGCAAAGTCAAAATGGACAAGATTCTAAATTACGACAGTGGATACTATTACATAAAAGTGGGAATTATTCAATTATCACATAAAGTCAAAATGGACAAAAATTCTAAATTACGACAGTGGATACTATTACATAAAAGTGGAAATTGTCTGATTATCACATAAAGTGAATATTGACAAAAATTCTAAATTACGACAGTGGAAACTATTACATAAAAGTGGAAATTATTCAAGTACTGCAAAGTCAAAATGGACAAAAATTCTAAATTACGACAGTGGATACTATTACATAAAAGTGGAAATTATTCAACTATCACAAAGTCAAAATGGAAATTATTCAATTATCACAAAGTCAAAATGGACAAAATTTCTAAATTACAACAGTGGATACTATTACATAAAAGTGGGAATTATTCAATTATCACAAAAAGTCAAAATGGACAAAAAATCTAAATTACGACGGTGGAAACTATTACATAAAAGTGGAAATTATTCAATTATCACAGTCAAAATGGACAAAAATTCTAAATTACGACAGTGGTTACTATTACATAAAAGTGGAAATTATTAAATTATTGCAAAGTCAAAATGGACAAGATTCTAAATTACGACAGTGGATACTATTACATAAAAGTGGGAATTATTCAATTATCACAAAGTCAAAATGGACAAAATTTCTAAATAACAACAGTGGATACTATTACATAAAAGTGGAAATTATTAAATTATCACAAAGTCAAAATTGACAAAAATTCTAAATTACGACAGTGGATACTATTACATAAAAGTGGAAATTATTCAATTATCACATAAAATCAAAATAAACAAAAAAAATCTAAATTACGACAGTGGATACTATTACATAAAAGTGGAAATTATTCAATTATCACAAAGTCAAAATGGACAAAAATTCTAAAATAAGACAGTGGATACTATTACATAAAAGTGGAAATTATTAAATTATCACAAAGTCAAAATGGACAAAAATTCTAAATTACGACAGTGGATACTATTACATAAAAGTTTAAATTATTCAATTTTCACAAAAAGTCAAAATGGACAAAAATTCAAAATTATGACAGTGGATACTATTACATAAAAGTGGAAATAATTCAATTATCACAAAAAGTCAAAATGGACCAAAATTCTAAATTACGACAGTGGATACTATTACATAAAAGTGGAAATTATTAAATTATCACAAAAAGTCAAAATGGACAAAAATTCTAAATTAAGACAGTGGATACTATTACATAAAAGTGGAAATTATTAAATTATCACAAAGTCAAAATGGACAAAAATTCTAAATTACGACAGTGGATACTATTACATAAAAGTGGAAATTATCTGATTATCACATAAAGTGAAAATTGACAAAAATTCTAAATTACGACAGTGGAAACTATTACATAAAAGTGGAAATTATTCAATTATTACACAAAGTCAAAATGGAAAAAAATGCTAAATTACGACAGTGGATACTATTACATAAAAGTGGAAATTATTCAATTATCACAAAGTCAAAATGGAAATTATTCAATTATCACAAATTCAAAATGGACAAAAATTCTAAATTATGACAGTGGATACTATTACATAAAAGTGGAAATTATTCAATTATCACATGAAATCAAAATAAATAAAAAAATCAAAATTACGACTGTGGATACTATTACATAAAAGTGGAAATTATTCAATTATCACAAAGTCAAAATGGACAAAAATTCTAAATTACGACAGTGGATACTATTACATAAAAGTGGAAATGATTAAATTATCACAAAGTCAAAATGGACAAAAATTCTAAATTACGACAGTGGATACTATTACATAAAAGTGGAAATTGTCTGATTATCACATAAAGTGAATATTGACAAAAATTCTAAATTACGACAGTGGAAACTATTACATAAAAGTGGAAATTATTCAATTATCAAAAAGTCAAAATGGAAATTATTCAATTATCACAAAGTCAAAATGGACAAAAATTCTAAATTATGATAGTGGATACTATTACATAAAAGTGGAAATTATTCAACTATCACAAAGTCAAAATGAATCAAAATTACGACAGTGGATACTATTACAGAAAAGTTTATATTATTTAATTATCACAAAGTCAAATTGGACAAAAATTATAAATTACGACAGTGGATACTATTACATAAAAGTGGAAATTGTCTGATTATCACATAAAGTGAATATTGACAAAAATTCTAAATTACGACAGTGGAAACTATTACATAAAAGTGGAAATTATTCAATTATCAAAAAGTCAAAATGGAAATTATTCAATTATCACAAAGTCAAAATGGACAAAAATTCTAAATTATGATAGTGGATACTATTACATAAAAGTGGAAATTATTCAACTATCACAAAGTCAAAATGAATCAAAATTACGACAGTGGATACTATTACAGAAAAGTTTATATTATTTAATTATCACAAAGTCAAATTGGACAAAAATTATAAATTACGACAGTGGATACTATTACATAAAAGTGGAAATTATTCAATTATCACAGTCAAAATGGACAAAAATTCTAAATTACAACAGTGGATATTATTACATAAAAGTGGAAATTATTCAATCACAAAAAGTCAAAATGGACAAAAATTCTAAATTACGACAGTGGATACTATTACATAAAAGTGGAAATTATTAAATTATCACAAAGTCAAAATGTACAAAAATTCTAAATTACGACAGTAGAAACTATTTCATAAAAGTGGAAAGTATTCAATTATCACATAAAATAAAATAATAAATCAAAATTACGACAGTGAATACTATTACATAAAAGTTTAAATTATTCAATTTTCACAAAAAGTCAAAATGGACAAAAAATTCTAAATTATGACAGTGGATACTATTACATAAAAGTGGAAATAATTAAATTATCACAAAAAGTCAAAATGGACCAAAATTCTAAATTACGACAGTGGATACTAGGGATGCCACAATTCTCAATATTATATTGAACCGTTCGGTACAGCCTTCACGGTTCAATACGCGCCTGTGAATTGTGGTTTTTCGGTTTTGCATTTAATTAAGTATTTTTCTACAAATTCTATCATTTGCCTCCATCCCAATATACTGAACAACGCAACATACATTCACATCACACGTTAGTGGTGGAGTTATACTCACGGAACACTATAGTTCCCATTCAGTCGGTCACTCTCGACGCCACGTCGGAGTACCGACGAATAGGAATCTCGCTCGCGAGAGCCAATCTACTTCGAGTGTAACTAAACGAGCCAATGCACATTGGCATGCAATGATTGCACCAGGTGCTCATGCCACGCCGCGCGGGTATAAATGAGACACAGGTGATTGCATCAAATCAACCTTTTGCTTCGGAGCCGGGTGGTAGATGGTAACGCCAGATATCACTCACTACTTCGCAGTCCTGACTGAAGACGGAAGCCGCCTTTCGGAAGCGATCTCTTCAGTCGGTGTTGGTGTGACGGCACAGCAGCGGTCGCGTGGTTTTCGGATCATCTCTCTGTGTTGTTTGTTTAGAGCAATCACAAAGGCTGTTCTCACAGCTGGTTCGGTGCGCTAGGTGGAGAGCGCTGAAAAGCCGTTCTTACGGCTGGTAAGAGAGCGCCTTCGTGTGAGAGAGCGCGCACGTCAGGCTGCACCCACCCCCTGACTGTGTCGCCGCGACCCCGCCCCCTGCGTGCTTCAGCACCAAGGAGAGCGTCCTTCTGAAAGAGCAAACACAGATAGAGCTTGCGTCTTTTTCAAGATGACATTCTATCTGTGTGTTTCTGGATGCGGTGGTTACCAAGGGATGGTCACCAGCGCTGTATCTCGTGTTTGGGCGTTCAGCACGCTGAGGCAGCGTTGGTGGATGACTCATGTTCTCACTGCGGGAACATGACCATCTCGGAGTTGCGCTCTAGACTCCATCTCGCAAGGGGTGGAGTCCCCGTGCCTCTGCCTCGATCTAACCCTCCACAGAGGGTTACTTCAGGCAGTAGCACGGGTGATTTGAGGGTTACGGTGAGCGCGCTTCCCCCAGGGAACCAACCCCCGGGGAACCCTCATCCCTCACGCACTCCGCAGCCAGCAGAGCTGCCGTCGGAACGTGGTGGGCCGTCCTCGAGATGTGCACCATCCGTATCCTTCGGGGCTCCCCCTGATGATCAGATGTCCATCGCTGCATCGGAGGGAGGGTCAGACTTCTCTGGAGATGACGTGTCGGCGCAGGGGGCTCCTTCGGGAAGATCCGCTGTGCCCGATATGGATCCGGAGATGATGGCCATGCTTTCCCGGGCCGCCGAGAAGATCGGGCTCGTGTGGAACCCTCCACCGTGTCCCGAACCTTCGAGGTTGGATGATTGGTTTCTCGGGGTGGCCCGTGCTGGTTCTCAGCGCCCCACCCCGGTTCCTTTCTTCCCGGAGGTGCACGAGGAGCTCACTAGGTCGTGGACGGCACCTTTTACTGCCCGAAACCGGCCCAGTGGATCCTCCTCCCTCACCACCCTCGATGGCGGACCTGCAAAGGGTTACACGCAGGTTCCTCCCGTGGAACGGGCCGTTGCTATGCAACTGTGCCCTAACTCCACATCCAGGGGGAACCCGTGTCTCCCCTCCCGAGCCTGTAGGTACTCGTCCGATCTGATCGGAAAGGCCTACCAGGCTTGTGGAGAGGCAGGCTCCGCCTTACACGCTATGGCGTTGTTGCAGGTTCATCAGGCCCAGGCACTGAAGAACCTGCACGAGGGTGGTCACGATCCCGCAGTTCTCCAAGAACTGAGAACCGCAACGGACCTCACGCTTCGTGCGACGAAGGTTACGGCGCGGGCCGTGGGTCGTGCGATGTCCACTATGGTGGTCCAGGAACGCCATCTCTGGCTGTGTCTGGCAGACATGAGGGAGACCGACAAGATCAGGTTCCTTAACTCCCCCGTCTCCCAGACCGGCCTCTTCGGCGACGCGGTCCAGAACTTCGCCCAGCAGTTCTCGGCCGCACAGAAGCAGACTGAGGCCATCAGTCACATCCTGCCACGGCGGTCAGCTGCTGTCTCCACCCCGCCGCCGGCAGCACCTCAGTCTGCTCGTCGCCGAGGGCGGCCGCCTGCGTCTGCCTCCGCTCCCGCGTCGCAGCAGCAGCCTCCACCCAAGCGACGTCGTGGAGCCGGGCGCAAGCAGGCCGCCCAGCCCGTCCAGGCTCCTGCCAAGAGAGGTGGCAAAGGCAGGGGCAAGGCCAAGCGGCCCTGAGACGGGCGACCCGGAGATGGGGAGGACTGCTCTTCTGGAGACGGTGACCGCACCGCTCCATCCCCCGGAGGAGGGCCGGGAGGAGAATTTTGTGTTCCGTTTTGTTTCTGTTCTGGTACCCAAATTTTCAATAAAAGAGCAGTTTCCTCCATCTCTGGGTCCTCAGGGGGCTCGGAGAGTTGTGGCCGGTCAAACGCCGGACCACACTCATCCTCCCCCTTCGCCAGCGGGCAGCAGTGGACGACCTCCTCACGTTCCTCCTGCCCACCTGTGGAATCAGGTAAGTGTTGCACAGCACACTCTCACCTCGCTGCGGGCCGCCTCCACGAGACAGCCGCCCCAGCCCGGTACCTGCATTCCACCTCGCTGCCACACCGTGGGTGCGCCGGTGGTCCCTATGGTCCCGCTTGCACGGTCTCTGCGAGCCTGGCTAGAGCTCCCCAGTCCGTCTCGCTGGCTCATTCGGACCATCAGGCTCGGCTATGCGATTCAGTTCGCCCGGCGCCCCCCCCAGGTTCAAGGGCGTCCGCTTCACCTCGGTGAATGCTGCAGATGCCCATGTCCTGCGTGCGGAAATCGCTGTCCTACTGGCGAAGGACGCGATAGAGCCGGTCCCTCCAGCCGATATGAAGACCGGCTTCTACAGCCCGTACTTCATTGTACCCAAGAAAACCGGTGGGTTACGGCCAATCTTGGACCTGCGAGTCCTGAATCGGAGCCTCCACAAGCTACCGTTCAAGATGCTCACGCAGAAACGCATTTTCGAATGCATCCGTCCCCAGGATTGGTTTGCAGCGATCGACCTGAAGGATGCGTACTTTCATGTCTCGATTCTTCCTCGACACAGGCCGTTTCTGCGCTTTGCGTTCGAGGGTCGAGCATATCAGTACAGAGTCCTGCCCTTCGGGCTGTCCCTGTCCCCCCGTGTCTTCACGAAAGTCACGGAGGGGGCCCTTGTGCCCATGAGAGAACAGGGCGTTCGCATCCTCAACTATCTCGACGACTGGCTCATTCTAGCACAGTCCAAGGATCAGTTGTGCGAACACAGGGACCTGGTGCTCAGACACCTCAGCCAGTTGGGTCTTCGGGTCAACTGGGAAAAGAGCAAACTCGCCCCCGTGCAGAGGATCTCTTTTCTCGGTATGGAGTTGGATTCGGTCGAACAGACAGCGCGCCTCACGGAGGAGCGTGTCCAGTCGATGCTGAGCTGCCTGAACACGTTTCAAGGCAGGATGGCGGTTCCACTGAAACAGTTTCAGAGGCTCCTGGGGCATATGGCGGCCGCTGCGGCAGTAATACCGCTCGGCCTGCTTCATATGAGACCGCTTCAGCATTGGCTACACGGCCGAGTCCCGAGATGGGCGTGGCAACGCGGCACTCACCGGGTGAGCATCACACCGGCCTGCCGCCAGTCCTTCAGTCCATGGTCAGACCCCTCGTTCCTTCGGGCCGGAGTGCCCCTGGAACAGGTGTCCAGGCACGCTGTGGTTTTCACGGATGCCTCTGCCATGGGCTGGGGAGCCACGTACAACGGGCATGCAGTGTCAGGGGTTTGGACGGGCCCGCACCTGCATTGGCATATCAATTGCCTCGAGTTGCTAGCAGTGCATCTTGCTCTGAGCCGCCTCAAAGCGTGGTTACGGGGCAAAGATGTACTGGTCCGCACGGACAACACTGCGACCGTTGCGTATATCAACCGACAAGGTGGTCTGCGCTCCCGTCGCATGTCGCAACTCGCCCGCCATCTCCTCCTCTGGAGTCAGAAGTGTCTGAGGTCGCTTCGGGCCATTCATGTTCCTGGTGTGCACAACCGTGTGGCCGACGAGCTTTCACGAGCTGCGCTCCCAGGCGAGTGGCGACTCCACCCCCAGGTGGTTCAGCTGGTTTGGAGACAGTTGGGGGTGGCACAGGTCGACCTGTTTGCCTCCCCAGAAACGTCCCACTGCCAGTGGTTCTATTCGCTGACCGAGGGTACACTCGGCACGGATGCCCTGGCGCACAGCTGGCCCCAGGGGCTGCGCAAAAATGCGTTTCCCCCAGTGAGCCAACTTGCACAGACACTGTGCAAGGTCAGGGAGGACGAGGAGCAGGTCCTGCTGGTGGCGCCGTACTGGCCCAACCGGACCTGGTTTCCAGAACTTATGCTCCTCGCGACAGCCCCTCCTTGGCCGATTCCTCTGAGGAAGGACCTTCTGACTCAGAGACGGGGCACCCTTTGGCACCCGCGTCCAGACCTGTGGAAGCTTCATGTCTGGCCCCTGGACGGGACGCGGAGGTTCTAGGTGACTTACCCCAAGAGGTAGTTAACACCATCACTTCGGCACGAGCACCGTCTACAAGACAGGCTTACGCCTTGAAGTGGAACCTGTTCGTCGAGTGGTGTTCTTCTCGCCGAGAAGACCCCCGAAGATGTTCGATCGCGTCTGTGCTTTCCTTCCTGCAACAGGGGTTGGAGCGTAGGCTGTCGCCCTCCACCCTCAAGGTTTATGTTGCTGCAATATCCGCCTATCACGACCATGTAGAAGGTAAGACGGTTGGGAAGCACGACCTGGTCGTCAGGTTCCTTAGGGGGGCGAGACGGTTAAATCCTCCTCGCCCCCCCTCCATACCCTCTTGGGATCTTGCTCTGGTGCTCCGAGCACTTCAGAATGCCCCATTTGAGCCTTTGCAGTCAGCAGAGCTAAAGATTCTGTCAATGAAGACTTCGCTGTTGGCTGCATTGGCCTCCATCAAGAGGGTAGGGGACCTGCAGGCATTTTCGGTCGACGAATCGTGCCTAGAGTTCGGGCCGGGTGATACCCACGTGGTGTTGAGACCCCGGCCTGGCTATGTGCCCAAGGTTCCTACCACTCCCTTCAGGGACCAGGTGGTGAACCTGCAAGCGCTGCCCCCGGAGGAGGCAGACCCAGCCCTAGCTTTGCTCTGTCCCGTCCGCGCTCTGCGGGTTGACGTGGATAGAACTCAAAGCTTCAGAACCTCAGATCAGCTCTTTGTCTGTCACGGAGGCCAGCAGAAGGGAAAGGCTGTCTCCAAGCAGAGGATGGCCCACTGGATGCCAAGCACAAGGTGTGCCCTGTCCGCTCAGGGTGCGAGCACACTCTACTAGAAGTGTTGCATCCTCCTGGGCGCTGGCACGTGGCGCCTCGCTGTCAGACATCTGTAGAGCTGCGGGCTGGGCGACACCCAACACGTTCGCTAGATTCTATAGCCTACGTGTAGAGCCGGTCTCCTCCTGTGTTCTCACCTCAAACGGGTAGAAGCACTGAGAGGCCCCGGCTCTTGTCGGCTTGCTGCGCTACGGCGCTTATATTCTCCAGAAGCAAACTCTGTGAGTCCTCCACTGCCCTCGGTGCCGGACGTGGCGGAACGTCTGGCATCAGGCCCCTTGCCGCTGAATCCTTGAGAACCGGTATTGGGCTTGGGCCATATGAGTGACCCTGCGGGGATCCCATATTTCTTCCACGGTCGCTCCTACGGGAAGCCCGTGTCTTTCCCTTGGGAGAGCCTTCCCTGCAGTGGGACTGAGCCCCCTTCTCCTTGCGGGCTACGGCTCAGCATTGTACTCCACATAACTCCTTCGGGGTACGATGTGGGCTCCGCAGCGTTCCCTTCTCTAGGGCACGCTTTCCCAGTGTTATCCAATAATCACTGAGCGGGTCATGCGGAACAGCAGTGATGGACTTCCCGGACAGGGCACTGGATGGGGGCAGAAGCCATGGCGCTTTGGTAGGGATTCCTATTCGTCGGTACTCCGACGTGGCGTCGAGAGTGACCGACTGAATGGGAACGTCTCGGTTACGTATGTAACCCTCGTTCCCTGAAGGAGGGAACGGAGACGCCACGTCCCGTCGCCATGTCCTCTGTACCCTGCTGGGGTGCCTGTCTACCTACCCGGCTCCTCAGCAAAAGGCTGATTTGATGCAATCACCTGTGTCTCATTTATACCCGCGCGGCGTGGCATGAGCACCTGGTGCAATCATTGCATGCCAATGTGCATTGGCTCGTTTAGTTACACTCGAAGTAGATTGGCTCTCGCGAGCGAGATTCCTATTCGTCGGTACTCCGACGTGGCGTCTCCGTTCCCTCCTTCAGGGAACGAGGGTTACATACGTAACCGAGACGTTATTCACAATCACGAAAGTTCATTATTTGCATGCGTTTTAAAGCCTTGCCGGCGTGTGCGCGGTTTAAACATGCGCTTTTTCCGAGAGCGCGTGCACTTAAAGCTTGTCAAACACGTGATTACTGGACTAAGTCGTCTTACTGCACTAATACTGTCAAATACACACAAGGTTTACATAAACACAGTCGGTTATGTCTAAAGTGAAAGTAAAATCGACGCGTGTCTGTGATGCACGCAGGTCTTACATTGACAGCAGCAGCCTAGTGAACACGCTGTCCTTAAAGGGATAGTTCACCTCTAAAATTATGTCATTATTTACTCACTCTAATATTGTTCCAAACCTGTATTCATTTCTCATTTTTGAGTGAACTATCCATTTAATGTTAAAACAACAACAAAAGAAAAATAGAAAATCACTCACTGCTCTTGACTGAACAACTTTAATACAGTAGATTTAATAATAATCAGTGTATATTTTATAGTGAAGTCTATGTAGTGTTTTATTTTTACATTTATTCATTCAATTTCATACTTAAATGCTGCTGTACAGCTCTGAGCTGCCAGTGTAAATCTTTATATATATATATTTTATATTATACAATACACTAGGAATGTGTACAAGGTTTTTTTTAAAGTAAAGTTTTAAGTTTAAGTAAGGTTTTTCAATTCTTTTAAGTAAAATAAAGAAAGAGTTTTGCAATTTAAAAAAATAGTCTTTTTTCTGCTTAACCTCTTGCTGTTCCTGTCGCCTAAGAATAGAATAGAAAAATACTGATGTGACAAGCCATCAGAACCGAACCGAACCGAACCGAAAACGTCTCGGTTACGTATGGTAACCTTTGTTCCCTGAAGGAGGGAACGGAGACGTACGTCGGTAATACCGACGAATTGGGATCACTTCAGAGAGCCCCTATCAGCTTCGAGAACTTAAGAACAGGCCAATGAACAATTGGCGTGCAAGATTTGCATCTCGCGCTCCGCCCCGCGCCGCGGGTATAAACAGGAAGCGAGAACATCGCACTGACGTTTTTCACTGAGGAGCCGAACCAGTGACTCAGCCACGCAGTGATGGAAGGAACTGTGGCGACGGGACGTACGTCTCCGTTCCCTCCTTCAGGGAACGAGGGTTACCATACGTAACCGAGACGTTCCCTTTCAGTCGGTCACTACGACGTACGTCGGTAATACCGACGAATTGGGATCCCTATGGAAAGCGCCACAGTTACTACCACTACCAGCGCCCAGCGAGAGCCCCTCAGACCCCGTTCTGAAGCGGGCGGGGAGATTCACGCCAGGAGAGTCACACTGCTGTTCCGCAAGACCCATGCAGCAGACTGATTGGATAACGCTGGGAAAGCGTGCCCGAAGGACGCTGCGGGAGCCATATCATGCCCAGAGGGAGTTACATGTGGAAAGAAACATATGGGCTGGCCGTGGGCAGCTCAACATATGAAAGTCCCAGGGGTGGCCCCGGCCTAATGCAGGATTCGTCGACCGAAAATGCCTGCAGGTCCCCTACCCTCTTAACTGAGGCCAATGCAATCAGGAGGATTGTCTTTAGAGACAAGATCTTAAGCTCTACTGACTGTAAAGGCTCGGAGGGCGCCCTCTGCAGTGCGGTCAGCACCAGAGTCAAGTCCCAAGAGGGTATAGAGGAGGGGCGAGGAGGATTTAGTCTCCTCACTCCCCTTAGGAACCTGACGATCAGATCGTGCTTGCCTAAGGACTCACCGTTAACGAGGTCATGGCTTGCGGCGATAGCGGCAACATATACCTTGAGGGTGGAGGGAGACAGCCTTCGCTCCAACCCATCTTGAAGGAAAGAAAGCACAGATCCGACCGAACACTTCCGGGGGTCTTCTCCGCGAGAAGAACACCAATCAATGAACAAGTTCCACTTCAACGCATATAGCCGTCTCGTAGAGGGGGCTCTGGCGTAAGCGATGGTGTCGACTACCGCTTGTGGTAGGTCACCTAGAACCTCCAGACATGGAGTTTCCAGAGGTCTGGACGCGGGTGCCATAGGGTGCCCCGTCTCTGAGTTAGGAGGTCCTGCCTCAGAGGAATGGACCAAGGAGGTGCTGTCGCGAGGAGCACTAGTTCCGGGAACCACGTCCTGTTGGGCCAGTACGGAGCTACCAAGAGGAGATACTCCTCGTCCTCCCTGACCTTGCACAGTGTCTGTGCAAGAAGGCTCACTGGGGGAAACGCATACTTGCGCAGAGCCCGGGGCCAGCTGTGTGCCAGTGCATCCGTGCCGAGGGTCCCCTCGGTCAGGGAATAAAACAACTGGCAGTGGGTCGTGTCGTGGGCGGCAAACAGATCGATCTGTGCGGCCCCAAAGCGACTCCAAATCAGCTGGACCACCTGGGGGTGGAGTCGCCACTCTCCGGGGAGCACTGGCAACCTTGACAGCTCCTCGGCCGCACGATTGAGCAGGCCCGGAATGTGAATAGCACGAAGGGACCTCAGATGCTTCTGACTCCACAGGAGGAGATGGCGGGCGAGTTGGGACAAACGGCGGGAGCGTAGACCTCCTTGTTTGTTGATGTACGCAACGGCCGTCGTGCTGTCCGTCCGGACCAGAACGTGCTTGTCTTTGAGCGATCCCTTGAGGCGGCTGAGAGCAAGACGAACTGCCAGCAACTCTAGGCAATTGATATGCCATTGCAGTTGGGGCCCCGTCCACAGACCCGATACTGCAAGCCCGTTGTACGTGGCACCCCAACCCGTGGGTGAGGCATCCGTGGAGACAACATGATGCCTGGACACTTGTTCTAGAGGCACTCCTGCCCGTAGAAATGAAGGGTCCGACCACGGAGTGAGGGTTTGGCGGCATCTCGGCGTCACTTGGACACGGAGGGACCCGCTGTGCCACGCCCATCTCGGGACTCGGTCGTGTAGCCAGTGCTGAAGCGGTCTCATATGGAGCAGCCCTAGCGGCGTTACTGCGGCTGCTGCTGCCATATGCCTCTGAAAATGTTTCAGTGGAACCGCTGTACTGCGTTTGAGCGTACTCAAGCAGCTCAGCACCGACTGGACGCGCTCCTCTGTGAGGCGCGCAGTCATGGCGACCGAGTCAATCTCCATCCCGAGAAAAGAGATCCTCTGTACGGGACAGAGTTTGCTCTTCTCCCAGTTGACCCGAAGACCCAACTGGCTGAGGTGCCGGAGCACCATGTCCCTGTGATCGCACAACTGCTCCCGCGACTGGGCAAGAATCAGCCAGTCGTCGGGATAGTTGAGGATGCGAACACCATGCTCTCTCATGGGAGCAATGGCCGCCTCCGCGACTTTCGTGAAGACACGGGGCGACAGGGACAGCCCGAAGGGCAGTACTGGTATGCCCGTCCGTCGAAAGCAAAGCGTAGAAACGGTCTGTGTCGAGGGAGAATCGAGACATGAAAGTACGCGTCCTTCAGGTCGATCGCTGCAAACCAATCCTGGGGACGGATGCACCTGAAGATGCGTTTCTGCGTTAGCATTCGGAACGGCATCCTGTGGAGGGAGCGGTTCAGGTAACGCAGGTCCAGGATCGGTCGTAACCCGCCGCCTTTCTTGGGTACAATGAAGTATGGGCTGTAGAACCCGGACTTCATATCGGCTGGAGGGACCGGCTCTATCGCGTCCTTCGCCAATAGGACAGCGATCTCCGCCTGAAGCACCGGGGCGCCCTCCTTCGGTATAGATGTGAAGTGGATCATAGCTGAGTCTGATGGTGCGGATGATCCAGCGAGACGGGCTGGGGAGCGCTAGCCAGGCCCCCAGAGACCGAGCAAGCGGGATCATCGGCACCACGGACGTACCCAGAGCGGGGCAGCGCAGCGGAACGCAGGGGCCCCAGGACGACATGGGAGTGGTCCGTGCAGGGGTCTGGGTCTGACACACGACCTGCATCCGCTGAGGGGACGGGCGAGCGTGGGGAGGCACATTGTGTGCGTCCGCACAACCGACGCCCCCTGTTGGCGAGGAGAGAGGTGTCTGAGGGGTACGAGGCATGGTAGCGTCGCATACCGCCAGACGCGCTCTCTTGGCACCCAGAGATGTTGGAAACTGCTCTTTTATTGAAAATTTGGGTGCCACTGGCACTGAGGCCAGTGGCGGAACAGACATACAAATAGTGTTCCCCCGGCCCTCCACCGGGGGAAGGAGTGGTGCTGCAGCCATCTCCCGAACAGCAGTTTCCTCCATCTCTGGGCGGCCCGTCTCAGGGTCTCTTCCGACGACGCTTGCCACCTGGCTTGGCAGCGGCCTGAGCGGGCTGGACGTTCTTCCCGCGACCGGCTCCACGCCCACGGCCGGTGGAAGGCTGCTGCTGGGCTGGGGCGGGAGTGGGGGCGGCCGCAGGAGGACGTCCTCTGCGACGGGCAGGCGGAGGTGCTGCAGCCGGCGGCTGGGTGGAGGCAGCAGCGGGCCGCCGGTGCAGGATATGTTTAATGGCCTCCGTCTGCTTCTGGGCGGCTGAGAATTGCTGGGCGAAATTCTCGACCTCGTCGCCGAACAACCCGGCCGACGATATGGGGGAGTCCAGGAACCGGTTCTTGTCAGTCTCCCTCATATCGGCCAGGTTGAGCCAGAGATGCCGTTCCTGGACCACTAAGGTGGACATCGCCTGACCCACGGAACGGGCGGTAACTTTAGTCGCCCGGAGGGCGAGGTCCATCGCCGCCCGGAGCTCCCGGAGGAGCTCTGGGTCAGACCTACCCTCGTGCATGTCCATGAGTGCCTGGGCTTGGTGCACCTGAAGCAACGCCATGGCATGCAAGGCAGACGCGGCCTGTCTGCAGGACCTGTAGGCCTTCGCAGTCAGACTGGACGAAAACCTACAGGCTTTGGACGGGAGACGAGGATCACCACGCCACTCGGAGGCGGTCGCCGGACGCAGCTGCATCGCGACGGAGCGTTCGACCGGCGGGATCCTCTCGTAACCCTTGGCCTGTCCACCATCAAGGGTAGTGAGGAGGGAGGAGCCTCCAGGTCTGTTTCTGGCACTAAAGGGTGATGGCACCTGGAAAGCTCCTAATGCACCTCCGGGAAGAATGGCACTGGGACGGGACACTGAGAACCAGCGCGACCCCCCCCCCCCCCCCCCCCCAGGAACCAATCATCCAACCTAGAAGGTTCGGGACGTGGTGGAGGGTTCCACACAAGCCCGACCTTTTCGGCGGCCCGGGAAAGCCTAGCCGTCAACTCTGGGTCCGACTCAACCGTTGCCACTCTCCCAGAGGGAGGCAGTACAGCCGAGTCTTCATCCTCCGAGGACTGGAACTCCCCCTCCGATGCTGCGATCGACATCTGCTCGTCCACGGGCGCTCCGAAAGAGATGATTGGGCGCCCGTGGGCGGGACCAGCGATCTCTTCCGGTGGCGCCACCGGCAGCGGTGCTTGTGAGGGTTCAGGGACCTGCGTAGGGACACTAGGCGGGTTTGTCCTGAACGTTGTATGGGGAGGGGGACTCCGCCTTCCCGGAGGTAGGTGAGTCTAGACCTAAGCACCGCAATAGTCATGTTCCCGCAGTGAGAACACGAGCTATTCACAAACGCTGCCTCAGCGTGCTGTAAGCCCAGGCACGTGATGCAGTGAGTGTGGCCGTCAGCGGGCGAGAGGGAACGACCGCATCCAGAAACGCACGGGTGGAATGACATCTTGAGAAAGACGCAGTCACACCCGTGTTGCTCTTTTTGTGAGGAAACGCTCTTTTAGAGAGTGCTGAAGCACCCAGGGAAACCGCGGCAACACACAGGGGATAGTGCAGCCTGTGTTTGCACTCAAAAAATGGAACGCCCACCGAAACCAACAGGTTGCTGTGATAACAGCAGTTGTTCCTCTGCTGCTTGAGTTCCTGGTCCCGCTGGAGAGTGCCGTCACACCAACACAACGATCCTCTTCCTCTTCTCAGTTCTCTGACAGTCGCTGAATTAAATCAGGAAAGCAGTCTGTAAACTTCAAACGCCGTTCGGCTCCGAAGTGAATAACGTCAGTGCGATGCTCTCGCTTCCTGTTTATACCCGCGGCGCGGGGCGGAGCGCGAGATGCAAATCTCGCACGCCAATTGTTCATTGGCCTGTTCTTAAGTTCTCGAAGCTGATAGGGGCTCTCTGAAGTGATCCCAATTCGTCGGTATTACCGACGTATGTCGTAGTGACCGACTGAAAGGGAACCGTGGTTAAAAACCGAGGTATGTATTGAACCGTGTACTAACTGTATTGTTGCATCCCTAGTGGATACTATTACATAAAAGCAGAAATTATTAATATATCACAAAGTCAAAATGGACAAAAATTCTAAATTACGACAGTGGATACTATTACATAAAAGTGGAAATTATTCAAGTATTACACAAAGTCAAAATGGACAAAAAATCTAAATTACAACAGTGGTTCCCTTTCGTTCAGTCACTACGACGTAACGTTAGTGACTAACGAATGGGGGTTTCGCTTAGAAGCCTATCATCTTCGAGCTTAGAGAAAACGCCCAATGGCGTGCCAATGCCATGGGGCATGCGGAATTTGCATACGTAACTCCGCCTCACCGCGTGAGTATATAAGGAAGTACGTGGCAATATCGCATTATGTTTCTGCTTTCGGAGCCAAGAGAACCTACCTCTTCACTCCTACAGCCTTCTGAGACTCTGTCAGCTTCTTCGAGACGAGCAGCTTTCCAGTCGGTGTTGGTGTGACGGCGCGTTCCAGTGATCGCATACTTCCTGCCTGCTGATCTGCGCAGTGGTCCGTTTGACAGCTGGTGTGTTTCCCTGGGCGCTTCGGCATCGACTGCGAGGCTTTCCTGGTACTTGATGGTACTTTGGCTGGTGGCCAGGGTGACCTGAGGGCGGTGCTGTGGTATTAAGAACCCCGACGTTCATTCCTCGGGCCACGCCCCCCTCTTACACATCGCTTCCCGCGAGTGTTGGACTGAATCAACGGCCCGTCTCTGACGCCCCGTTCGTTCAGTTCACGCTCCGGATAGCAGTGAGATGTCGATCGCCGCATCCCAAGGTGGGCTGGAGTCCTTTGGGGATGACGATTAGGTTGTGCTCCGCCTCCGGGTGTGTCAGCATCTCGTCCCCAGCCTTGGCATTGCTCTGCCCAGTACGCGCCCTCCGCGCCTACGTAGACATGACGCCATGTCCCCTTGGTGTGAGGGCACACTCCACTCGGAGTGTGGCCTCCTCTTGGGCTCTAGCGCATGGCGCCTCGCTGACAGACATCTGCAGATCTGCAGGCTGGGCGACACCCAACACATTTGCCAGATTCTACTATCTCCGAGTGGAGCCAGTGTCCGACTATGTACTCGCCCCCCCGAGGGGCCGGTATTGGACCAGGCTTTGGTGTCTTCGCTTGCTCGCCACTCCACTCCACGGACTGGATACGTGCGATATTTCCTCAGGTGAGCTCCCCGAGAGCCCTGAGCTCCTCCAGCACTGCTTACGCCGATACCTGTGTGTCTGCCCTCTAGCGAGCCCAGACCCTCGTCTCCGGCCAGGTGCCCCGTGTGCATGGTTCCCCTCTGGCGACCCCCACACGAGTATTTCACCGTCAGTCTCCGCAGTGTGCGGGTTTCTTCCCTTGGCGTGTCCCCCGCCAACTCTAGGGTTAAAAATCCACCTTCGGCTGGTACCCTAGAGATCTCCATATGCAGCCCCTAGCCGGGTCATATGTGTCTCTTAAGTCCTCCCCACGGGTAGGCATCCTTGGTATTCCCTCACTGGGATATGCTTCCCAGTGTACCTTGGTATTCCTGTGATAAGTGGGAGTCCTTCGTCCGTACTAGTCTTACAACAGGGTACTCACACTTACGCAGGGCACTGGAAGACAGCTGAGTGGCGGGATTATATTGGGACCCCCATTCGTTAGTCACTAACGTTACGTCGTAGTGACTGAACGAAAGGGAACGTCTCGGTTACGGATGTAACCCTCGTTCCCTGAGGAGGGAACGGAGACGTAACGTCCCGTTGCCACTTCAGCTGTGCTACCTGGAACGCAGGAGTTCAGTCTTGGCTCCTCAAGCAGGTAACATAATGCGATATTGCCACGTACATCCTTATATACTCACGCGGTGAGGCGGAGTTACGTATGCAAATTCCGCATGCCCCATGGCATTGGCACGCCATTGGGCGTTTTCTCTAAGCTCGAAGATGATAGGCTTCTAAGCGAAACCCCCATTCGTTAGTCACTAACGTTACGTCTCCGTTCCCTCCTCAGGGAACGAGGGTTACATCCGTAACCGAGACGATACTATTACATAAAAGTGGAAATTATTCAATTATTACACGAAGTCAAAATGGACAAAAATTCTAAATTACGACGGTGGAAACTATAACATAAAAGTGGAAATTATTCAATTATCACATAAAGTCAAAATGGACAAAAAATCTAAATTACGATGGTGGAAACTATAACATAAAAGTGGAAATAATTCAATTTTTACACAAAGTCAAAATGGACAAAAATTCTAAATTACGACGGTGGAAACTATAACATAAAAGTGGAAATTATTCAATTATCACAGTAAAAATGGACAAAAATCGTAAATTACGACAGTGGTTACTATTACATAAAAGTGGAAATTATTCAATCAAAAAAGTCAAAATGGACAAAAATTCTAAATTTCAACAGTGGATACTATTACATAAAAGTGGAAATTATTAAATTATCACAAAGTCAAAATGGACAAAAATTCAATTATCACAAAGTCAAAATGGACAAAAATTCTAAATTACGACAGTGGAAACTATTACATAAAAGTGGAAATTATTCAATTATCACATAAAATCAAAATAAATAAAAAAATCTAAATTACGACAGTGGATACTATTACATAAAAGTGGAAATTATTCAATTATCACAAAAAGTCAAAATGGACAAAAATTCTAAATTACAACAGTGGATATTATTACATAAAAGTGGAAATTATTAAATTATCACAAAGTCAAAATGGACAAAAATGCTAAATTACGACAGTGGATACTATTACATAAAAGTGGAAATTATTCAATTATCACAAAGTCAAAATGGACAAAAATTCTAAATTACAACAATGGATACTATTACATAAAAGTGGAAATTATTCAATTATCACAAAGTCAAAATGGAAATTATTCAAGTATCACAAAGTCAAAATGGACAAAAATTCTAAATTATGACAGTGGATACTATTACATAAAAGTGGAAATTATTCAATTATCACAAAGTCAAAATGGAAATTATTCAAGTATCACAAAGTCAAAATGGACAAAAATTCTAAATTATGACAGTGGATACTATTACATAAAAGCAGAAATTATTAAATTATCACAAAGTCAAAATGGACAAAAATTCTAAATTACGACAGTGGATACTATAAAATAAAAGTGGAAATTATTCAATTATTACACAAAGTCAAAATGGACAAAAATTCTAAAATACGACGGTGGAAACTAACATAAAAGTGGAAATTATTCAATTATTACACAAAGTCAAAATGGACAAAAATTCTAAATTACAACGGTGGAAACTATAACATAAAAGTGGAAATTATTCAATTATCACAGTCAAAATGGACAAAAATTCTAAATTATGACAGTGGTTACTATTAAATAAAAGTGGAAATTATTCAATCAAAAAAGTCAAAATGGACAAAAATTCTAAATTTCAACAGTGGATACTATTACATAAACGTGGAATTTATTAGATTATTGCATAAAGTCCAAATGGACTTTTGTGAGCGAACGCAAAGTTTCTCCAGGGAAAGCAAAGGTTTAGCGAGGGAATGCAAAGTTTCTAATAGGAACGCAAAAGTTTTGAGGGAGATCGCAGAAGCATTGACAATTTTTCCATGACCCTTTAGGGGGCTCTGTATACGTGTCACAAAAATGCAAAATTAATCTTGTGAACTATGAAAGAGCAAAATATAAGCATTAAAATGTCCATCACACCCTCATTTAGCAATTTTTAAAGTGATTAAAAGGCCAAACCGACATTTGCACAGAACTGGTTCCACCAAAATGGATGCATAGACCAATACAACCAGACATTTTAACACAACAAAAGCAAACAGGGATTAAATGCACATAATAAAAACAGGAAGACACCTGCATCAGTGCTTTGAGGTTTGGTGAGGCGCAGGTGTGTGACCTCAGCCGTCTTTGTGTTGTGCACTTCGCTGTCAAGAGGTTAAAACGCTCTTCTGTTGTGTCTGGGACTCGTACTTGGACAAAAAAAAACAGAAAGAAGGGACGTTAGTCATGTAGGGTTTGCCCTCGACATCAAGCGGCGACTCTCTGACCTCGTCCAATCAGCTGTGGGGAAAGTCAATACAGCCAGAGCATAAAAACACTCCAGCCCTGTTCAGTGTGCTTTAATGGGCAAAACGTAAATTTCCTCTTCATTGTTCCAAGGAAAGGACTTCAACCGCAGGGAGTCCATTGAGTCACGGGCAAAACTGGGAGGACACGGTCAGAAAGAGCAGAAAATAAAACGTCTGCGGTTTCAATTCTGTGGCTCCTTTCAATTTCAGTGGTTTGGGAGACGATCATTATGAAACATAATGAGCTGAAAAGCAAAAATAATAGTGGTAAGGTGTGACACAAAACAACTAAACGCTCTTTAAAGGTTGACGGGGTATTATCACACAATGAGGCATTGTTTGTCTTTGTAATACTAAAGTAAACACTAAAATCGGTAAGTCACAGATCGGTCAAAAAGCACATTACAACTTCCAAGTTACTTAAGGGATACTTCACCGAAAATTATTGTCATTATCATTTACTCACCTTCATGTACTTCCTTCTTTCTTCTACGAAACTCAAGTTGTTTTACACAATCTCTGAGCTGTTGTTCTATACAGTGAAAACGATGACAGACAGAAAAACAAGCGGCAAATACAACAAAAATGTACCATAAAAGTATCATAACAAGGGTCTTGCAATAGTATTGTGTAATGCTTTGTCGAAATAGTATAGATAAATGTCAGAATAAACATCATAGCATCCTGTAAGTACATAAACATTATAGGGATTAACATGCAAATCAATTAACCGACAATGCCAAAAAATGTGTATCATAAAGTGAAACTGATAGGGGCCAAGCTCAACTAATAAACAAACACTCATGTATATTAAATATTAATATATGTTAAGCACTTCTTATGAAGCATTAGATATGAGCAATAGGAGAACTTCTCTTCAAATAACTATATATATTTTTTGTGTAAACAGAGTATAATTTCAGCTATGATCACTTTTGGACCCATCTTAGTTAAAAAAACAAGTTGTTACATTACATTTTTAAGTATAATCAACTTATAAGTCTATGTTTAAGCAACTTAAATTGCTTTGAACTGACTTAAAAAATGAGTTAAATCTTGTATAACATAGTTGAAAATTGCTTAACTTATTTTGGAGTTAAAGCAATATAAAAACATATGTCGATCATTGTTGATCATGTCATTTTTTTTTTACATTTTTTGCATAAGAAACAAAACCATGCTTTGACAAATCATAATTATAAGTCAATAGTATGATTAAAAAGTCATAATTTAGCTTTTAAAATAGTAATGAAGACTTTATGATGAAAATGTGCTTCCATATATCCTCAAGGCCCTAAAAACTACGGTTCACCGAAAAAACCTGCTAGTATGTTGTATTATTATTATGATCATTTAAATTTATGAATAATCATAAACTAATGAAGATGTCAAAATGGCTCACATAACCCTGCATGTAAAAACACATGTAAACAAAAATATATTGAACAAAATGAAAACAATAATGTAAATATTATTCTTAAAAGTGTGAAAAAATGAAAAGCGCATTTAAATGTTTATTTTTATTTTTATTATTTTTATCTCAGAATGTCTTAAAAGTCCTAATTTCAACTGTTCATCTCACAATAGCATGTCATATTTTAAACTTTTTATCTAATAATGAGGACTTTTAAAATCATATTTTCAACATTTTATCTTATAATTATGACTTAGCATATCATAATTTAAACTTTTTATCTCACTATTATGACTTTTAAAATCATATTTTTGACTTTTTATCTAATAATGAGGACATTTAAAATCATATTTTCAACATTGTATCTTATGATTATGACTTAGCATGTCATATTTTTGACTTTTTATCTCACTATTATGACTTTTAAAATCATATTTTTGACTTTTTAGCTAATAATGAGGACATTTAAAATCATATTTTCACCATTTTATCTTATAATTATGACTTAGCATGTCATATTTTAAACTTTTTATCTCACAATTATGACTTTTAAAATCATATTTTTGACTTTTTAGCTATTAATGAGGACATTTAAAATCATATTTTCAACATTTTATCTTATAATTATGACTTAGCATATCATATTTTCAACTTTTTATCTCACTATTATGACTTTTTAAATCATATTTTTGACTTTGTATCTAATAATGAGGACATTTAAAATCATATTTTCAACATTTTATCTTATAATTAGGACTTAGCATGTCATATTTTCGACTTTATCTCACTATTATGACTTTTAAAATCATATTTTTGACTTTTTATCTAATAATGAGGACATTTAAAATCATATTTTCAACATTTTATCTTATAATTATGACTTAGCATATCATATTTTAAACTTTTGATCTCACTTATGACTTTTTCAATCATATTTTCGACTTTGTATCTAATAATGAGGACATTTAAAATCATATTTTCAACATTGTATCTTATAATTAGGACTTAGCATGTCATATTTTTGCCTTTTATTTCACTATTATGACTTTTAAAATCATATTTTTGACTTTTATCTAATAATGAGGACATTTAAAATCATATTTTCAACATTGTATCTTATAATTATGACAGCATATCATATTGTAAACTTTTTATCTCACTATTATGTCTTTTAAAATCATATTTTTGACTTTTTATCTATAATGAGGACATTTAACTTGCTATATCATAATTTCAACACTGTATGTCATAATTATGACTGATTTACCAAAATAATTTTATTTCTTATGATGAAAATGTGCTTCCATAATAATCCTAAAGGCCCTAAAAACTACGATTCACCTAAAAAACCTTGTATTATTATTATGATCATTTAAATTTATGAATAATCACAAACTAATGAAGATGTCAAAACGGCTCACAAAACCCAGCATGATGCACTTGAGTTGGATAAAGGGAAAGAAACACATGTTGTGTCAGGACAGTAATATAATAAACAATTTGTTTAAATCATTTTCTCTTTGACCTTCCCACAATGAAAGAACATGAACATGAAAGATGCACTTCAGAGAACGCTGGAGGAAAGCGTCACATCAACCAGAAAACCAGCTCTGAGAATAACACACTTTTCCTATAATTCACGTGGGTGAACGAGAACTTTAAGGTCTGTCCACACAAACTACAGGAAATACTCAGGTATATTATCTGATTTCCTATTAAAGCCCTTCGTGTTTAACTTGTTTCGGGACAGGAAACACCAAACCTTAACCTTTAGTCTCAGATCATTCCACAGTCAGGCCCTTTGGCAATGAATGGAAATAGTTCTCATAGTTTGGAGAACGTCCTGTATGATGCACTAGATCTTTGTAGCATTCAAACTGCAAATCTTTAAAGATTTAAGACCAACAAAGAGAAAAACACACACTTATCAACTAGATTTCCTGACTGAAAGTGCTTCGTACTAATGCACTAATGCAATGCAAACCACAGGTCTCGTACCCTTTCCTGTAAACAAGGGCTTGTGCAGTTCATTGAAATCTCTGAGCTTCCCCGTTTGGTTTCCTCCTGCGACCGCAACGCACGTCATTAGATGAAATTCTCAATAAATGACTTGCGTGTGACCTCAGACGGCTGGCACACCAAGTAACCGGCAGGCCAGAGGGACGCAGCGGCTCTACTGAGGCATGTGGATTTCAGTTACTCTCACAGAACTGACGCAGGTCCTGCCACTCACACCGCTCTCACACTTTGAGGAAGTAAAGCAGTGAAATACGGCCATTTACAAAAGCTCACATCGAGGATGAGACGCCCTAAAGGTGGCTCTCAGGAGGATGTGCACAAGTGAAGACCAGCAGGACAGATTACAAAAATAACAACGTTTTGCTAATGGTCCCTTTAAAGGGTTAGTTCACCCAAAAATGAAAATTCTGTCATTAATTACTCACCCTCATGTCGTTGGACACCCGTCAGACCTCCGTTCATCTTCAGACACAAATGAAGATATTTTAGTGTAAATCTGATGGCTCTGAAAGGCCTCCATTGGCTCAATGGCACGGTTCACTCTCAAGACCCTTAAAAGGCACTAAAGACGTCGTTACAAAGTCCATCTCACTACAGTGGCTCTACAATAACTTTATGAATCGGCGAGAATAGTTTTTGTGCGCAAAAAAACCCTAAATAACGACTTATATCATGATGACGATTTCAAAACACGGCCTCATGAAGCTTCGAAGCGTTATGAATCAGTGAGTCGAATCATGATTCGGATCGCGTGTCAAACTGCTGAAATTTGGCGATTCAAACTGCTGAATCGACTCACTGATTCATAAAATATGACATATTAAGTCATAATTATAAGATAAAATGTTGAAAATATGATTTTAAAGTCCTCATTATTAGATAAAAAGTCAAAAATATGACATGCTAAGTCAGGTAAAAGCACAAAAAAAAGTGTTCAGTGAACAGCCCCTTAGAAGGCAGCTGCCTATTCAGGACGCAGACAGCACGGCAGCACACTAGACCAGAGCGAATATCTGCTATACATCAGCCATAAATCACTTTTATTAAACATGCACATGACAGACAGAATCGCAGAATCTATCACAACACACACCCTGTCTGGCTGGGCTTTCATATCTCTACAGATAGCGGCGCGCGGCCACAGCTGTCGCCAGCTCGGGCCGTCTGAAGCGTTCATTAGGCGGGCCCACCTGCAGCCGGTCAAAGGCTTTTATCAGCTCGCGCTCCTCAAGCACGCAGACCAAAACACGGAGCCCGAGCGCGGCACGCCGGCGCTTCTGAACAGCCCCTTCATTATCCGTCCCGCGCTAATCTGCTCAGCTATGCGTGAGGCCGCTGGACCTGACCTGACGCAGAGAGGCAAACCTGCGCGTGCACGCGATCACACCCAGGTGACAATTCACTGGACATTCCAAAGAAAGTCTTTCTTTTCTTTTCTTCTTCTTCTTTTTTTTTTACTTTAGATGAATATGTGTGTGTGTGTGTGTGTGTGTGTGTGTGTGTGTGTGTGTGTGTGTGTTGAATGGGGTTCAACAACAACTTTAGTGCACCGTTACACACTCTAAAAAATGCTGGGTTAAAAATAACCCAAGTTGGGTTGAAAATGGACTAACCCAGCATTTGGGTCGTTTTAACCCAGCGGTTGGGTTAAATTTTTGCTTAAAACAACCCAATCACTGAGTTAAAACAACCCAATTGCTGTGTTAGTCCATTTTCAACCCAACTTGGGTTATTTTTAACCCAGCATTTTTTAGAGTGCACACACTTAATTTTTATAGTTTTAAAAGCTAAACAAATAAAACATTGAAACAGATTTGAAACTGTGCAAACTTTACATAGTAGTTTATATTTATTTATATATTTATATTATATTTATATTTTTAGTTAGTACTTAAGCAGTTGATAAAGAAGACAAAAATGATACTAATACTTTTAAGTAATATATTTAAGTTAATTTAACCACACATTATGTAATGTATTTGTTATTTATAATTTCATAGGAAATATAATACTTAATTTTGTACGGTTTATGACTATCATAGTTTTTAATTCCACACACACATAGCCTAATTTAGCAAAATCTAAGATATTTGTGAAAATTTTCTATTTTCCTTTTATGCCAAAAATCATTAGGATATTAAGATCATGATCCATGAAGATATTTTGTAAATTTCCTTCCGTAAATATTTATAAAACATTATTATTAGTAGTAATTTGCATTGCTAAGACTTTAAAGGAGATTTTCTCAATATTTAGATTTTTTTTACACCATCAGATTCCAGAGTATCTCGGACAAATTTTGCCCAATCCTAACAAACCATACATCAATGAAAAGCTTATATATTCAGCTTTCAGATGATGCTTAAATCTTGATTTTATTGACGCTTATGACTGGTTTTGTGGTCCAGGGTCATATATATATATATATATATATATATATATATATATATATATATATATATATATACACTCACCTAAAGGATTATTAGGAACACCTGTTCAATTTCTCATTAATGCAATTATCTAATCAACCAATCACATGGCAGTTGCTTCAGTGCATTTAGGGGTGTGGTCCTGGTCAAGACAATCTCCTGAACTCCACACTGAATGTCAGAATGGGAAAGAAAGGTGATTTAAGCAATTTTGAGCGTGGCATGGTTGTTGGTGCCAGACGGGCCGGTCTGAGTATTTCACAATCTGCTCAGTTACTGGGATTTTCACGCACAACCATTTCTAGGGTTTACAAAGAATGGTGTGAAAAGGGAAAAACATCCAGTATGCGGCAGTCCTGTGGGAGAAAATGCCTTGTTGATGCTAGAGGTCAGAGGAGAATGGGCCGACTGATTCAAGCTGATAGAAGAGCAACTTTGACTGAAATAACCACTCGTTACAACCGAGGTATGCAGCAAAGCATTTGTGAAGCCACAACACACACAACCTTGAGGCGGATGGGCTACAACAGCAGAAGACCCCACCGGGTACCACTCATCTCCACTAAAAATAGGAAAAAGAGGCTACAATTTGCACAAGCTCACCAAAATTGGACAGTTGAAGACTGGAAAAATGTTGCCTGGTCTGATGAGTCTCGATTTCTGTTGAGACATTGAGATGGTAGAGTCAGAATTTGGCGTAAACAGAATGAGAACATGGATCCATCATGCCTTGTTACCACTGTGCAGGCTGGTGGTGGTGGTGTAATGGTGTGGGGGATGTTTTCTTGGCACACTTTAGGCCCCTTAGTGCCAATTGGGCATCGTTTAAATGCCACGGCCTACCTGAGCATTGTTTCTGACCATGTCCATCCCTTTATGACCACCATGTCCCCATCCTCTGATGGCTACTTCCAGCAGGATAATGCACCGTCACAAAGCTCCAATCATTTCAAATTGGTTTCTTGAACATGACAATGAGTTCACTGAACTAAAATGGCCCCCACAGTCACCAGATCTCAACCCAATAGAGCATCTTTGGGATGTGGTGGAACGGGAGCTTCGTGCCCTGGATGTGCATCCCACACAAAAAAAATATTAGTATGTGTTCCTAATAATCCTTTAGGTGAGTGTATATATATATATATATAAACCATATATGAAGAACCGATTGTGCAAACATGAGTTTCCAAAATGCTCCAAAGCCTGTTTGATGTGAGCAGCTCTGATCTGTGGTGTGTTTGGGGCTTTTATCATGTCCTTCAAAGGCTGATGATCGACCTCCTCCTCCAGATTTAAAGGGCTTTAACAGCAGCAGCTGTGACATGATGCATATGCACCTTCTGCTTTGTGTGTGTTCATTCTGTCTGCCAGTTGTGTGTGTGTCCAGTCGTCCCCGGCCTGTGTCCCGAGCATGACGTGGCCTGTCCTCGTGTGCTGGTACAGCTGTCTCCCCTCGCTTCTCTCATTCTCCTCAGGACGGCCAAACCGACCCGGGCCGCAGCACTGAAGTGTTTCCAGCGCACAGGCCTGGAATCCTCCTCGCGTCTGGACGAGAAGTCCACAGCAATGCGACCCGGTTCACCACACACTCCAGGCCAGACGTTTGCTCAGCAACAACACGATGTGTTTGACATTCCCGCAAGGCTGGTGTGAGCACGGGCACGGGCGCAGGAACGGAGCAGACCGACAGTCGCTTGGAACTGAATTTGGCTAGTCGTCGTGGCCACAATATTTTATGACACTTACTAATGCAGAAAATATATGCAAAATTTTATTTATGGAAAAAAAAAAATTTTTGTGAAAAAAAGAAATGTTAATGGAATTTATAGTGTGTGTATATATAATAATAATAATAATAAAAAAAAATAATTGCAGTAATTTACTTATCTAATGTCAGTTCTGCGAGGTGATCGTAGCCAGTCATCAGTCACATGACCTGTTGAGGCAAAGTCACATGACTTATAAACATAAAACATTTCTACACCTCAAATGAGTATTAACATTTTATTTATTTATTTATTTATTTATTAGCAACTTGGTGTTTCCATCCAGCATATTTTAGGATATGTACAAAAAAAAAACTTTTTCACTGTTTTTCACACAAAGTTATCGTACAGCTTTATAATGCGAAATAGCAACAACAATATTTTAAAATTTATAGATGAAAAAACGATATATTTATTGCATGCCATGGGAATATATTATAAAAAAATATATTATAAAATCTTTTTTATTTATTTATTTTTAGAATTCCATGAAATACAATCTCTACAATAAAAAAATAAAAAAAAGTATTTTTTTGTCTGGTGGACTATATGTAAAATATCTTATTCAGGATGGTATACTAAATAAAAAATAACTCCCATTTTCAGAGATTCTGCAAGGGTTGTGTAAACTTTTGATTAAAGGTCCCATGGCATTAAATTATCATTTTATGAGGTTTTTCAACATTAATATGAGTTCCCCTAGCCTGAATATTGTCCCCAAGTGGATAGAAATGTTGATCGGTGTAAACCCGAGTTGTGGCTGTCTTTCTCTGCCTTTGAGAAAATGACAGGCCAGACGAGCCAATCCTGAAGTCTCCTGGTTTGACGTCCAAGCAGGAACGGTTTCCTCCCTTTCCTCCGCCCAGAGAATCTGCCACGCCCATGCAAACGCTCGAGAGATCATTGCTTGTGAACGAGTGAATGCTGGCAGTTTCTCAGTGTTTGGATGTACAAATGAAAACAGAAGTCTTTTTTCAGTTCCTTCTGATCTGTGATCAGTGATTTCTGATGTGTAGCTAATTATTTATTATTCCTGCACACGCAGCGGCTTCTCTCTCTCCAGACAGAACGGTGTTTTCTATCTTGTGAGTCAGTGTTTTTGTACGTCCTCGTCGCGTCTATCGGTTCTAAAATGTGCATACAGTCATGAGTTTCTGCTCAACATCGGCAGAGTCAGATCTTTAGAGATAAACTTCACACACGCCGAAGCTCGGGCTGCACTGACTCGGCCTTCAACATCCCCGACCCCCAGTACTGCATCTGGCCCACAGCGGAGGCACCAAACGCGGCCAGAAATTAAGCAGACGGGGGTAAGCGTGAGGGTATCTGGGCTAGCCAGCTTTCCCCACAATAAACTGGATTACATTCGATTACTGCTGTTGTGTCCTTGTTTGCGCTGTGTACTCAACGCGCGTCACTGACGCTTTTATTTTATTTTAAAAATAATGCTATTATCAACACTTACTTTTAACTCGTTCATCTCGACAGCTGTAATGGTACTTTGCATGTGTTACAAAGTTGGTAATAATGAAGAAGACGGACTCTGTGTGACTGGGACTCGTGTTTATTCAGAACTCTCAGATACAAACACAATAAACTCGCGCTGACAGACAGCGCTCTCATAACTCAGTAGTTACTATAAATAACTTTGTTAGCAATCGCTCCGTCTCCGTGATGTCCGGTTCGCGAACGAATCATTCTTTTGAATCGGTTCTTTTTAGTGAACCGAACCAGTTCACCAAATCGGACTGAATCGTTCTAAAGGGTTCGCGTCTCCAGTCAGCGCTGATCCATAATTTACTAAAGTTACTAACTTTCTGACATGAGTGACAGTCCCTCCGACTAGAAATAGACTAATAACCTAAAGTATATGCTGTAACTAAAACAGTTCAGACATGCTGAGAACTGATGTGAAGTGAACTCAGGTCCATCCGTCTCTCTGGCAGCAGCTGAGCTCGTGCCTGCTCCTGCCTCGTAGACCTCGTTAAACCACGCCCCCTCCGCTCATTTAAAATGCAAAGATGTCAGCCAATCACAACAGTGGGCGTTTTTACTGAAGTCTCACAGCAGACACGCCTCTTGAAGCAGGGCATTCAGCCACATGGCAAACAGCAGTATAGAAAAAATGCCTTTTATTTCTAAATTATGACATTTTATGATGTAAAAGTCATACTAACAATATAAGTACACCTCAGGAAACATTATAAAATAATAGAAAAATGCCATGCCATGGGACCTTTAAGACTGTATATATATATATATATATACATACATACAGTCGAACCAAAATTTATTCAGACACCTTCAACATTTTCTCACATTATCACAGTATATTCGCTAGAAAATGGTAATAAAACATGACAAGAACTCAGAGTTAAGAGTTAAGAACGCAGATCCGGCGTTCGGACACATGACCCAGAAGCGATTTGTTTACAAGCAGAGGAAGACGCGCGTGTCTAAGCTGTTGAATTCTACATTGATCGTGCTTTAGGTCTCGGCGTAGTTCTCAAAATGGGGCTAAAGTGTGCATTTCATGGATTCCCGAACGCCGGATCTGCGTCATATTCTCGCGCATGCGTCGTGGAGACACACACGGAAGACAAGAACAAGCTGGATAAAGGCGTTATTTTGATTTTTTTTGGTCACAAAAACTATTGTCGTCGCATCGTAAAATTATTGTAGAGCCACTGTGGTGAGATGGACTTTGTAACGACGTTTTTAGTGCCTTTCATGGGTCTTGGGAGTGTGAATGTACTGAATGCCAATGGAGGCCTATCTGAAGCCTTTCTCAGCATCAGCTTTACACTAAAATATCTTCATTTGTGTCTGAAGATGAACGGAGGACTGACGGGTGTCGAACGACATGAGGGTGAGTAATTAATGACAGAATTTTCATTTTTGGGTGAACTAACCCTTTAAGTCTGTGGTGTCAAAGGTCACATTAGCAATTAAAGAAAAAACACTTCTCAGGTCAAAGTGTCTGAATCATTTTTCTCCCAAATTTTACTTCTAGCCCAAGTATTTTTGGGTATAATATGTCACAGTTTACTTTATTTTGCTGTCCTCACTTACAGAAATGAACTATAGTGTCCTGCACACACACACTAGTGAAACATTATATCTGTGTCTGAATCATTTTTGGTTTGACTGTATATTCAAATTGCCACTTTATCATGCAAGAAAGAGAAAGAGCAGGCCTGGACCCGTCCCAGCGCTCCCAGACAGCGGCAGGCATGAGGCTGGACGGACGGACTGACGGACGGGTCACTTCTGCCCCTCCGTCCAACACAACAACAGCCGCCTGTGCAACTGTTTGCTGCTCCGCTATTTCTAGAGCACAAGAGGCGCAGCTGCCCGCGTCCCCCGCCTCACACCTGTTCATACCAATATCTGCTTTCATAGGACACCACTGCTGCTCCGCGGGGCCACAGGTGGCCCCCAGTAATGGGCACACGGCTCGGGCTTGTCATCGGGTCAAACAGGCCCCATTATGGAGGAGGTGGCTGGATTTTTGGCTAGCACTTACTGCCAACTTCTGTTTTAGCAATCAGCCTGGAAAACCTGACATTGCTCCAGACCCGCTTTATGACAGATGATCATGATCTTTGACCAAACTGGCCTAGTTTACTAGCAATTTCTACACCAAAGCGTACACTGTAAAAACGAATTAGTTCAGTTTACTTAATTCAATTGTGCAAACTTGTTGCCTTAAAGGGTTAGTTCACCCAAAAATGAAAATTCTGTCATTAATTACTCACCCTCATGTCGTTCGACACCCGTAAGACCTCCGTTCATATTCGGAACACAAATGAAGATATTTTTGTTGAAAGCTGATGCTGAGAAAGGCTTCAGATAGGCCTCCATTGGCATTCAGTACATTAATACTCCCAAGACCCATAAAAGGCACTAAAAACGTCGTTACAAAGTCCATCTCACCACAGTGACTCTACAATAATTTTACGATGCGACGACAATAGTTTTTGTGCGCAAAAAAAAATCTACATAACGCCTTTATCCAGCTTGTTCTTGTCTTCCGTGTGTGTCTCCACGACGCATGCGCGAGAATATGACGCAGATCCGGCGCTCGGACACATGACCCAGAAGCGATTTGTTTACAAGCAGAGGAAGACGCGCGTGTCTAAGCTGTTGAATTCTACATTGATCGTGCTTTAGGTCTCGGCGTAGTTCTCAAAATGGGGTTAAAGTGTGCATTTCATGGATTCCCGAACGCTGGCGCTACGTCATATTCTCGCGCATGCGTCGTGGAGGCACACACGGAAGACAAGAACAAGCTGGATAAAGGTGTTATTTTGATTTTTTTTTTGCGCACAAAAACTATTGTCGTCGCATCGTAAAATTATTGTAGAGCCACTGTGGTGAGATGGACTTTGTAACGATGTTTTAAGGGCCTTTTATGGGTCTTGGGAGTGTAAATGTACTGAATGCCAATGGAGGCCTGTCTGAAGCCTTTCTCAGCATCAGCTTTACACTAAAATATCTTAATTTGTGTTCTGAAGATGAAAGGAGGTCTTAAAGGTGTCGAACGATGAGGGTGAGGGTGAGGGTGAGTAATTAATGACAGAATTTTCATTTTTGGGTGAACTAACCCTTTAATTCAATTAAGTAAGCATTACTTAATTGCATTAAGTTGTTCTTACTTAAACCGTTTAAGTGTTGTCAACTTAATTCTATCTGGGATCTGAGGAAGTGTACTCCCGGAGTGCATTGTGGCATGAATAAATTAATTGCTTCGTTTGACTATTTTTGGCTTTATTTTACTATTTGTCTTTTGTCAGTATAACCCCAATAATGACAGCAAGTAAAATAGTAAAGGTCATATTAATAATAAAAATAAATAAATAAAATAAAATCCTTGTTACCATTGTTGTGTTTTGCATGCTGAATGTTGAAGTCTGTGTGTGACACACTCAAGCATGGTCAAATGATATTGTGACAAATATAGAAATATAGAGGGATTATATCAAATCCATTTAAAGGTTATGCCATAAATATTAGCAAAAATAATGTTAAAAGATCATTATTTGACATTAAATATAGTTATGTTATATATCATTAATGGACAAATATTTGATATATATATATATACACTCACCTAAAGGATTATTAGGAACACATACTAATACTGTGTTTGACCCACTTTCACCTTCAGAACTGCCTTAATTCTATGTGGCGTTGATTCAACAAGGTGCTGAAAGCATTCTTTAGAAATGTTGGCCCATATTGATAGTTGAGCATCTTGCAGTTAATGGAGATTTGTGGGATGCACATCCAGGACACGAAGCTCCCGTTCCACCACATCCCAAAGATGCTCTATTGGGTTGAGATCTGGTGACTGGCATTATCCTGCTGGAAGTAGCCATCAGAGGATGGGGACATGGTGGTCATAAAGGGATGGACATGGTCAGAAACAATGCTCAGGTAGGCCGTGGCATTTAAACGATGCTCAATTGGCACTAAGGGGCCTAAAGTGTGCCAAGAAAACATCCCCCACACCATTACACCACCACCACCAGCCTGCACAGTGGTAACAAGGCATGATGGATCCATGTTCTCATTCTGTTTACGCCAAATTTTGACTCTACCATCTCAATGTCTCAACAGAAATCGAGACTCATCAGACCAGGCAACATTTTTCCAGTCTTCAACTGTCCAATTTTGGTGAGCTCGTGCAAATTGTAGCCTCTTTTTCCTATTTGTAGCGGAGATGAGTGGTGCCCGGTGGGGTCTTCTGCTGTTGTAGCCCATCCGCCTCAAGGTTGTGTGTGTTGTGGCTTCACAAATGCTTTGCTGCATACCTCGGTTGTAACGAGTGGTTAGTTCAGTCAAAGTTGCTCTTCTATCAGCTTGAATCAGTCGGCCCATTCTCCTCTGACCTCTAGCATCAACAAGGCATTTTGGCCCACAGGACTGCCGCATACTGGATGTTTTTCCCTTTTCACACCATTCTTTGTAAACCCTAGAAATGGTTGTGCGTGAAAATCCCAGTAACTGAGCAGATTGTGAAATACTCAGACCGGCCCGTCTGGCACCAACAACCATGCCACGCTCAAAATTGCTTAAATCACCTTTCTTTCCCATTCTGACATTCAGTGTGGAGTTCAGGAGATTGTCTTGACCAGGACCACACCCCTAAATGCATTGAAGCAACTGCCATGTGATTGGTTGATTAGATAATTGCATTAATGAGAAATTGAACAGGTGTTCCTAATAATCCTTTAGGTGAGTGTATATATGTATATGTATATATAACTTCCCTTCTTTTTATAACGAGTTGATGCAATAATCGCCTTTAGTGAAATTCACAGTATATCATTAAAACGGTAAAATGTCCTATTTTGGGCCTCTGAATAAAATTAAGCTTTTCTTTCCTCGAATTTGAGCTCCATATTCTCACTACATGAGCCGAAAAACCCTGAAGTATCAAAGTGTTTGGTCTAAAGGTGCAATGCATTTTGTCCGGCTTTACAGGGTTAAGGGAGTTTTCAGCCTTGAGAGATTTTAAGCAGGCAGAACCGAAGTGAGAAACGGCATTAAAGAGAATCAATCATCGCCTGATGATCTGCTCTGGTACGTCACAGGAGCAGTGAACCTCGCAGGCCCAGATGTGAGTTTGCATCGCTAATGCTTTTCCAAGAGGCCGATCTCCGAGGATAGTGGACAATCGAGCGCTCCGACATCAAACGGCCTTTTGAAAGCGCAGAGATTGTGTACATGAAAGGCCGACGGTGTGTCTCTTGCACACAGCTGGGCCTGTAGACGACGCCACTTCTCTTTCAAGGTCCCGTCGTTGAGCTAAAACAAGACAAAAGCAGACGGACAGATCTTCAGGGCCTCCAAACACGAGCCACAACCACACCCCCAGATCTCTCAGTCGCACAGGCTTTAGACCTGAATGTAGGTGCAGAGAATATGTGGTTTGCTTAAGAGAAACAAGCCAATGGAGACACGCCATCTTCAATTTCTCCAGCTCGTTTGAGGCTCCAAACTTTAATCATTCACACATGACGTGCGACTCAAAGCGTGACAGGTACGAGGCCAAAATGCAACATGATACATAATTAAATGCATGTTTTATTTACACCACAGTTTTCTGGAGCGAATGATTACAACAGATCAGTTTATCATTCCATCAGAATATGAATCCACACCCCTCAGCACTACATGGATACATAAATATAAGGCATTACTACAATGTTTACAGTGCTTTTGGTTTTTATAAAACTGTACAGAGTCCAGCAGCAGCAGGCCATGTCAAAAAACAAGACTTTATCTAGCCATAAAATTCAGCTCCTGTTGAGCAGAACAATCAAGTGTGATGGGTAAAATATATTTTAAAATATAAAATACCAATGAACAGACACCTGTGACCGCATGTTCCCTTTCGTTCAGTCACTACAACGTAACGTTAGTGACTAACGAATGGGGGTTTCGCTTAGAAGCCTATCATCTTCGAGCTTAAGAGAAAACGCCCAATGGCGTGCCAATGCCATGGGGCATGCGGAATTTGCATACGTAACTCCGCCTCACCGCGTGAGTATATAAAGAAGTACGTGGCAATATCGCATTATGTTTCTGCTTTCGGAGCCAAGAGTACCCTACCTCTTCACTCCTACAGCCTTCTGAGACTCTGTCAGCTTCTTCGAGACGAGCAGCTTTCCAGTCGGTGTTGGTGTGACGGCGCGTTCCAGTGATCGCATACTTCCTGCCTGCTGATCTGCGCAGTGGTCCGTTTGACAGCTGGTGTGTGTTTCCCTGGGCGCTTCGGCATCGACTGCAAAGTTTCCTCTCATAAAAGAGCTTTCACGTGGCACGTCCTTTTCAGGATGTTTCGCCCGTGCACTTCTGGGTGCGGTAGATCTCTTCTGCCTTTCGACGGGCACGAGCACTGCGTGACGTGTTTGGGCTTTCAGCACGCTCAGGCAGCGCTCGTGGATGACTCATGTTCTCTCTGCGGGAACATGGCCATCTCGGTGCTTCGATCAAGACTCCGTGAACTCCGTGCGGATGCCGGAGCGAGAGTCCCCTCTGTCACCCCCCAATCTGCGGTCTCCCCTGGAGGCGGCACTTTGGCTGGTGGCCAGGGTGATCTGAGGGTGACGGTGTGGAACAAAGCTCCGACGCTCATGCCTCAGCCCACACCCCCCTCTCATGCACCTGACCCGGCCCGTGTTCAGGCGTCTACATCGGGGCCGGCTCCTGCCGTCCCGACTGTGGCGTTTGGCGCGGCGGAGGACGAAGAGATGTCTATCGCCGCATCACAAGGTGGGCTGGAGTCATCTGAGGATGATGATTCGGCTGTGCTGCCACCTTCGGGTGCGCCAGCATTGCCCGAGTCGGACCCAGAATTGACAGCCATGCTGTCTCGGGCCGCCGCAGCACTTGGGTTGGAGTGGAACCCTCCGCCTCAACCTGAGCGTTCGCGGTTGGATGATTGGTTTTTGGGGGCAGCGCGCTCGGACACCCGTCCGACCGTTCCTCCAATTCCTTTCTTTCCCGAGGTGCATGAAGAGATCGCGCGTTCCTGGAAGTCCCCGTTGTCTTCCCGTGAACGTTTGGCGAACTCTTCCGCCTTCACCTCCCTCGATGGAGCCGCGGCTCATGGGTACACTGGGGTCCCCCCAGTCGAACGCTCTGTTGCGATGCAACTGTGTCCGCAGAGTGCTTCGACCTGGCGCGGTGACCCAAAGCACCCCTCCAAGGCCTGTAGGTTTTCGTCATCCCTGGTGGCGAGGTCCTATAGAGCTGCGGGGCAGGCCGCTGCTTCTTTGCATACCATGGCAACTCTTCAGGCTTACCAAGCCAAGTTGCTGTGTGATATGCACGAGGGGGGGGCTGACCCAGGACTCAGCAATGAGTTGCGTGCCGCTACCGACCTCGCTCTCCGGGCGACGAAGGTGACCGCACGCGCCCTGGGTCAGGTGATGTCCACAAATGTGGTCCAGGAGCGACACCTATGGCTCACCCTGGCCGATATGCGTGACGCTGAGCGAACCCGTTTCCTCAACGCCCCCATATCCCATGATGGGCTATTCGGCGGGGCGGTCGAGAGCTTCGCCCAACAGTCGCCCAGCCTGCAGAGCTGCAGGCTGGGCGACACCTAACACATTCGCCAGATTCTACAATCTCCGAGTGGAGCCAGTGTCCGACTATGTACTCGCCCCCCCGAGGGGCCGGTATTGGACCAGGCTCAGGTGTCTTCGCTTGCTCGCCACTCCACTCCACGGACTGGATACGTGCGATATTCTCCTCAGGTGAGCTCCCCGAGAGCCCTGAGCTCCTCCAGCACTGTCGACGCCGACATCAGTTCAGTCTGCCCTTTCGAGCCCAGACCCTCATGTCCGGCTAGGTGCCCCCATAATAATGATAGCATTAAAGGATTAGTTTACTTCAAAATGAACATTTCCTGATATATTACTCACCCCCATCCAAGATGTTCATGTCTTTCTTTCTTCAGTCGAAATGAAATGACGTTTTTTCAGGAAAACATTCCAGGATTTTTCTCCACATAATGGACTTCAATGGGAACCAACGGTTGAAGGTCCAAATCAATGCAGTTTCAAAGGAAACTGTTTACAAAGTGCACATGTGAAGACTAATGTAAACGCCCTGTAGCAAAAAAAAAGGTAAAACAACGATGTCGGACGATTTTGAAGTTGAAGATGGAGTGTTTTTTTGGCAATGGCCGTTTGTATTAGTCCTCGCACGTTTGGTTGGGGCGGTATTTTCGCCTACGTCTAGTGTGACGTCTCAACATGATTGCGCAATCACTACAACCGTAGAGCAACGCAAGAAGAGCAATTTAGGTTAAAAAGTAGGGCTGGGTATTGAAACAAATTTCACAATTCGATTCGATTTCGATTCACAAGTTTTCGATCCGATTTTCGATTCGATTCAATTCAATATCGATTACTTTAGATTAGGGATGCCACAATTCTCAATATAATATTGAACCGTTCGGTACGGCATTCACGGTTCAATACACGCTTGTGAATTGGTTTTGCATTTAATTAATTATTTTTCTACAAATTCTATCATTTGCCTCCATCCCAATACTGAACAACACGACATACATTCACATCACACGTTAGTGGTGGAGTTATACTCACGGAACACTATAGTTATTCACAATCACGAAAGTTCATTATTTGCATGCGTTTTAAAGCCTTGCCAGTTTCATTCGCGTGCGCTGTTTTAACACGCGCTTTTCAGAGCGCGCGCACTTAACGCCTGTCTAACACGTGATTACTGGACTAAATAGTCGTCTTACTGCGCTAATACTGTCAAATACACACAAGGTTAATATAAACACAGTCAGTTATGTCTAAAGTGAAAGTAAATTCGCGTGTGTCTGTATGCACAGAGGTCTTACATCGACAACAGCGCAGTAGTGAACATGCGGTCCTTAAAGGGACAGTTCACCTTTACTCACTCTAATATTGTTTTAATCAAACCTGTATTCATTTCTCGATGACAGAATTTTAATTTTCGAATAAACTATCCCTTTAAATGTTAATACAACAACAAAAGACAAAGAGAAAATCACTCACTGCTCTTGACTGAAAAACTAATACTAAGAATCAGTGTATATTTTATAGTGAAGTCTATGTAGTGTTTTATTTTTACATTCATTCATTCAATTTCATATTTTAATGCTGCTGTACATCTCTGAGCTGCCAGTGTAAATCTTATATATATCTTTTTTAAGTAAAGTTTTAAGTTTAAGGTAATTAAGTAAAATAAAGAAAGAGTATTGCAATAATAAATAGTCTTTTTTCTCCTTAACCTCTTGCGGTTCCTGTCGCCTAAGAAAAGAATAACAAAAAATGTATGTGACAAGCCATCAGAACCGAACCGAACCGAAAACCGTGGTTTAAAACAGAGGTATGTATTGAACCGTGGACTAACTGTATTGTTGCATCCCTACTTTAGATATATATCAGGTACAATACATGGCCAATTTTCTCAAGGAAAACAAATTTCTGAACTATGTTGTAAACTATGGGAGTCAGTTGTACTACATTAGCCTACTAATATTGAAGGTAAAAAATGAACTGATTTGTATACAAACACTTAAATTACACTAAATTATGTTTTTTTTTAAATAAAATAATAATAAAGTTATAATATTAACTTTACAATTACATAATCATATTTATACTCCAATTAGTTTTTTGAAATATAAACATTTGGCTGTCATAAAACTAGGCTACATGCATGCATTCAATTGAAGAACATTAAAAATGACAATGAATATGTAATGTGGTGCATATAATTATTAAAATGCTCCTCTCTAGAGTTATTTTTTCTAGCTGATTAAAGCTTACTAACGAGTTTATGGACACTGGATATGGTTTTTCTGGGGTTAATGTGACGTTACATGACATTGTTTACTTATTAGCCATTTTACTTACGTCTTTCTGCGGTTGAAACTTGAGCTATTCTATGTGACATTATACGGATTTCAGTAAGTTATCCTGTATCTTTTAACACACTTGGCATTGAACTTTGAGCTTTATAACTTTACAGGTATTATTTATGCTCTAACAGTAACATTACACACTAACTAAAGTTTGAACAATGGGATCACGAAGAACAGGACCTTTAAGAATCGATATTGTTTTGTAAAAGTGAGAATCGATTAAAATCGAGAAATCGATATTTTTTACCCAGCCCTATTAAAAAGTATATTAATTTTTATATATTTTTTGGAAAATGTCCGATGGTTTGTATAGATCAGACTCTATTCCTCGTCTGGGATCGGTCAGAGCCTCTGAAGCCCTTCCTTTGAAACTGCATTGATTTGGACCTTCAACCGTTGGTTCCCATTAAAGTCCATTATGTGGAGAAAAATCCTGGAATGTTTTCCTCAAAAAACTTCATTTCTTTTCCACTGAAGAAAAAAAGACATGAACATCTTGGATGAGATGGGGGTGAGGAAAATATCAGGAAATTTTAATTTTGAAGTGAACTAATGCTCTAATTATGTAAAAATATTTTATATAATATATCATGTTATTGTTTACATTACTGTTCAAAGGTTTGAGGTTAGTAAGATTTAATTAATAGGACATTAAATTGGCATTTATAATGTGACAAGGGATTTTTATTTCAAATAAATGTTCTTTTGAAATTTCTGTGAATCAATGAATGCTGAAAAAAATGTATGGTTTCCACAAAAATATGATAATAATAAATAAATCATCATTAGAATGATTTCTGAAGGATCATGTCACACTGAAGACTGGAGTAATGATGCTGAAAATACAGCTTTGATCACAGGAATAAATTATATTTTACAGTATATTCACAAAGAAAACGTTTATTTTAAATATTAATAACATTTCACATTTTTACTGTAGTTTTTATTCAATCTTGGTGAGCAGAAGAGAAAAAATCTTACTGACCCCAAGCTTTTGAATGGTAGTGTATGAGATGTTTTTTATGATTTTATCATTTTTATTGCACTTATTATGTTTAAACTATTTATTGAGCATTGCCATATCTGTAATATTGCTGTTGTTGTGTTACATGAAAGCAATAAGCCACTTGTAGCCGTCAGATATCACCATAATTTTAGACATAAGAACACTTACATCATTGTAACATTGTGGCTTTTTGCTTTATGAAAAAAAAAAAAAATGTTATTTCTGTGGCAAACGGCCAACAGATGACCATGCCTGGAGAAAAGATCCAGGAGGAAGGTATTTTCCTCAAGACGGCTTTGTGGTTGCTGGAAAAGAACAGTGGAATCTCATTAATTGCTTTTTCCGTCAACTCACCAGCGTTTAATTATCTTGAATGAGAAAAATAATCATAGATTCGATCAAACAAATGCATCTAAAAGGTGCTTCAAGGGGGGAAAAACACGAGTTCTGATCCGCTGTTGGGAATCTTGGCTCTCCTCTCAACATCAACAGCCGCTGCTTTCTCAGCGCACTATTAAACTTTAGAATCTATCACGGGTGTTTTGCTATTTTGATAAGCCCTACCACAGTTTTGTTCACCAGAATCGTCCTTGCTTGACCAAAACGGGTCCGAACGACCCCATCTGTGAGAGCGCAAACCAATCAAATAATGCGTGAAAGACGGACAGTTTAGCTTGGATTCTGAGGATCTCCATAAACCCCTCTTTGCCCACTTCACTCCTCAGATGATGTCCAGTTTGTAGTCAGAAACGGGAAACGCCAAGTTCTTCCATTTCCCACGAAGCACAGCGTGAGTTCTCCGTCATTGGCTTTCATCCATGCTGACGCCCAGCCGTTTCATGACGGTGACCCGCGAGCTGTACTGGCTGGGTTTCTGCAGCAGCTCTGGTTTGGGCTGGAAATGCTCCAGTAGGATCTTCAGGATGTTCTCCAACTTCACGTCCATCTGAAGCACCTGCAAAACACAGACACATGTCAGGCCAGATGCAAAACGCTCTCCGTCCACATTCGCACTTTCCAGAGGTTTCTCGTCCACGCGTTGGAAAGCGCTCCAGTCCTCTTACTCCGCAAAACATGACGGAAGCTCACTGAGATCATACAGGGAGGCCAGACAAACTTTGCACGCTATATTTCTGCCAAGATCATTTTACTAGAAAAATACCTCGCCACTAAAGTTGCCCAAATCGCTATTATTTGTTATTAAGTTATCATAGCAACCACCCAGAACACCGTGGCAACCGCAGAGAAATATCCCAGCAACCGCAGAACATCCTAGCAACTACGTAGCAACAACCCAGAACACCATAGCTACCACCCAAGTGTCCTAGCAACCACCTGAGTACCCTAGTAACCACGTAGCAATACCTTAGTTACCACCCCGAGAACCCTAGCAACCACATAGCAAGACCCTAGCAACCACACAGAGTACCCTAGCGACCGCATAGCAAACACCCCAAGTACCTTAGCAACTGCATAGCATTGCATAGCAACCACCTGAGTACCCTAGCAACAGCATAGCAACACTCTAGCGAGTCCCCTGAGTACCCATCTGTCTGTCTGTCTGTCTATCTATCTATCTGTCTATCTATCTATCTATCCACCCCAAGTACCTCAGCAACCGCATACCAACCACCCTAGCAACCACATAGCAACCACCTGAGTACACTAGCAACCGCATAGCAACCACCCTAGCAACCACCCCAAGTACCTTAGCAACCGTATAGCAACACCTAGCAACCACTCCAAGTGCCCTAGGAACCACCCTAGGAACCACCTGAGTACCCTAGCAACCACATAACAAGACTTTAGCAACCACCCGAGGACCCTAGCAATTGTATAGCAACCACCTGAGTACCCTAGCAACAACATACCAACACCCTAGCGAGTCCCCTGAGTACCCATCTGTCTGTCTGTCTGTCTGTCTGTCTGTCTATCTATCCACCCCAAGTACCTTAGCAACCGCATACCAACCACCCTAGCAACCACATAGCAACCACCTGAGTACACTAGCAACCGCATAGCAACCACCCTAGCAACCACCCCAAGTACCTTAGCAACCGTATAGCAACACCTAGCAACCACTCCAAGTGCCCTAGGAACCACCCTAGGAACCACCTGAGTACCCTAGCAACCACATAACAAGACTTTAGCAACCACCCGAGGACCCTAGCAATTGTATAGCAACCACCTGAGTACCCTAGCAACAACATACCAACACCGTAGCGAGTCCCCTGAGTACCCATCTGTCTGTCTGTCTGTCTGTCTGTCTGTCTGTCTGTCTGTCTGTCTATCTATCTATCTATCTATCTATCTATCTATCTATCTATCTATCTATCTATCTATCCACCCAAAGTACCTTAGCAACCGCATAGCAACCCCCCTAGCAATCACATAGTAACCACCTGAGTACCCTAGCAACCGCATAGCAACCACCCCAAGTACCTTAGCAACCGCATAGCAACCACCCTAGCAACCACATAGCAACCACCTGAGTACCCTACCAATCACCCTAGCAACCACCCCAGGTACCTTAGCAACCGCATAGAAACACCCTAGCAACCACCCCAAGTACCCAAGCAACCACCCTAGGAACCACCTGAGTACCCTAGCAACCACATAACAAGACCTTAGCAACCACCCGAGTACCCTAGCAATTGCATATCAACCACCTGAGTACTCTAGCAACAGCATAGCAACACCCTAGTGAGTCCCCTGAGTACCCATCTGTCGGTCTGTCTATCTATCTAAAATGAATAACTAAAACTCAAACTATTTCAAACTTTAAACTTTTCAAACTATTTCAAACTTTAAACTTCAAACTATTTCAAACTTTCTGGTCTAGCTTTTTCAAGCCAACTTAAAGTTTGTCTACAAACTTTTTTATCTACACTCTAAAAAATGCTGGGTTAAAAACAACCCAAGTTGGGTTGAAAATGGACTAACCCAGCAATTGGGTTGTTTTAACCCAGTGAATGGGTTGTTTTAACCCAGCAATTGGGTTGTTTTTAACCCAGTGGTTGGGTTAAATGTTTGCTTAAAACAACCCAATCGCTGGGTTAAAACAACCCAAATGCTTTTTTTTAGAGTGTATAGTGCAAAAAAAGGCCCTAAAAATAAGCTTTATTTTGTTTCTTTTGATAATAAGATTCCCTTGTGTCAAGGGTTAAACTGACATTTGTATGCATTTTAATGCAGTAATACTTGCTTTTAGTGTTTTAAAGTAACGTCTTTGAGTAGGCACAATGAAGAGATTTCAGCCTGATTTTCAGACTCTAAGGGTTAAACAGTCTGTGTCGTAACCTGAGGTTAAGTGCCTCACTGGAGCACAATGGGGATTGTTCATGGATTAACCCCTTGCACGGCTTGAACCTTCAACCTTTTAGTTAGTAGCCCATATTTGGGACGACACCACCGCACCACCCTAAACCCTGAAATGAACTAGAAAAACAGCTTTATTTCTCAGCTGAGGCCACGTCTAATCCTCATACATTTGAAAATGCTTCTTTTTCCTCTATGTTTTGGCCTTCAGTCCACACTGAGACGCTTTTGTCTCTCTCCCAAGTGAATAAATATGTTTAGTCATGTGATGCATATTGTACTGATAGATATCTGTGTTTATACTGGTATGTGCTGTTCACTTTCACAGTGTTGCTGAAAATAAATGTCATCTTCATATTGCATTCCTGCAAAGAGTTTACTTGCAATTTATGTCCTGCGACAAAACATGAGGGCAAATACAAAGTTCTGTCATAAAACTCTGGATGACGCAATCTACCTGCAATCCCATCATTCTCTATAGGCCACAGCTGATTGGTTCCTGCAGTATGAGTAGCCAATGAGCTCAGCATTTGCTGTAGCTGTTCCTGCGTGCTGTCAGAAACCCTCCACCTTCCCCAGCTCCACCTGTATGGATCTGCTATGGGTAATTCATGTATGCTATAATGTACAGCAGCAGCATGTCTTACTCACTGCAGTGTGTTGTGTATTAGCAGTAGCAAGTCAAAAACGTGCTCTGCAACAACAGCAGCAATAATCAACAGCAGAAGTAATAGCAACTACACTCTAAAAAATGCTGGGTTAAAAACAACCCAAGTTGGGTTAAAAATGGACTAACCCAGCAATTGGGTTGTTTTGACCCAGTGAATGGGTCGTTTTAACCCAGTGGTTGGGTTAAATGTTTGCTTAAAACAACCCAATTGCTGGGTTAGTCCATTTTTTACCCAGCATTTTTTAGAGTGTCTCTATAAGAAATTATTTTTAGGACCATAAAGAGTTTTTGCATTGTGACATTATTTTCCTCAAATTCTCATTACTATAATGCAAAAAAACACATTTATTATTAAATGCTACACTCAAATAAATGCTGGGTTAAAAACAACCCAATTTGGGTTGAAAATGGACTAACCCAGCAATTGGGTTGTTTTAACCCAGTGATTGGGTTGTTTTAACCCAGCAATTGGGTTGTTTTAACCCAGTGAATGAGTCGTTTTAACCCAGCGGTTGGGTTAAATGTTTGCTTAAAACAACCCAATCGCTGGGTTAGTCCATTTTCAACCCAACTTGGGTTGTTTTTGACCCAGCATTTTTTAGAGTGTCTCTATAAGAAATTTTTTTTAGGACCATAAAGAGTTTTTGCATTGTGACATTATTTTCCTCAAATTCTCATTACTATAATGAAAAATACACACATTTATTATTAAATGATAGCATTTAGTAATAAATGTGTGTATTTTTCATTATAGTAATGAGAATTTGAGGAAAATAATGTCACAATGCAAAAACTCTTTATGGTCCTAAAAATAATTTCTTATAGAGACACTAAAAAATGCTGGGTAAAAAATGGACTAACCCAGCAATTGGGTTGTTTTAACCCAGCGATTGGGTTGTTTTAAGCAAACATTTAACCCAACCGCTGGGTTAAAATGACTCATTCACTGGGTTAAAACAACCCAATTGCTGGGTTAGTCCATTTTCAACCCAACTTGGGTTGTTTTTAACCCAGCATTTTTTAGAGTGGATGCACAATGTATTGCAACCTGTAATTGGCACATTTCTTTTAATGTATTTGTATTTATTGCATCATATATTAGATATTTAATTAGCATAGCTTATTTTGTACGCCTGCCATGATATTTTCCAAAATGCTTTGCCAAAATTATCCTGTCAGGATATTTTGATAAAAATCCCAAATGAAATGTATTTTGAGAAAGGGTCAAAAGGTGACAATAACAGCGTACGTCAAACAATTTGACTCCACGTAATGCGACATTAACACAAATTGTCAGAAACAACCTCTCATGCATTAGTGTTTTTCTTTCAGAATGGGTCATTTATTCTGATAGTTTATGAGCCCTTGCTTGCCATTATTTAACCCTCCATCCATCAGACACACACACACACACACACACCGTCAGTAACATGAAACGCCAACACAAGAAGCTCTGAGCTCAACAGCGAGCCGACATAAATATATTTTCATAAAGAGAAGGAACATTGACTGCCTGTTAGAGGGGAAATATAAATCTGAACCATAAACATGTCCTGGATAATCTACGGCATTATCTGCATTCCCCAGGGACGCTCTCCGCTCAGATTAGGAATTCCTCTGGTCTGTGGAGCCGGAGCACGCTGACCCACGGAGACCCCGGGAAAAAACAGCCACAAAAATTGTGCTTGGACTGCAAATTCAGCCTCGCAAACTTTATGGTGTTTAATAAACGGCTCTGAGAAAAGGGTGTGGGTTTGATGTTTCCCGTCCAAATCACCAGCAATGAAAGCCAGAACCACAAAGGTGTTTGTTTGTTCCCTTTTTCTCTGAATGCCAAAACATTCCCGTTTCTCCTGCAAAACTGGCCTTTTTTAAACTGTATCTAAGTTTGGTTTATATATTGCGTTTTATCTAAAAAGCGTCCTGTTTTCCGGATGTTTGGATAAGAGCAGCAGCTTCTCAGACACTTGAGTTCTAGTAGCAGTAAATAGTTTCTCTCCGAGTTTTCCAACTGGATCTTTCCCTCCTGACAGACTCTGCTTCCTTTGAGTCGACTATCTATCACGGTTGAGTCAATAATCATCTCGCCAAAAAGAGGAATTTTATCTTTCAGAGCTTTGTGAAAACACCCCTGGGTTCCGTCATTGAGCCGATAAGAGCGGTGTGATCGTGCTTCAGCTGGTCTGGATGAGCTGATTGAGCTGGTTTGAGGAGAGACTCAAGCCAGAGCTTTCAGACTGAAGAAACTGTTTTGGAGATGTTATGGGGTTTGTTGGGGACAGAATATCTATCCATCTGTCTATTCACCATCCACCCATCTATCATCCATCCATCCATCTATTCATCCATCCGTCTATCCACCCATCCATCATCCACCCATCCATCCATCAATCTGTCTATCCACCCACCCATCCATCCATCCATCCATCCATCCATATATCTGTCTATCCACCCACCCACCCACCCATCTATCATCCATCCATCCATCTATTCATCCATCCGTCTATCCACCCATCCATCATCCACCCATCCATCCATCAATCAGTCTATCCACCCACCCATCCATCCATCCATCCATCCATATATCTGTCTATCCACCCACCCACCCATCCATCCATCCATCCATCCATCAATCTGTCTATCCACCCACCCACCCATCCATCCATATATCAGTCTATCCACCCATCCACCCACCTATCATCTATCCACCCACCCATCTATCCATCCACCCATCCATCTATCATCTATCCACCCACCCACCCATCCATCCATCTATCATCTATCCACCCACCCATCCATCCATCTATCATCTATCCACCCACCCATCCATCCATCTATCATCTATCCACCCACCCATCCATCCATCTATCATCTATCCACCCACCCATCCATCCATCTATCATCTATCCACCCACCCATCCATCATCCATTTATCCACCTATCCACCATCCATCTATCATCCATCCATCTGTCTATCCATCCATCCACCCAAGCGTCTATTCACCCACCCATCTATCAATCATCCATCCACCCATCCATCATTCCATTAATTTATCCACCTATCTACCATCCATCCATCTATCCACCCATCCATCCATCCATCCATCCATCCATCCATCAGTCTATCCACCATCCATCCATCCACCCAAGCGTCTATTCACCCACCCATCTATCAATCATCCATCCACCCATCCATCATTCCATTAATTTATCCACCTATCTACCATCCATCCATCTATCATCCATCCATCTATCCACCCATCCATCCACCCATCCATCCATCAGTCTATCCACCCATCCATCCATCTATCATCCATTTATCCACCTATCCACCATCCATTCATCCATCTATCCACCCGTCCGTCTATTCATCCATCCATCTATCCACCCATCCATCCACCCATGCGTCTATTCACCCATCCATCAATCATCCATCTATCCATCCATCTATCCTTCATTTATCCACCTATCCACCATCCATCCATCCACCCATGCGTCTATTCACCCATCCATCATCCACCCATCCATCCATCAATCTGTCTATCCACCCACCCATCCATCCATCTATCCACCCACCCACCCATCCATCCATCGATATATCAGTCTATCCACCTATCCACCCACCTATTATCTATTCACCCATCCCTCATCCATCTATCTATCCGTCTATCATCCACCCATCTATCACCCATCCATCATCCATCTATCAATCATCCATCCACCCATCCATCTATCAATTATCCATCCACCTATCTATCAATCCATCCATCTATCCACCCATCCATTCATTTATCATCCATCCATCCATTTTTTCAAACATCCATCTATCCACCCATCCATTTATCATCCATCCATCCATCTATGAGTTGGTGTATATGCTTTTATTTTGTATGTTTCTTTTGTTTGTTCATTAGATTTTTCTTTCTTTCTATCAACCCATTTTAGATGACTGTCCATCTATTAAACGGTGTGTAGTCTGTCCTCGGCTTGTTCTTTCTATATTTTGTTTGTTTTTTCATTTTCTTAATGCTCGTTTTTCCTACCTAGCCACTTTCATTGTTGCTTTACTTCTTTCATTTATTCATTACTTCCGTTTCCTTCTTGTTTGTTTCGTTTTTGTTGGTCTCTCTTTCTTTATTTCTTTCTTTCAAATCCCTCGGATTTACTTCTTTCATTTATCACTTTCTAGTTATATCACTCTCTTCCACCACTATCTCTCTCTCTGTCTCTCTCCATTCCTCCTCCTGCTGTCCTTCTACAGTCTTTCTGTTTTTCAAACACAAAGAACATATTGTATCTGCCACCCTTAAACGGACTCATTCATGTTGGCTGAAGGGCGTTGCTGTGAATCTGAGCACAGTCGCTCAGGTCATTCTTCACACGAGTCAGCTCAGTTCTCCAGATCACCGATCCAACACACCTCAACCTGCTGGCTGATAAATGACCACAAAAATCAATCAAGATTTTCATTTTTACATTTTCAAAAGCAAAATTTCCACCATGTTGCCAAACTGTTTGGTTGCTAGCGTGTCCTGGGTGGTTGCTAAGACATTCTGGCTGTTGTAGGGCACACACACTCTGAACTTTACTACTTAGATTGTTTTCAACACTGAAAACGTTTTAAACTTTGAGCTCAGGACAGTTTGCCTCGAGCCTGCTGCCGGTGTGGTGTGATATGAACGTGTTTATCTGCCAGTGGTGGGCCGTGGCCGTCCTGGTGCTTGAAGACATGTGATATGAGGACAGCTGTCACGAAACACATGCAGGGACCCTCGACTACACCACTGACGTCACTGAACACTGAACACCTCACTTCATTTGCCCTTTGTGCAACGATTGCAACGATTCACTGGACTCATATTCGTGTGTTTTCAACACAATATGATAAATAGCCTAAAAATAGGCAACAGGGTTGTG